>NC_057812.1:263928425-264296151 GCF_018294505.1 Triticum aestivum | reverse complement strand
TTTCTCATGTTGGGCCAGCCTGCCAAATTCGGACCATTCATGTTTTTTTTCAGATCTACGATTTTTCTATTTATCCTGAGACTGCCAGTTTTGCAGAAAGACCCTTGCACTTCATGCATATCCTAACTAATTAACCATGCATCGGATTAAAACAAACTTTATATGTAAAATGTCTAGAATTTTGTCTAGTTTAATAATATCCAACTTTCATCTATGTTTAAAATGTTTAAAATGATGTTTGTTGAAATTTGCTCTATGGACATGCTAAAATGCTTTAATTCATAACTTCATAACCGTAGCTCCAAACTTAATAAACTTTATATGTAAATGGGGTAGAAAATTGCCTAGTTTAACATGGTGGCTTTGCTTTGCATGTTTAACAAACCTAAAATTGTGTTTAGGGCAGAACAGTACCAAACCTTAAAATATGCACATGAGGAGTTTTCGGACTTGTTGTTTGTTGTTCCGGCCTCATTTAACTTGCCTAGTTAGGTAGTTTTATTGTGCTTCACCCTCTTGACATGTTAATCAACATTTAATGTTGTTGGGTACATAAACGAGAGAGAACTAAATAAATCATGTGGTGTTTTCTTCAATATGCAACTCCGTTGCATATTGAGCTCCACTTAATTTGTAGTGTTCTTTGTTGCACTTTGCCATGCCATGCTTCATTAAACCGGACTTGCATCATATTTTGGTTGTGCATCATGCCATGTTTATGTAATGGTTGTTTACTATGTTGTTTGCTTATTTCCGGGTTACTTCTCGCGTTAGCTTCGGTTTCGTTCCGGAGTTGTGAGGATTCGTTGGACTACGTCCGTTTGTCTTCTTCATGGACTCGTTCTTCTTCCTTGCGGGATCTCAGGCAAGATGACCATACCCTTGAAAGCACTTCTATCTTTGCTTGCTAGATGCTCGCTCTTGTGCTATGCCTATACAACGATACCTACCACTTGCTTATCATGCCTCCTATATTGCCATGTCAAACCTCTAACCCACCTTGTCCTAGCAAACCGTTGTTTGGCTATGTTACCGCTTTGCTCAGCCCCTCTTATAGCGTTGCTAGTTGCAGGTGAAGATTGGAGTTTGTTCCTTGTTGGAACATGTTTATTGTTGGGATATCATAATATCTCTTATTTAATTAATGCATCTATATACTTTGTAAAGGGTGGAAGGCTCGACCTTATGCCCGGTGTTTTGTTCCACTCTTGCCGCCCTAGTTTCCATCATACTGGTGTTATGTTCCTTGATTTTGCGTCCCTTACATGGTTGGGTTATAATGGGAACCCCTTGATAGTTCGCCTTGAATAAAACTCCTCCAGCAAGGCCCGACCTTGGTTTTACCATTTGCCACCTATGCCTTTTTCCCTTGGGTTCTGCAGACTCAAGGGTCATCTTCATTTAAACCCCCGGGACAGTGCTCCTCTGAGTGTTGGTCCAAACTAGAGCATCGTGCAGGGCCATCCCTTGGCAAGTTGGGTTACGTCGGCTCCTGTACGCCTAGCTTATCCGATGTGCCCTGAGAACGAGATATGTGCAGCTCGTATCGGGATTTGTCGGCACAGCGGGTGGTCTTGCTAGTCTTGTTTTACCATTGTTGAAATGTCTTGTAACCGGGATTCCGAGGCTGATCGGGTCTTCCCGCTAGAAGGAATATCCTTCATTGACCAAGAGAGCTTGTGATGGGCTAAGTTGGGACACCCCTGCAGGGTTTTGAACTTTCGAAAGTCGTGCCCGCGGTTATGGGCAGATGGGAATTTGTTAATGTCCGGTTGTAGATAACCTGAAACTTATCTTAATTAAAATGCATCAACCGCGTGTGTAGCCGTGATGGTCTCTTCTCGGCGGGGTCCGGGAAGTGAACACGGTGTTGGAGTTATGCTTGAACGTAATTAGTCTAGGATCACTTCTTGATCATAGATTCTCGACCGTGCCTTTGCCTTCTCTTCTCGCTCTCATTTGCGTATGTTAGCCACCATATATGCTAGTGCTTGCTACAGTTCCACCTCATACCTTTTCCCTACCTATAAGCTTAAATAGTCTTGATCGCGAGGGTGTGAGATTGCTGAGTCCCTGTGACTCATAGATTACTTCCAAAACCACTTTGCAGGTGCCGATGATACCGTGCAGGTGACGCAACCGAGCTAAAGAAGGAGCTCGATGAAGTTTGTGTTCGTTATGTTGTTCCGTTTCCAGTTGATCAGTAGTGGAGCCCAGTTGGGGCGATCGGGGATCTGTAGCATTAGGGGTAGTCTTCTTTTATTTTGGTTCCGTAGTCGGACCTTGATTGTATTTGTATGATGTAATGCTTTATTCATGTATTGTGTGAAGTGGCGATTGTAAGCCAACTATGGTATCCCTTTCCTTATTCAGTACATGGGTTGTGTGAAGATTACCCCTCTTGCAACATTGCTTACAATGCGGTTATGCCTCTAAGTCGTGCTTCGACACGTGGGAGATATAGTCGCATCGTGGGTGTTACAAGTTAGTAATCAGAGCCTTCCCGACTTAGGAGCCCCCTGCTTGATCGAATCGCTGGCGTTGTTGAGTCTAGAAAAATGTTTTGAGTCATTTAGGATTATATATATCGGAGAGTAGGATTCTTTTTACTCCTCAGTCCCTTCGTCGCTCTGGTGAGGCATCCTGACGTAGAGTTTTGACTCTTCTCTTCTCAAATTTCACTAAAACAATTTAGGATCACGCGGGTATCTTGGAATCGTTCTGATGGTTTTGTGATGAGAACATTGTTCTTGGTGCCTCCTGACATTTAGGGGTTGTGGCAGTGTCCCGGGGAGTTGAGCTCCGAGGTGTTGTCGTCACAATTTTATCATTGCAATTCTGGAATACCTGAGTTTCGCCGACATCGAAAATCTCTTTTATGCAGTTGTTGGTGAGATAACCTCGACGCCACCTAGTACTGGGGCGGGAGTTCAGTAGTATTGCCATAACTCGTATAACGGATGCTTTTCGAAGGTTGAGGTAAATGATTTCCGGAGGTTTCTTGGTTATGTGTTGAAGGATGGATACAGCTGGATGTAGGATTTGCTAGCTTTGGGTGAGATATTATGCTTCCCCTGTATCCCCAACCCCTGATTGCATAACCGGAAAGTTTCGGAAGTTTATTAGTGGGAATTCAAGTAGCTCTTAGGATATCTTTCCGACAGATGTATGATATGAAATTGGGGTTCGACGTCTAGTGGTCCGCCTATCCACGGTTGGTTTTACAGTGTTCTCGTTGTGTCTTAAAGAGTCCTTGGCTATGCTGACTCGGGGACGCTTCGTATGTCATGTGCACTGCCTTGTACATGATGGTGTTGTACGATCGAGCCCGTGTGGCCCCCACCACCAAAACTTCGGACGAAATCTCTATCATATGTTTGTTCCGGCTTATTCTGCAAGCCAATCCTTGTTTTTGTTTTCAGTTGTGGTATTCGAGTTGCTTCAATGTCAAATGTTGATTCCATACCTTTCCTAAGTGGTGTTCTCATACTCCTATGTGAATACCAATCCTTCATGATAATCAAGATTGTCATGTCAATCCTTTTCAACCGGTGTGCTCCTCTTCAACTGATCCTATCATTTTTCAACATTCGCAAGATCACCTCTTGGATTGGCGTCAGTGTTGGTGTTAGTGCCCGCCTTAGAGTTTTCAACCTTCACTCGAGTAGTTGGAGGGTCAGACACGTTCTCCTTGAGAACAACTTCCGGGTTGGACGGGGGTGTAGCAACACGTTCTTCTTCTCTTGGTTCTTCTTGTTCATCGGCTGATGCAGCCGGAATATCTTCAGCCGCTTTGGCTTCAGACTCGGGGATGTTCGCAGTAGGAGAGGCTTCAGGAAAGACTTGGCGTGAAACGGATTGGCGCTCTTCTCCTTCTGGAACACTTGACAAAGTGACTTGTGGCCTTGGTCCTTTGCGAAGCCTGCGGAGTGCGGGTGACGGCTTTGGAGAGGGAGTTCGCTGGGCTACAAAGTCATCATCTTCAAGCACCAAAGTGGTGACTTGAGGTGGAGGAGTACTTGGGGATTCTTCTTGATGGGGGGAGTCTTGTGGGTGATCAGACCATGAGTCATCCTGAGCAATTGGCGTCAATGGACGACCAATGCTGATGAGTTCGATGTTCATGAGAACAGGCGATGATACCACATTGTGTTCGATCTGAGGAAGGACTTCATCATCTTCAATATTGTCTTGATGACCAATGTCTTCAGCTGCGGTGGGGTCAACAGCTGGAATGTCTTCAACTTCTGGAGCCTCTGTGGAAGCAGGCTTATGAACTATCAACTGACGCTCACGATGTTCAGACGTAGGACGAGCCACTGAGATTGGCTCGACAACAAGGGGCTCTATGGGAGCAACCCGGTCTTTCTTCTTTGTCTTTCTCTTCTTGGTCGGTGGAGCATCATCAGTGGTGGCCTTGGTCTTGCACTTTCGGGCTTCGTCTTCACCTGCCCTAGTTTTCTTGAGCTCCGAAGCCACTGTGGGGACCTTAGACTTCGAGCCTGTCATACTGGCCGGGAAGACAATGCGAGGTTCTTCCTGCCTTGATGCTTCTGGTTGGGCCACAGCAGGCTTCTTCTTCTTCTTGCCAGCCATTCTGGGGTCGATGTCTGGTCGCCCCAAAGCCTTGCACTTTTTAGCTTCATTGTAGCCTTGAACACATTTGGTAGCGAGATTCTTCATGCGCTCACGAGAACCTTTTGCTTCTTCACATTTCTTGTGGAACGCCTCCTTGAGCTCATGCAGCATGACCTTGAAGTTTTGGACGTCTTCCACATTGAGCTTGGTCATGTGCTTCTTGAACTGAGCCTTTTCATAATCAATCTTGTGCTTCAGCTCAACAATTTTCTGTGCAAGAGCCGGCTTAGGAGCAATGGCTCCATGGAAAGAGACGCTGAGGCCAATTGGGAGCTGAAGATCATCAAAACTGAGGTCTGGGCTGTCAAACCACTCATCAATGAACTTGTACAGGATCTCCACATCAAAGAGGGGAAGATCATTGAAGATTTCCGCCTCTTGCTTGCTTTTTATAAGCAGCTCAAGAGCATCATCGCCAAGATCGTCGTCGCTAGACAGATCAATGACTTCGTTCTTGTCGGTGTCCGGCGGATCTCGGGTAGGGGGTCCCGAACTGTGCGTCTAGGTCGGATGGTAACAGGAGGCAGGGGACATGATGTTTTACCCAGGTTCGGGCCCTCTTGATGGAGGTAAAACCCTACGTCCTGCTTGATTAATATTGATGATATGGGTAGTACAAGAGTAGATCTACCACGAGATCAGAGAGGCTAAACCCTAGAAGCTAGCCTATGGTATGATTGTTGTTCGTCCTACGGACTAAAACTCTCCGGTTTATATAGACACCGGAGAGGGCTAGGGTTACACAGAGTCAGTTACAATGGTAGGAGATCTACATATCCGTATCGCCAAGCTTGCCTTCCACGTCAAGGAAAGTCCCTTCCGGACACGGGACAAAGTCTTCAATCTTGTATCTTCACAGTCCAGGAGTCCGGCCGAAGGTATAGTCTGGCCATCCGGACACCCCCTAATCCAGGACTCCCTCAGTAACCCCTGAACCAGGCTTCAATGACGACGAGTCCGGCGCGCAAATTGTCTTTGGCATTGCAAGGCGGGTTCTCCTCCAAATTCCGTGTACCTGTTGAATAGTGTACGGTTTCTTGTAAATGTAGTGCTCCTTGGCTTCTACGCCCAATAATGGCCGTTTTCCACGTGTCAAATGAATACGCAAAGTCGGGGTGTTTTTTATATTTACACCCCTAGCCGCGTGATTGAGCCGCCTATTTAAGGGGACGAGGATTTAGATCCAAACCACACCTTCTCCCTTCCGCGAGTATTCATCAGAGCGTATCCGACAGAGGTCCATTCTATCATGGCCAGCCGCCGTAGCTCCTCCTCTTGCCCTTCCAGCCCTCAGCCTGGAGATTGGAAGAGGTGCTCCATCCCGCACAGCGAGCTAGTGAAGCTCCAGACCAAGGGATTTCTCCCCCCGGCCTATATGGTCCCGGTTCGAGCCGACTTGCCGCCTATAATGGCGGAGAGCAAGCGGAGAGCGCCCCCAATCCCTCCAAAGGAGAGTGGGTATGCCTTGCCCCTTACTTAATAAGAGGGCTCGGATTTCCAATTCATCCGTTTCTCCGGGGGCTTCTGGAGTTCTATGGCCTCCAGCTGCACAACCTCACGCCTGCCTCCATATTGCATATCGCGGGCTTCGTAGCCCTTTGCGAGCTGTTTTTGGGCTGCGGGGCTCATTTCGCGCTGTGGAAAAGGCTATTCTGCCTTGTGCCCTGCTTTAAGGAGGGGTCGATATATCAAGTGGGCAGAGCCGAAGTGTGGCGCATCGCCGGGACCGGATATCTATCCGAAACCCCAAAGAAGGCGTCCGAGGACTAGCCTTCAGAATGGTTTTATATAGAGGACGTTCCGCTGCTGGATCCTGTCCGGATCGGCCTCCCTGAGTTTGACAGTGCTCCCCTAAAGAAGCGCCTAAGCTGGCGTCCATGGAGCCCTCAGAGGGAAAGTGACAGGGACGTTATTTACCTGATGGGCCGGATAAGATTGTTAGCTCATTCCGGACTGACCATGATCGGGGTCATGGCCGCATGCATCATGCGAGGGGTGCAGCCACTTTAGTATAGAGGCCGCCCCATGTGGGACTTCAACGTGGAGGACGACGCCGCCCTCTATGGCCGTAAGGGGCCGGATTCGACTGCCGCTCTAATAAAGACCTTGTCCTCTTTTTACAAGGGAGAAGAGGAGGAATTTCTCCGTGTCAACCCACGGGGTGGATTTTCTATGTACAATCCCCCGAGTTGGGTAAGTGGACACTTTTACTTGCCCATTCGTTTTATATTCCCATTGTTAAATTTTCAGTCTAACGACTTCAACGCAGGAACTGCGCCAGGCTGTTAAAGAAATAAACAGCCCTCCTCCACAACCCGAGGATCCGGGACGGTCCCTCGACCCAGCCTCTCAAGAGGATCTAGACTTATCTGTGGAGCTGATTGATGGAGTGTTTCATCAATTGAGCAGGGACAACGCCTTGGTGGCCATTACGACCGATTATCCAGGGCTACTCCCCGCCTCACAGGTAACTGAGACTGGAGTCTCAGCACTTTGAAAAGGGATTTGTCCTCGCATGTTTTCGATTACCGTATGACAACCGTGTTTTGCAGGGGAGGTCCTTGAGACGGGAGGCCGAGCCTGTGGCGACTAGCCAACAAGGGGCGGCAAGGCCCCGCAATCTGAAAAGAAGTGCGGTCCGGACTGAGGCACCAGCGCAAAGGTATAGTGCGCCACCTTATTCCCAGGTGTTACTCCTTTGAGGCATATTAACACTCGTGCTCTCTTCAGGACGAAGAGACCTCGCCGGACTATATCCGGAGAGGCTGCCAATCGCGCCTCCACCAGCCAGGCTCCAAAGCCTGGTCCGGAAGCGGAGGCGAACACGAGGCGCGCACCGGACGCTCCTCCGATGGAGGATGCGGACAAGCTGTCTGCCACCAATTCCGAGGTGGAGAGTGCCATGAACCACATGCGTCGCCGGACAGTTCTTCACGACGCTTGTTTCTCCCAAGAGGCATTGGTTGCCTTCAATTCAGGAGACGCATACCTCCGTGCCGCTCAAAATGGTCTAGCCAGAGCCACAGAGCAGTATGTGAAAGACATAAGGGTAAGAAAATTTTGATAATTATATATGTATACCAGTAGCCCCCGAGACTTGAAACAGTTAGAATAACTGATTTAAGGATCATCTGTTATGCAGGTTCTTACAAAAAAGAATACCCTGCTGTCCCAGGAGCTGGAAGAGTGCAAAGCCCAACTTGAGGCCGCACTAGCCGCAACAGGGGAGCCCAAGGAGACCCCCTCTGGTAATATACGCTTCGAAAGATAAGTATTTTGCGAAGTGCGGCGTGTGTGCAAATCTGACAAATGAAATTGCAGATGGTGCCGGATTAAATCCGGAAGTGCGACGACTCCGACGTCAGCTAAAGGCTGGTGAGAGCGTGCTGACAAAGGTGAGGCAGGAGAAGAACGATCTCCAAGATGCCAACACCAAGCTAGGCGTTGAACTGAAGGACGTTCGTGCCCAGCTGTTGGACTCCGTGAAGGAGAATCAGCGGCTTCGACGCGGCTTATATAGTAAGTGCTTAAACGAACTTTGAAAAAAGAGTTCGGCGAGGAAGTCGACTAACAGAGTAATGTCTGTAGGTATGCTGACAGGTTGTCCTGCAGAGGAAATGCCCGGTTCTATGGGTGACCTTCTTCCCAAGCTCTCACAACTGCACGAGCGAGTTCGGCAGGTGATGCAAGGCATCGCCCAGGCCTTGTGGCCGTCCGTCTCCATGCCCGAAGGCCTTGGAGAGCTTGTAGAGAAGCTGAAGGGAGCGCGGCGGCGCTTCCGATTGTGGAAGATATCGGCCTGCCGTCAAGGTGCCAGGGAGGCCTGGGCCATGGTGAAGACGCGGTACACGAAGGCTGACCCAAACCACATGGCCGAGGTCGGACCCGTAGGGCCCGATGGGAAGGAGATCCCTGTGAGCCTAGTATACGGCCAAGTAGAGTTGGCCGCAAAGTATTCCCAACAGGACTGTAAACTAGACAGCCTATTAGATGGAATCGAAGAGGAATACAATCAGTCAGATTGACTATGTAATTTTAATTGACATGTGTAATGCCTTCTAGCCGGATTGTAGATCGTTTGTCATGGCCAACCTTTTCGCTTCAACCTTGGGACCTGACGGTCCGGAGTGTGTCCGAATACCCTCGCGGTTATATAAGAACCGGGGTATGCATGGAGACCGGGCGTAGGGGTCATTAGTGCTTGAACAGACAAGTGCCCAACTAGTTATGTTATATTACATGGTTAGTAAGAAACATCTTCCAGGGAGAATAGTTCCGTTAGGGGTTCCTTTCCCTGGGAGGCATGCCCTAAAGTGCATGTCCATTATGCGAAAAGAGACGCAGGAAAAACATCTGGGGGCGTATAGATAAATAAGTGAAAGAAAAGATCATCTTTAGTTCACCGACCGAATATTCCCTTAAGAACACTAGCTTTCGGCTTCACCCAGTCTAAGGTACACATCTGGCTGACCCGGCAGTAACAATCGCAGAGGTGCTCCCTTTACCACCTAGCCGAACAATCGGGAACATAGGGGTAAGCACAGGAGTCAGGCAACCCAGCTTGGCCAAAACATAAGTCATATCGATGCATATAATGGAGAATAAAAGGTACATGCGGAAGTGTGACACATGTGTTGGGCATGAAGCCCGTATAAATAAGCTTATGTTTAAAGAAGCCCCCAGGTTTAATGAGCGCGGATAGTGCGTCACTTTATGAGCCTTTAAAGGCTATAAGAGAGAGACAGGAGAAGGAGATAAATGTAAGACAGAAAGTATATAAAAAATGGACAGAGGAAGGAGATGAACACAGAGTCCGGCGCTAGGCATAGAATCTTCGTAGACGGGCTGCGTTCCATGGGTTCGGCTCGAGTCGGTTATCCGATGCATCTCGCAGGCGGTACGCTCCACCAGTTAGGACTTGGTCGATTATGAAGGGACCTTCCCACTTGGGCTTGAGTTTGTCCTTTTTCTTCTCCGGCAGGCATAGAACTAATTCGCCAACGTTGTAATTTTTGGCCCGTACTTCTCTGCTTTGGTATCTTCGAGCCTGCTGTTGATAGAATGCGGAATGGGCTTTTGCCATGTCACGCTTTTCCTCTAAGGCGTCCAAACTGTCCTGCCGATCGAGCTCGACTTCTCTTTCTTCGTACATGCGCACTCGAGGTGAGTCATGAATTACGTCGCAGGGAAAAACTGCCTCTGCGTCGTACACCATGAAGAATGGTGTGTATCCTGTGGTGCGATTCGGCGTGGTCCACAGCCCCCAAAGTACGGAGTCGAGCTCCTCTACCCAGTGCATTTTATATTCCTTAAGGGACCGCACTAATCTGGGTTCGATGCCGCTCATGATAAGACCATTTGCACGTTCGACCTGGCCGTTGGTTTGTGGGTGATAGACGGAAGCATAATCGAGCTTGACGCCCATGTTTTTGCACCAGAGTTTTACCTCATCAACCATAAAGTTTGTGCCGTTATCAGTGATGATGCTATGGGGGATGCCGTAACGGTGTACAACCCCGGATATAAAGTCTATCACCGGTCCGGATTCGGCCGTCTTAACAGGCTTGGCTTCTATCCATTTGGTGAACTTATCCACCATGACCAGTAAGTATTTTTTCTTGTGGGTTCCGCCTTTAAGGGGTCCAACCATGTCAAGCCCCCAGACTGCGAAGGGCCAAGTGATGGGGATAGTTTGGAGGGCGGTGAGTGGCATATGGCTTTGGTTTGCAAAAAGATGGCAACCGACGCATCGTTGGACTAAGTCCTGGGCGTCTGCCCGGGCCGTCGGCCAATAAAAGCCTGTACGAAAGGCCTTGCTTACAAGGGACCGAGCTGCAGCCTGATGTCCGCTGAGTCCAGCATGAATTTCAGCCAGGAGGTTCCGCCCTTCCTCTTCGGAGATGCACCTTTGAAGGACTCCGGTAGTGCTTTTCTTATAAAGCTCTCCCTCATGGACTTTATAGGCTTTAGATCGCCGCACTATGCAGCGTGCCTCAGTTTGGTCCTCAGGGAGTTCCTATCTGGTAAGGTAGGCGAGGAATGGTTCCGTCCACGGGGCGATGACGGCCATTATTACGTGGGCTGAAGGTGTTATTTCATTGGCAGAGCCTCCAATTGAGTCAGAGTGTTCGGTGTCGGGCAGTGCGTTTGGGTCCGGGCTGCTATTGCCAGGTTCCCCTTCCCATACTACGGACGGCTTAAATAGCCTTTCCAAGAAGATGTTGGGGGGGGGGACTACATCGCGTTTTACACCAATGCGTGCCAGGACATCTGCCGCCTGATTATTTTCTCGGGCTATATGGTGAAATTCGAGCCCTTCGAACCGAGCTGACATTTTTAGGACGGCGTTGCGATAAGCTGCCATTTTTGGATCCTTGGCATCAAAGTCTCAATTTATCTGGGATATTGCAAGGTTCGAGTCCCCGCGCACCTCTAGGCGTTGAATGCCCATGGATACTGCCATCCGGAGACCATGTAAAAGGGCCTCATATTCGGCTGCGTTGTTGGAGTCTGTGTACATTATCTGGAGTACATATTGAACTGTGTCTCCTATGGGGGACGTCAAAACGACGCCAGCCCCTAGACCGGCTAACATTTCGGAGCCGTCGAAGTGCATGACCCAGTTTGAAAATGTGCCATACTCTTTAGGGAGTTCGGGCTCCGTCCATTCTGCGACGAAGTCGGCCAAAACTTGCGACTTGATAGCTCGTCGTGGCTTGTAAGTTATGTCAAACGGGAGGAGCTCAATGGCCCATTTTGCAATCCGGCCCGTCGCGTCGCGGTTATTTATAATATCGTTAAGTGGCACTTCCGAGGCTACTGTTATTGAACACTCTTGAAAGTAGTGTCGCAGCTTCCGGGATGCCATAAATACCGCGTACACAATCTTTTGATAGTGTGGGTACCGTGACTTGCACGGAGTAAGGATAGTGGACACATAATAGACCGGCTTTTGAAGGGGGGATTTGTGTCCGTCCATTTCTCGTTCGACGACTAGCACTGCGCTTACGACCTGATGGGTTGCTACAATGTATAATAGCATTGGTTCGCCAATGTTTGGCGCAACCAGGACTGGGTTTGTTGCCAAGATGGCTTTTATTTCGTCGAGTCCGGCCGTGGCTGCATCCGTCCACTCGAAGTGTTCGGTGCGCCGAAGGAGGCGGTAAAGGGGTAGGGCCTTTTCTCCTAAGCGGGAGATAAAGTGGCTTCGAGCCGCCACGCATCCGGTTAATTTTTGTATTTGTTTGAGGTCCTTCGGGATGTCCAATTGTGACAGAGCTTGGATCTTGGCTGGATTTGCTTCAATTCCTCTACCGGATACAATGAAGCCCAAGAGCTTTCCAGCTGGAACGCCGAAAACGCATTTTTCCGGGTTGAGCTTGATGTCGTATGTTCGGAGGTTATCGAATGTTAGCCTCAAGTCGTCTACTAGAGATTCGACATGTCTTCTTTTAACGACCACATCATCTACGTATGCCTCCACTGTTTTGCCGATCTGGTTTGCCAGACATGTCTGAATCATGCGCTGATATGTTGCGCCGGCGCTTTTGAGCCCGAAGGGCATTGTGTTGAAGCAGAATGGGCCGTATGGTGTGATGAATGCCGTTGCGTCTTGGTCTGACTCTGCCATCTTTATTTGATGGTAGCCGGAGTATGCGTCGAGGAAACACAACGAATCGTGTCCTGCGGTAGCTTCGATAATTTGATCGATGCGGGGGAGAGGGAAGGGATCCTTTGGGCAAGCCTTGTTAAGGTCTTTGAAATCAACGCACAGGCGCCAGGATTTGACCTTCTTTGGTACCATCACCAGATTTGCTAGCCAGTCCAGATGTTTGATATCTTTGATGAATCCGACCTCCAATAACTTGGCTAGTTCCTCTCCCATGGCCTGTCTCTTAGGTTCAGAAAAACGCCGAAGAGCCTGTTTGACTGGCTTGAATCCTTTTAGGATATTTAAGCTGTGTTCGGCCAGCCTGCGTGGGATTCCTGGCATGTCTGAAGGGTGCCAGGCGAAAATGTCCCAGTTCTCTCATAGGAACTCTCGCAGTGCGACATCTACATCAGGGTTTAACTGTGCCCCGATGGAAGCTGTTTTATTGGGGTCCGTTGGATGGACCTGGAATTTGACTATTTCATCCGCCGGTTTAAAGGAGGTGGACTTGGATCTTTTATCGAGTATCACATCGTCCCTATTCACCGTGGAGTGCAGCGCAGTCAGTTCCTCAGCCGCTAGGGCTTCAGATAGCGCCTTGAGGGCCAATGCGGCTGTCTTGTTTTCGGCGCAGAGTGCTATGTCCGGATCACTAACGAGAGTGATGATTCCGTTAGGCCCGGGCATCTTGAGCTTCATGTACCCGTAATGGGGTATTGCTTGGAAGACTGTAAACGCTTCCCACCCTAGCAGAGCGTGATATCCGCTACTGAACGGGGCCACCTGGAACGTGACCTCTTCGGACCTGTAATTATCTGGCGTGCCAAACACCACATCTAGTGTGATTTTTCCTGTACAGCGCGCTTCCCGACTGGGGATTATTCCTCTAAAGGTTGTGCTGCTTCGCTCAATGTGGTTCCAGTCTATTTCCATTTTTTGAAGGGTTTCCTCATAAATGAGGTTCAATCCGTTGCCGCCATCCATGAGTACCTTGGTAAGACGAAAGCCGTCCACTATTGGACTGAGGACCAATGCGGCTGGTGCTCGGGCTGTTCGGAATTTAGGTTCGTCACTGGCGTTAAAAGTGATAGCCGTGTCACTCCATGGGTTTATTGTTGCTACTTGGTAGACTTCAGCAAGGCCGCAGAGTGTTCTTTTTTGCATATTATTTGATGCGAAAGTCTCGAAGACTGTTAATACCATACTGGTTTCTCTGGGGTGGCTTTTTGTGGCTTTTGGAATTAGAAGATCTTCGCCAATTTTTGCCACCTGCCAGAGTATCCAACATGCTCTAAGGCTGTGAGTTGGTGTGGCGCCCTCTGCACTGTGAATTTTACAAGGTCCATCAAGCCATCCTTCCAGTACGGTTCCGTGCCCTGTAGAGGGCTTTTGCTTTTTGGTATTGAACCCGGGTGTCTGACGATGATGCACCCTTTTATTTCGGACCGGGTTTGTATTCAAGGCCGGATTGTCCCAAAATTTTGTTTCGGTTTTCCAGGCACTTTCCATCGCACAGTACTTTCGTACTATGGACGCCAAGTCAGCAAAGTGTGTAATATCACGGAGACTTATGGCGTTGAGGATTCCCTTGTCCGTGCAATTATTGCAGAAAAATGAAATTGCGTCTTCCTCGCGGCAGTCCTTTATCCTATTCATAACCAGGAGCAATCTGGCCCAGTAATGATGTATTGTTTCTTCGGGCTCTTGCCTAATTTGGGATAGATCGCTTATGTACGGGTGGGTGGGTGGAATCAAATCCGAAACCTCACCCAATCTGAGACCCAGGGGCCAAGGAGTTTCCGAACTTGGACGTTGGGATTCTTGGATGTGGCCCAATGAATCTAGTCCGTCGTCTGACTTTAAGTTCAGGTCTTGAGTGATATCCTCCCCTGCGCGGGTATCCGACTTGGAGGGATCGGGAATCCGAACATAGCTAGTACTTAAGATAGATGAAGGGTCGCTGCACTGTCCCTCTACCACGGCAACGTGATGGGTGACCTGGGGAGAGTTAATCTCTCTCAGATCGGGTTTAGGCCCAATCTGGTCGTAATCCGTAGCGACTCCCAGGGCGGCAATGCGATCCAAGAGCTCATTTAGGGAAGAGAGCTCCATTGGCTCTAGCTACTCGGCGAATTCCGAGCTGACGTGAAGATTGCTTTCGATGACCCGAGAGGTCATCATCGGCGCAGCAGCCGAACAGGCGGTAATAAGGAAACCGCCTAGCCGGAGAGTTTGGCCGACAGCCAAAGCTCCCTTAGCAACGGTGCCATCTTTAAAGATGGGATGAGGCATTCTTCCTGATGGCGACGGCACAGAGGAACTCTCAATGAAAGCACCAATGTTGGTGTCAAAACCGGTGGATCTCGGGTAGGGGTCCCGAACTGTGCGTCTAGGTCGGATGGTAACAGGAGGCAGGGGACACGATGTTTTACCCAGGTTTGGGCCCTCTTGATGGAGGTAAAACCCTACGTCCTGCTTGATTAATATTAATGATATGGGTAGTACAAGAGTAGATCTACCACGAGATCAGAGAGGCTAAACCCTAGAAGCTAGCCTATGGTATGATTGTTGTTCGTCCTACGGACTAAAACTCTCCGGTTTATATAGACACCGGAGAGGGCTAGGGTTACACAGAGTCGGTTACAATGGTAGGAGATCTACATATCCGTATCATGAAGCTTGCCTTCCACGCCAAGGAAAGTCCCTTCCGGACACGGGACGAAGTCTTCAATCTTGTATCTTCATAGTCCAGGAGTCCGGCTGAAGGTATAGTCCGGCCATCCGAACACCCCCTAATCCAAGACTCCCTCGGTTCTCGTTCCTCAGAACGGCAGCAGGGGTCAATGCTTGACCAGTTGGTTGCATGTGCTTCTTCATCTTGTCAGACTTGGAGATGCGAGAGAGATCTTTAGACTGCACACTGGCTTCAGGAGGTGTAGTGGCCAGAGGCTTCGCCCGCGAGACCTTTGGTGTGGAGGAGGGATTTGAAGACTTTGGTTTCTTTTGCTTCACAGGCTTCAGTGGTGCAGGCGCTTCATCAGAATCAGTGTCATCTACAGAGTGATCCACGGCTTCCCCTTGAACCTGAATGTGTGTGATGAGACCTTCAAGGTTGTAGAAGGGCCCAACAATATTGGGTTCAGCATTGCGTGTGCTGTCGGCACAACGAGCAGAGGGACCGGGGTTGAAGTCTAACCCTAGTGACTTCTTGTTCTCTTAGGCAGAAGTTTTGGCAAACTGGAAGTTGCGCTTAAAGAGATTGTCTTCACGACACCATAACAGAGAGGATGGGTCGGCATTAGCAGGCTGAGGTCCACGAATCATGCAGGGGTAGAAGCCTTGAGCAATAGCTTCAGATTTCGACTTGGGCTGAAGACCTTTGTATATAATATCTCCCCAGGGGCCCTTGATGGCATTCTTTTCAGCATATTCGTCAGTGACAAATCTGTACTTGAACCATTCCTCTGCCCAATGTCTTCGAATCCATTGGATTCGGTTCTTGCGTTCTCCATAGGTCTCTTTTGGATCTGACTTGTATAACTCATAGAGATCCGGTGGCAGGTCCTTAGCAGTGTTTTCACGGCGCTGTCTGCCGCCCTTCCTGACTGATTTTTCTGTTGCCATGAAGTTTAGACTGAAAGGCTTCAGAACATGCAAAGGCTTCATTCTGCTGGTCAGACAAGAATTAGCTTCGGGAGAATTGATGTGATGTTGTAAGAACTCTGCAAATGAATGCAGAATATGAGAACCAAGGGATTCTCCCACGGACATGTACTTGTGACAGCATTAGTGATGCGAGGGAAGGGGAAGAGGTCATATGCATTCTCAGAAGATTTTGAAGATAAATCAGTTTAGAAGACATTGACCTCATAGTGCGAAGACATTCACTCATATGTAGAGAGTTGGTTCCAGATTTGTATGAATCCACGAATAAGTACAAGTGAGGAATCTAACTACTTTGTGAAGCATAAGTGAACATACTAGGCATGTTATGAGATGCAGAACAGGATAGATCCAACTTTGTAGGGACAGAAACCACTTGTGGTTGAAAAGGATGAATCTATCGAATAAAAAAGGACTGTAAAAAGAGTTTTTATTTACCACTCAAGGAACCGCTAGACGGAGTAGGAGATGAGGCCGAGCAGTTCGATCTTCCGTGCCCTAACTTGGCGAGGGAGGACACCTACGGAGACGGCGGAGAAGACGATGTCCGCGGCTGGCGTGAGGACGGCGTCGGTGAGGTCACGGCAGCTAAGTGCTTCGTCGTCGGCATCGTCGAGGGCTAGCAGTGGCGCTAGAGTTTGTGCGAGAAAGAGAAGTGGAATAAGAGATAATGACTGGGGTGTGGCGTGTATTTATAAGGACAGGGACGGCGCGGCATTATTACGCAGGTGCCCCTAGCAGTTCACATCTGAAGGACACGTGGCGATCATGCAACACATTGGAGGTTGTTCCACGTTCCCACGCATGCCTGGATTGTCGGGTGGTCGTTCCCGCTTCTCCGAGTTTCAGGCAAAAAGGATTGAGCATTTAAAACAGATTTAATGTTTGTCTCTGTATCTTCTGCTGACAAGGACGCAGCGAAGACATTCGACAGTTTCAATAGAATGCATATGATTTGGATAGATAGATTTGAGACGGGAGCATAGAAAGGTTAGGGTCCGATCACATTCACTTAGTTCAAAAGATTCAAACGAGAATACATAGCTATAAGTGAATGTTGTAGAGGACAGAACGCAAATATATGAATATATCCAAATAAGACCAAATCAATATAGTGAAGATAAACATGAAATCATGTTAATATTGAAGACAAACCAAATGCGAAGACTTTGCAAATGTAACGCCAACAGAAAACACTCCAAACAAAAGTTTGGTGGTGGCGTTACCCACCGTATAGGAAGTATTAGACCCAGACACGACGCACAATTATCGTTGCGCTCCGAAGTCAAATTCTACGTTAATGTATTCACACTTAGAGTGTAAGTCTTCATTAGTTGAAGATATATGTTACTTCGTGTGTTGCACATCTAATTCATCAACATGCATAAGTGTTAGGATGTGTGCATGATCACAAGACATTTGAGGATTCCAAGATATTTAGCTCACACCGCAACTTGCAAAACCTTTTCTCATCCAAGGGCTTTGTGAAGATATCTGCCAGTTTCTCTTCAGTGTTGATGTGAATGATATCAATATCTTCCTTCATGACATGATCTCTGAGAAAGTGATGATGGATCTGAATGTGCTTTGTCTTCGAGTGCTGAACTAGGTTGTTGGCAATCTTGATGGCGCTTTCATTGTTGCAGTAGAGTGGCACTTGCTTCAGATGAATGCCATAGTCTTTGAGTGTTTGCTTCATCCATAGAAGTTGAGCGCAGGAAGATCCAGCAGCAATGTATTCAGATTCAGCAGTGGAGAGAGATACACAATTCTGCTTCTTTGAAGACCAACACACAAGTGATCGTCCCAGAAAGTGACATGTGCCTGATGTAGACTTGCGATCGACCTTGTCACCAGCATAATCAACATCCGAGAATCCAACTAGATCAAACTCTGAGCCCTTTGGATACCATAATCCTAGTGTTGGGTTTAAGCCAAATATCGAAGAATTCGCTTCACAGCTAAGTGATGCGATTCCTTTGGTGCCGCTTGGAATTGGGCACACATGCAAATACTAAGCATGATATCTGGCCTAGATGCACATAAATAAAGGAAATAACCAATCATGGAGCGGTATACCTTTTGATCGAACTCTTTACCATTGGCGTCAGGACCCAGATGACTTTTGGTTGGCATTGGCGTCGTATAACCTTTGCAGTCTTGCATTCCAAACTTCTTCAGGCAATCTTTGAGGTATTTCTCTTGAGATATGAAGATGCCATTGCGTTGCTGCCATATTTGAAGACCAAGGAAGAACTTCAGCTCACTCATCATGGACATCTGAAATTGCTCTTGCATCATGTCTCCAAACTCATCACTGTATTTCCGATTAGTGCAGCCGAAGATAATGTCATCCACATATATTTGGCACACAAACAGTTCACCATCATATGTCTTCGTGAAGAGTGTGGGATCCAGGGAACCAGGTTTGAAGCCTTTGCTCTTCAGGAAGTCTTTGAGTGTGTCATACGAAGCATGAGGGGCTTGTTTGAGGCCATATAGTGCCTTGTTGAGCTTGTAAACCATGTCAGGATGTTTTGGATCTTCAAAACCAGGCGGTTGTGCAACACACACTTCTTCTTCAATCTTGCCATTGAGAAAGGCACTCTTCACATCCATTTGATACAGAAGGATGTTATGATGATTTGCATAGGCTAGCAGTATGCGTATAACTTCAAGCCTAGCCACAGGAGCATAATGTTTCATCGAAGTCAATTCCTTCAATTTGAGTGTATCCTTGAGCAAGGAGACGAGCCTTGTTTCTGACAACTTGACCATGCCCATCTTGCTTGTTGCGATATATCCATTTAGTGCCTATGATATTGTGTTTATGAGGATCAGGACGCTTGACCAGTTCCCATACATTTTTTAGCTCGAACTGTTGAAGCTCTTCTTGCATAGCTTGAATCCATTCAGGTTCCATGAAGGCTTCATCAACTTTCTTGGGTTCATATATTGAGACGAATGCAAAGTGCCCACAGAAATTTGCTAGTTGTGTTGCCCTTGAACGAGTGAGTGTACCAGGTGCATTTATGCTATCAATTATCTTCTCAATCTGTACTTCATTTGCAACACGAGGATGAACTGGACAAAGATTTTGCTCTTGCTAATCGTTGTCATCGTTTGAAGGATTGTCTTCAGGCTGAGCATTGTCTTCAGGTTGATTAGGTGCAGAAATGATAAGTTCCTCTTCAGGCTGTACTTCAGACGGTATGATTTCTCCAGTTCCCATAAGCTTGATGGACTCACTGGGTCGAATTTCATCTAGCACATTTGGCAGGTGCTCTCTTTGCGAGCCGTTAGTCTCATCGAACCGCACATCCACAGTTTCAACCACTTTATAGTGAAAGAGGTTGAAGACTCTGTAGGAGTGTGAATCCTTTCCATAACCAAGGATAAAACCTTCATGTGCGTTCGGTGCAAATTTTGAAGTGTGGTGTGGATCCTTGATCCAGCACCTAGCACCAAATACTCTAAAGTAACTGACATTTGGCTTCTTACCAGTGAGGACTTCATAGGATGTTTTCTTCAGAAGTGTGTGAAGATAAAGACGGTTGATGACATGGCATGCAGTATCAATAGCTTCAGGCCAGACTTTCTTGGTGTCTTGTATTCATCGAGCATCGTCCGAGCCATCTCAATGAGTGTTTTGTTCTTGTGTTCCACAATGCCATTCTGCTGCGGCGTGTACGGAGCTGAGAACTCATGAGTGATGCCCAATGTATCAAGATAACTGTCGAGGCCGGTGTTCTTGAATTCAGTGCCATTGTCACTTCTGATGTGCTTGATCTTGATGCCATCACTACAAAAAAATACACTTCCGCGATGACACGTGTTTGTCACAGTAGGTCGCTTTTTTTGTCATGCATGTACATCCATGACAAATTTATGACAGAATCAAGATAGTCATACATGTGCTATCGTAGAAGTGTTCCATGACATTACCAAAATTATCATCATGGAAGTGTCCACTTCCATGACGATAAATCGCGCGTCACAGAAGCGCTTTCGTCAAGGGTGACCAACACGTGGCATCCACCGTAACGGAACGCCGTTAAGCTATCGGGCCGGGTTTTGGATCCGATAACCTGTTAACAGCCCCGACCAATGGGAAATTTCCACGTGTAAATTTCTTATTGGCCGGACGAAACATGTGTCAGCTCGTCAGTGGGTCAGATAGGCGCCTATGATACGTCAACACGTGGCACGGCCCAACAGAGGCCCATTCTTGTGTGAAGGCCGGCCCGTTTGACTTGGTCAAAAGCTGGCGGGCCGGCCCATGGAAAGCCTTTTAACGGCCTATTCGAATATAGCCCATTTACAGCCCGCTAACCCAAGGCCCGTTACGCCCTATCCGAATTAGGCCCAGTAGCGTCATCTGGGCCATCCAATATGATTCTAGCCCGTTTTCACTTCTGGCCCATGTATGGCCCATGACGTCTTTCGGCCCATATGAGGCCCTATGTAACTCTTGGCCTATTAACGGCCCGTGGTGAAACTGGCCCGTAATGAACAGTGTATCACTTTACACCCGTTAACGGCCCGTGGTGAAACTGGCCCGTGATGAACAGTGTATCACTTTATACCCATTAACGGTCTGTTATACCGTTGGGCCATTTCTAGCCCATGTTATCTTGCGGCCTTCTTTAGAGCCCATTTATTCTTGGGCTCATTTCCAGCATTCGTTTACTTATGGCCCGTTACTGTCATTTTCTGCTTGTGGGCCAAATTCAGCCCGTGGTTACAGTCGGCCCATTTGTGGTCCGTTAATACGTTGGGCCGTTTTCATAGCGTCATCAAATATGGCCTATTAACGATGGCCCGTTATGGTCGGCCCATGAACGGACGATTCCAACTCTAGCCCGTTTACGGCCAGAATGCGGTCTGTTCGGCCCATGTTTGGCCAATCGATCATACGGCATGTATAAAGCCCATTGATGATACGACCCGTAGAAGGCCCATTGATGATACATCCCGTAGAAGGCCCATTGTTTCTATGGCCTGTAGAAGGCCCACTGCTTCTACGGCCCGTAGAAGGCCCACTGCTTCTACGGCCCGTAGAAGGCCCACTGTTATATGGCCCATAGAAGGCCCACAGTTTCTACGGCTCGTAGGAGGCCCAGTGTCACTACAGTAAATATTAGCCCATGGTTATTGTGGCCTAGTTTTAAAAAATAGGTTATTGCAGCCACTAGCAAACCGCAGAAAAAGAACGGCACTGACTACAAGCAAACAAATAAACAAGACAATAAGGAAATAAATAAGCAAGCAACTTACACTAGGCTATCACGGCTATTACACATATTACATCCACTGGGCATCAAAGTTCATCACCAGTGCAAATATAGAGAACACAGCAACATGTAAACGCCGCAGCAAAACAAGTCCAGAACTGAAACCACTTCAAAAGAGCTCAAGAAACAATATCCTGGGTACCCATAATGCTGGCAAGATGCTTAGCAAGCTTATTAACTTTCTCTTGTTTGGCGCTTAAGTCCTCCAGCGCTTGTTGTTGCACCAGAAAGTATGCATCTGAATTTTGCAGGGACTCCCTTAGTCCCTCGGCTTCTTGTCGCATAACATCTGATCGATGTATTTCAACTTGAAGTTGAGACTCAAGAAGCCGAACTGATTCAGGCAACAAGTTCGAAGAGCTGGTGCCAGCAGTGGTAGCCAGTAACTCGAACACTACATCAAGACAAGACTTTGGGGTTGTCTCAGTGTCTTCAATATAGTTTTTATCAGCTTTCTTGGAGACCAACAGGGATGTCTCACTATCTTGAACCTTATTTGCATTACTTCCTTTACCATTGCATAACATGGTACTCTTCTCCAATATTTTATCCGCGTTCTAAAAGAGAAACAAACAAACACATCTCAGGTTTACTAGTTCAGTAGTAAGGTGGACAGGATAACAGCATGAAACAAACATATATCTATGTAGTATGGTCACTGTATGGTCTATATCATTCTAGTTTATGTTGCCAAATCAAGATAGATACAGTTCGAATCATATCTATTTAAGACAAAGCAGCATAGACAGAATATAAGTGTGGGAAACTACACAGCAATAACAACACTTGTAATGTGCATGGCATGAGAACATAACTGTTTATTCAATTGAAACTGAAATCAACATAGAGCAAGTTACAAAAGCAAACAGCCAAACACGTTGAAGAAACAGGTTTAAAACATACCTGTTGCGCCATTGGAGTTTCAATTGCATCCTTCAAATTTGAAATTAGTTGGTATCAGTAAATACAGTGATGCAAGAGCAAAGTAGTATGAACCATAGCTACGGAACCTGACCTGAGAACAATTCTTCTTCTGCTTTAAGCGTTGACTTCGGGTTCGGAGTGGTGGTCCTCGTGATTTGGGCACTGCAGTTGCCTTACTAACTGCTCGTGTTTGGGTGCTCTGTGGTGGAGATGGTGCTATGTCAACGGGAACTGGGTGTCTATCTGTTGGGGTTGGGATTAGAAGGGGTGTAGCTGGTTCTCTGTCCAACTGGGTAGGGGTACAATCTGCATGAGTGTGGGTTATGTGTGGTGGGGCTGGTTCTTGGGCAAGTACAACCGTGGTTCTACCTGCATCGACAGGTAGCATGATCTTTTCTGAAGACCGTGTTTTTACTCCCACAGATACTGCCATCACTCCCTCCAATTAAAATGGCTGATAAACAAGAAAAGTAATTGAATGTACAGACATTGTAAGATAGACAGGTGCAATGGATAGTAGGGAAGAAAACAGGGCATGAAATAATTCACATTTATGTTGTCTAAGAAAACAAAATAGCATGACATAATTTCACATATATGATGGCTAATTAAACAGGATAGCATGACACAATTTCACATGTATGATGGCTAACTAAACAGGATAGAATGACATACTTCAAAATATGATGACTATGTAAACAGGATGACATGATATAACTATACGATGTGTCTATTAAAGTGGTTGGCATGTCATAAATCACAAACATGCCGTCGATGGAAACATGATGGCATGATATAATTCACGGATAGAATGGCATAATTTAAATATGATGACTATGTAAACAGGATGAGATGATATAACTATATTATGTCTTTAGAAAATGGGTTGGCATGCCATAATTCAGATACATGTTGTCTATGTAAACATCATAGCATGACATAATTCAAATATATGATTTATATACTAAGGAAGTGAGCAGAGGGCAATCGCATATAAGATGTGTCAACTAAGGAGATGGCATTCAATATTGTGTATATGATGTAAAAGTTAAGCATTGCAATACAACATATGCATTATATGAGTAATATAACCCTGCCAAGTTTGAGCATACACCTCAGGGGGACAATAGGACTGGTCATCTGCCTCTGAATCCTCCTCTAAAGAGCTATTTGTAACCAGCAAGATATCTGCTTCAGCAGGTAGCATTGTCTGCTATGAAGACCTTGCTTTCACTCCAGATTTCTCCATCACCAATTCAAATGGCTGATGCACAGGAAGAGCAGTTGAATATACAAACATTGTCGACAAAAGCAATGAGAAATACAAAAAAAGGACGGCATGATATAATTCACATATATGACGCTTGCCTAAACAGCATGGCATTGCATAATTCACATACATAATGCCTTGCAACAAGATAACATTGCATAATTCACATATATAATGTCTTGCAACAAGATGGCATTGCATAATTCACATATATGGTAATTAGACACTAAACAGGTGGCATTCACACAAAGCATGTCTAAACTAAGAAAATGACATAGCAGTGCAAGATACCATACGCACGATATGAGCAACATAACCCTGGTCATCTGTCTCTGAATCCTCCTCTGAGGAGCTATCGGTAACCAGCAAGACATGCGCTTCGTCAGATAGCATTGTCTGCTCTGAAGACCTTGTTTCCACTCCAGATTTTTCCAGGACCGTGCCAAATGGCTGATGCACAGGAAGAGTAATTGAATGTACTAAAATTGTTGAAAAATTTAACACTTACTAAAAAAATGATGCATGATATAATTCACATATAAGATGACTGGCTAACCAGGGTGGCATTGCAAAATTCACATATATGATGCCTGGCTAGACAAGATGGCATTGCATGATTCACATATATGATAAAAAAACTAAACAGATGGCATTGACACAAAGCATGTCTAAACTAAGCAGATGACATCTTTAATGTATACAGTAAGCAATGCAAGGCACCATATGCATGATATTACCAACATCAGCATGCCAAGTTAGAGCGAAGACCTCATGGGGTAAATAGGAGTGGTCTTCTCCTTCTGAATCCCCCTCATAACAGTTATCTTCCTCTTGATTATGATCCAAAATGGGTGGAGGGGGGTGCCTTTGCGCCCACCTTGGAACGACGTCTGCATGAAATTTTATTGCCACGCAAGGCTCGTCTCTTGTGCTCTACATGATCAGTTCCATTGTGTACAATAACTGGCATGCATAGGAATAAAACATAGTGAGATTATGTAAGGAGTGCATGCACAAATCCAGAGTGATGGTAGCAAACTATGGATAGACCCAAAACCAATGATAGCAGGCAGATAATAGCTTTGGTTAAAAAATACAGATAATGGCTCCTTTAATGTTTGTTTGAAACCAACATGAAACTCATAGTAGACACCGGAGATTAACCAGATAGTAGACAGATAGTACTGATTGCTGCCCCAATATGTACCCCACAACCATTTAAAAACTCAAGTTTTAGCATTAGTTTGGAACTGACTCGGAGTCTAATAGGTGAACACGACAATAATGTAGCATGTCATCATATTAAGCGACGCGTAACGTAAGAAGACACGGAAGAGTGTGACCTCTCTTGCTGACCCGTGTAGTCCTCAAGGTCATCTGCTCAGTTGATGATGGTAATGCAGTTGCCGTGGCTGCCGGCGGCAGGGAAGAAGATCTGAGGCGGCGAAAGACAGTCTGGAGAGCGAATCCCTGCCATGGTGAACCCTTTCGTTGTTGGAGCAGCTGAGCTGGGTTGGAACACAGCGCCGCAGGAGCAGGACAAACCACACAAAGTTTTCTTTGACACATATTTGTAACAGAAGTAATTTAGTAAGGGCTTGTTTGAATTTGAGGATTCTAACAATGCAGGGATAGGAAATAGACAGGAATAGGATAGGAATGCACGTGCAAAACAGAGAATTTAAAAACACAGGATTTCTGCCAATCTGGGTGTTTGATTCACAACAATTGGAAGATCATAGGATGCAAAAAAGCATGGTGAGATTAAGTCAAACCACAAGAAAATGTACGGTTATAATGCTATTATGCTACTATCTCTTAGTCTTGTGCTTGATGAATAGGAATATGAAAAGAAGGAGAAGTGGAAATTAGAATTCCTACGGTTTTTCTTTCAAGGAGACACTAAAGGAACAAATCCTACAGTTTTCCTTTGCTCCATTCCTTTGCACCAAATTCATGAAAAGTAGTAACATAGGAAACTTTCCAATTCCGATGTTTTTCATTCACTTTTCCTTTCAAGCACTGGCGATTCTAGTAGGCAGGCTTGAGCAAGGAAAATCCTACACTAAAAAAATGTTTTTGTGCTACTTCTATTACTTTGGACCCAGGCCACTGCCATACTAGCTCAACTCCCAGGCCCATCGACAAATGCACAGCTGAAACGCGCAGAGACAAATAATGATGGCGTTCAAGAGAGTCCATCACGGATAGCTAAGTTGCCTGGTACCTCACTGCTTGTCATATAGTAGGATAAAATAATCGTATTTCCCATTACTACGAGTGCTTAGTGGACAATATATATATAACATGTAGAGTAAAAAAGAGATGCAACAAGTGTAGAACCTCTTTGGCGAAGCCATGTCGATCTCAGTGTGATTGGGTTGGCCGGTGAGGATGCTCCGGCTGACTTGGCTGTCGGAGGAGGGGAAGAAGATCTTAGGCGTCTGGAGATGGAGCCCGAGGTACTGCTCCGCTGTGATGGAGGGTTTCGTCGTTGGAGCAGCTCCGGTGAGTTGTACGACACCGAGGCTGAACCAGGACAAGAGAGACAACGAACAATGTTAACCTGGGTGGAATTCTAATAGCATCTCCAATACATGACGTAAAATACATAACCACAAAGTGCTAGATGTAAAATACATCAGCCGCTCATCTCTGAACTTAACTGTCGAAACTGAACTTAACTGTCAAAACTGAATTTTGCTGTCGAAACTGAACGCACTAGCAAGGTGAGGCTACACGTCGGTCGACTGACTTTTTCATCTCTGGTCAGTCAATTTTCCAGCCGTTGGATACGAAATCAAGGGCCTGCAGTTCATCTTCAACCTCCACCCCCCTGAGTCGGACAAACAGCAGCCCCCAGCCGCCCGCGGCCGGCGGTGCGCCGCCCCACCCGCCCCGAAAACACTCCCCACCGCCGGTCCGCCGCCGCCCCGGCCATCCCTCTAGGCCACCCCGTGCCGAGCTTTTTCTCCGGCGATCCCCACGCCACCGCCCCTCCAACGCCCCGCCACCGCTGGCGACCACCGCCCCCATCCTGAACCCTAAGATAGATAGTGGGGTATCTCTCCGGCGAGCCCCCCTCCCTGCTGCGGCTGGTTCTTCCTTCACCCTGGCGAGCCCCCCCACCACCTGAAAATCGACTGACCCAAAAGTCAATTCAGTCGACTGAAGTGTAGCTAAATCGGAGCAGCATCGCAAGCAAGAGCAAGAGCGAGAGCAGCAGCGCGAGCAAGAGCAATAGCAAGAGCAGACCAGGCAGGGGACCGAGAGCAAGAGCAGAGCAGCAGCACGAGCGAGAGCTAATGTAGCAGTAAGTCCTACTGATGTGGATGTCGCCGCCGAGGGAGAGACGCCGTGGAGGAAGTGGACGGCGACGCCGCCGTGGATGGAGCCGCGCCGTGTCGGCTCGGGACCGAGCGCCGGCAGCACGGTGAGATCGAATCACGAAGAAAATGCGGCGATTAGTGTACAACCTCTTTGGTGGCACCGATTAGGCCGCAGCTTCATCCGAGGAAACGGTGATGATGATGCTCTTCTGGTGGTGCAGGTGAAGACGGCGGTGTGGGAATGGAGGTGGCGTGAAATACGAGGGGAACGTCGGGGCAGCTCCTTGGAGGTGGAGGACGGGGTGGCTGAACCGGCGGGACGATGAGATCGACGATGGATCCTCATCCGGTAAGGTGGATGAGGGACGTCGAGGTGTTGCTGTGGATGACATCGTTGGGGAAGAGGCTCCGGCTGGGTGGCGGACGGAGCAGGGTGTGGGGTTTCGTCGCGGATTTTCGCGACCTCGGTGTATGAATGGGTGGGCGTATGGGATGGCAGTGGGGAACCATGGCTTAGAGACGCGCTTGTCCGAAATGTGGGGTAAGTTACGAAAGTACCCCCACCGATTTGAGGCGGTTCTTTCGGTTCAAGGGTACCACGGGCATTTCGTGGGTCTGGATTTCACGGGAGGTGGGAGTTTTCGCGTGCGTTGTAATTTTGGAATAGCAAGGCGCGGGTTGACATGGAGGGAGTTGTGGAGCACAACAAGACAAAGATATATCTTAAATATTTCGGGCTAACAAGGCGCGGGTTGAAGAGGCGGGAGTTTCGCAGCACGATAGACAGAGACACTAGCTTGAATTTTCGGCATAACAAGGCGCGGCTTGAAATTTCGGAAGAACAAGCTTAACGTGTACCCCAAAAAAGACAATTTGCACCTCAACACGTACAACACACACACAAACACCATTTATACTAGAGTAAGGTACACGTGCATTGCACGCATGAGATTTGGCAACCAAATTATGAATAAATACCACATTATAGAATGCAAGCTTTGAGTCATATATGCATGATGTAGATGTTCATTTAATCCTTATAGCTCATTTCATTCAAAATCATCTAGTTTTTATAAGAAAGCTAATCTATTTTAAGATTCATGGAATTGTGCGTCGTAAGACATAAAGTAAAAACAAATAATGGCAAATCATGTAGAAAAACATTTGGCCAATTTTGATACAGAAGATTCTAGAACAAATAAGAAGTGCTTGTGTTTTGATGTTTGTGCATTATGCTTAAGTTCAACCATGGACTCTTCTAGATTATACATGTGGCGAAATCTGGTGGAATCTAGATGATATCCAATGGCCAGTAGTGCTCAAATTTGCCATCTTTGGATCATCGGATTCGCCTCATCCAATGACCATATTTCAAAGTTAAAGTTACCCGCACACAATATTAAAAATATAATATATATATAGGGGTATAGATATAGATATGTGATGCAAAAGCCGCCCATCATCTCCAATTCGAACAGTGTGTCCATGCACGGATGCGACATGGCCAAATGATGTGTGCCATCGGTATCTCAAGTTCAAATCAGTCTGACCTTGTTCAATGTGTATACATTACAACATGCTCATTTCCAAACCACACCACGCAGATCTCCGTTATATTCATGCATGCATGGGTTTCAAACATTAGGATCTCTTATTCAAATATTTGAATTCAACTTTACATTGATTGTGACCTCACTTATTCAGCTATTCTTTTACACCCACATAGTAGTCTTCTCTTTATAATTGTACCACTAGCTTTCTCCTGTGCATGCATGCACACACAGTACCAGTTGGCGTTATCCATCGCACGCATGCAATCTTTTTCTTCAGGTTGGTCTCCCATGAAGGCACACACCAACACACATCCCCCTCTCCATCATATCGGGCATTCTTTATCTCTTACGCGTGCATGCACAATGATCGATGTTCCTCTATGTATGTGTGTGAATAGCTAGGTCTTTCATAGTTTTCCACACAAATCGATCAATCGATATATCCAGTGAGGTCTCACCCTCTTTCCCACGTCCACATCGATCAATCTATATCTCTCTATATAGGATTAACATATATAGCTAATAAACCCACATTAATTATGTATCCAACGTCCCCCTCTCATCATCCATGCCTTCCTCTTCATCTCTCAGACACGTGCACAATGGCGAAGACAGGGGCAGTAAGGGCCCCTGCCCCCTCCCCCCATAACATCACTATATATCAAGGCTAATATGAATGTGATTCATTAGACAATTGCTGCTAAAAATGGTTTAAGTTCATGAATTGACCCTCCTCGTAAAGGATTAGCAATGCTTGGCCCCCTAGCTCATTTATTTTTCATGGCTCCGCCACTGCGCGCATCAACGCACGTGTTCGCCCCCTCTCTCTAAATATCGATCTCCACTTGTGCATTCCTTCATAGTCTCCCTCCACTCGGCCCCTTGCACCATCTTCTAGCCCACCCACCAGATTTTGCCACATGTACAATCTAGCAGACTCCATGGTTGAACTTAAGCATAATGCACAAACACTCGTACAATCCTGCGTTTTTTTGATGCACAAACCTCTTTGAAAGAATTCTATGTTTTTTCTATGCACAATCAAACACTCGTACAATCCTGTAGGATTCAAGACGACATTCCACTATAATCCCATGTTTTTCCTATTCCCGCGTACTTAGCTTTTTTTATAAAAACTAATTGATTTTGAATGAGATGAACTATAAGAATTAAACGAAGGGCTACATCAGGCATCTATGACTCAGAGCTTACATGCTATAGTGTGGTATTTATTCATAATTTGGTTGCAAAATCTGATGCGTGCAATGCACGTGTACCTTACTAGTATTTCGAGTTTGTGCAAAACACGTAAACCAGAATACCAATTGCACGCTACATAGTGTCTCTCTTACAGTACATGAAGCCATGTGGCACATGTGTAGGCGTTGTCGCGACCTCCTTGCGTGGATTGATCACAGTGACGTGTTGCTGGTTCCAGAAGAATGTACTCGTCCTCCCTGAGCCATACTGGCAGTACATGCATGAAGCAAAGATGTGCACACACTCATTCCTCGCATGCACACGCGGGTACACGGGCGGACGCAATTTTGTACCAAGATCCACCCCATGTGATAATTTGACGCATGTAAAGTCGTTCACTTCATTGATGGTCGATTAATATAGCGCATGCAAATTGAGTGGACGTGAGGGCGGAAGAAAGACATTATTACTCCACTGCGCGCATGCGAGTAGTTAAAACGTGGGTTGCTAGTAGTACTTCCATTGGTCTCCTTCATATTTTGTGCCAATTTTTGAAAGTAACATACTACTCAATATTTACGCATTTGAGGAGTGTAGTACTTGAAATTTATGTTCCGCTAAACTCATCGGGAGCCGTTTCGGGCCTCGAAACCAAAACCATCAATTAATCTTTACCTTGTTCCCATCACATTCGAAAGCCTTCTCACACCTACTAGTAGTATGTACCAAACCTGAACGTGTTCCCACTATGCAGGTTATAGTACTAGTGCTAGTACTTAGGTTATAAAAAGGGGAACTACCTAACCGAAAATCACTCTACCTTTCCTCCTCATAAGTGCTTCTTCTTCGTCCATCATTGCCATCGCCGGTGAGCGGAGCTCTAGGTCGAGAACTACTCGTAACAAGGGAGCGGCAACCAAGGCTGTGGAAAAAAAGAGAGGGCTCGCCGCCACGCAGAGACCTCGAAAGATCTCTCTTGGGCAGGCGATGGCTCCCAGGAGCGCCCTAGCCGTGGAGGCGAACATGCCGAGCCGGCGGAGCTGGAGTCGTTATCCCTCGACGGCATGCCCGATCAGCTCAATAAGCAGAAGGAGTTCATCCAAGGCTTGATGGAGTTGCTGAAGGAGAGCCTCGACGACATGCCCGCTGAGCTCAGTCAGCAGGGGGAGTTGACCACCGGCTTGGTGATGCTACCGAAGAAGAGCATTGCCTCGGAGAAGAAGGCGACCGGTGAAAACCTGCGACTTCGAGAGGACAATGCGAAGCTCTGCCATGAGATCGACCTGTTGAAGGAGAAGAATGCCGGCTGGAAGAAGCTACATGAGAATAGTAGTTCCTCGATGAAGATGTTGCAGGCCCTCGCCATGGAACAGAAGGAAGAGTTGGCGAAGCTCCGCATCAAGCACCCGACTGCTGTCAAGGTACGTAATATGGCTGTGGAACAGATGATGAAGACTCGCATCGAGAAATGTCGCGTCATGGACACAATGATGAAGATGGTGGAGGAGACGCGCAAGGAGATGGAGGTCGTGCAGGCGATGAAGACGCAGTTACGACTTCGCGGCGAATTAGATCATTTGGGGTGATAATCTTCCTTCTTCTTTTGCTCTTGTGTTTCATCTTTTGCTTCGGGTGTTTCGCCGCACTTGTCACGTTCTCTGCGAGGCATGAATAGAACAATGTTTTTTTGAGGGAATGAATAGAACAATGCTAACAATGAGATGACTAGCAAATTAGATCATTTTTATCACCATATGGCACTGGGCTGTCATGTTTCGTGCTCCTCCATCGCAGTACTACTCCAGTGGAAAACTTGAGTATACCGCACGGTTCTTTGCTCCTCCTTGATCAGGTCGTCGGCACATTTATACGAGCAGTCAAATCACAAGGCCCCGCCTTCCAACAGTAATGAGCCATCAAATCACAAAGGCCCTCGCCTCTCGTGAAACCGACCAAGCTAGACTGCCCCGCCCTCTAGCCTTTTAAAAAATGTATACTTTTGTACAGCAGTAGTATCGATGGATTGCACCATGGAGCAAAACTTGAAATTAAAAAAAAGGTGGTACATATAGAGAGCGCTCGTCGCCAAATTATGCATATAGTACTATTAAAAAGGCTAGTCACAATAATGGTGTCCAGCACAACCCACCCCTCAAATAAAACTAAGAGGGTGCTTGGATACGTTTTAGTCACATGACTAAAACTAGTGGGACTAAAACATGCTAGCCTCACCCATGCTTGGATCCAAATACTAAAAAGGCTAAAATCAAGTTAATGAGCATTTATTATCCTCCAAACCCTCCAATCCAGAACTCGCCTGTGTTAAAGGAGAGGAGTTAAATGGGTAGAGAGAGGACTAATCCACATTTTAGTAGGGGTACCCCTGACTAAAAAAATTTAGTCTCAAGACTAGTGTTAGCCCCTCTTTAGTCAGGGGTGCTTGGAACTTTAGCCTCTTAAAGAGACTAGTTTTAGTCAGACTAAAATAAGTCCCTTGGATCCAAGCACCCTTTAAGCATCCTGGAATTCTTTGACAAAACTAAGCACCCTGAAATTCTTTGACAACTAAACTGCTGGCTATATGATGTTGGCCATATATATTGTAAGTATATAATGTGAAGAAACGAGTGGTAGTACTATACCAACTAAAAGATGAAATGTAAGAAATACTAGTATGTACGTACTGAAGAGTTAAAGTAACAAGAAGAAACATAACATAGTTCTGCTGGGGGCTCAGCACAACACACCCCTCAAATTAAATTAAGCACACCTGAAATTAAACTTTGCAACTGTTCCGGTAGACACTGCATTAGAACCACCATGAGCAATGACACTGCCACCTTACTCAGAGTCCTCGTCCACGTCCTCGACTTCATCCTTGTCCCTCTTCCTCTTGGCCGATACTTCTTTGCTTGAACCGCACACTTGGCTGTTGCTCTTCATCCAACCCTTATAGATATTGAAGCAAAGGTAGCCATCCATTGCAGTGTACTGGATGTGGTCTATATCTAGTACATTCCGCTGCCATGCGTGACGATGAAACGTGTATGGAGGTTTCACCAGTTTACCGTATGAAGGATGAACCATGGCTCCTGCCAGGGTCAACATTGAAGGCTGACAAGAGGGCACCAGCCGATTCTTCTGGAGGTCGAAGGGGTTGCCTACAACGAGGCCTATCCGACCTAGGATTTCTTTGTCGTTACCAAAGTCTACAGTAACGAATTTGACTAGGTTGCTCCTGAGGAAGTCCTTAAAATCCTGGCACTCAATGTCGGCATGGCATATGTGGTAGACCAAGCATAAGTCATGCACGCAAACCTGGATCAAGGCGGGCCTCTTCCTCTTTTCGTCCTTTAGATCCTTCTCTTGTCCCAGGACTATTGTGTACTCAACATCTAGCCCAGCGACCCACTCATCATATGAGTTTTCAAACATGCGTCTGAAGCGAGAAAGGCATCCTTTCACCGTCGTGGAAGAACGGGTGTAGATGACGTCGAACTCATCGCCGGTGATGGTTCTAACCTTGTACTCACCGCCGATCATGGAGATTTGGGACGCCATGGATTTGGGAGGAGGGTTAGGATTAGTGGAACTACCGTAATGTGAATGGACGGGACGACTAGGAGCGAACCGCCGTAGTATTGAAGGACGTGCGGGGACGAGTAGGAGCGAACTGCCAGCGTGCAAACGGTAGGGTAGTGGCTTTCCATTCTCCCATGATACGGGCTTCCGAGAGCCCTTGGATCTGAGATCGAACGGTTGCATGGCGTGATTCTAGACCTATGGGTGAATATCCTATCCTGGAGGGTTATTCTTCAAATTTTCAGCTACTTAGCATGCGACCGCTTGATCTCAGATCCAAGGGCTGCCAGCAGCCGTATCATGGTTGCGCCTACCACGACCGTCGCGTCGCTTGCGCGGTCGCACCCTTGGAGATTTAACACGGTGCGTTAGGCTATTTGATGTTGGCATGTGATACATAGTCATCACTTAGTCACTCATACTACAACAAGGTTGGCTATAAGTGTATTTTTTGTTACTCCTCTCTATCTCTTTCTTCGTACTCAAGGAAGAAACGGTGCTAGTAAGCGTGTGTATTTATTGCATTTGCCAAGGAGTGACCTCTTCCAATTAAATGGTGTTGCTAAGTTTGCTTCATTTAATTAGCTATGGACTCAAAATTGTCTTTTCACCTAGGTACACGCGCTTAGCACCGTTTCTTCCTTGGGTCACCAAACTAGTCTCTCTCTTCTTGATTAACTTGCCACATCAGACTTTATGCCTATGTGGCAAGCTTAAGCACATGTAGGAGCAAGTAAAAGTAAGTACAATAGTGCATTTTACATGGCATTTTTGCATATGTGGAGGAAAGAGAGGCAAGGAAAAAGTGGGCTCTCATGCAAGAGCCAGCCTCTACTACATGGTGGAGCATTGGGAGAGGCACCTGTATGGAGGTGGTTAGGAATCTGGGAGACTCACGCCGGTCGTAGCGCCGCAGTTAAAATGATAATGGCAAGTCAAATCACGGGGCCCCACCTGTCTAGCAGTAACTCGCTGTCAAATCACACAGCCCTACGTTTGTAGCAGCCTACTCCCTTGTCTTCTCGCATCTCTGTCGAACCGACTAGGCGGAACTTCCCCGCCGCCTACCGCGCAGGAAAAGCCCCGCCCTCGACTTTTAAATACTATACAATATACTAATTTTGTATCCATGGATTTCGCCCGCGCCATGGAGCAAAGCGTCTAGAAAACGGAGGAGACACGGTGGTCTTGCAATAGAGAAGAGGGAGAGGCGAGACGGTGGTTTTGGAATGGAGATGATGGAGAGGAAAAGAGATGGTTTTGCAATGGAGAAGAGGGAGAGGAGTGTGCGGCGGCGATTTAGGATTGGACGAGAGGGTCGGCGCACTCTGACTGGATCAAAATAAAAATCAATTTACCCTTCAATTAAGAAAGCGACCCCACATTAACTAGTCTCCCAATCTAAATGCAGCGCCGCTCCTCTCCTTTTCCATTTCAAAACCACCGCCCCTCCTCTCCTGTTCCAGTCCAAAACCAGCGTCGCTCCTCTCCCATTCTAATCCAAAACCAGCGCTGCTCCTCTCCTCTTCCATTCAAAAACCACCGCTGGCGAGTGAAGGTGCTGTGGAGAAGTAGATCGATGGAGGAGTACAACCGATACGTGAGGATCATAGACGGTGACCCTGTGAAGCTAGCTAGGATGTTGGAGATACAGTCTTGGTTTGACAACAAGGACCAACTAGCGGCGACGGCAACATCCTTGGCCAAATATCTGCAACAGAGCGAAAAGGCGGCGATACTCCCGGAGGGAGTCGCGCCGGAGTATATAGAGCTGCTCCTCTGGGCCATGGAGCAAACAGATTCACCGAATCCGATCGTGAGGGAGCGGTGGTGGGAGTATCGATCCCAGATGGAGCATCCACCAGAGATTGAAGGATCGAGCATCTACAGGGTGCCGTTTGTGAGGGTGTCCTGCCAGAGCGAGCCGGCGGAGTCTTCGTCGACCGAACCCAACTGCAAGAGGAGAAAAGCAGTTGGCCCGACGACGCTTCCCTGCCATCGTCTCCCTCGCCATTCACATCGTCTCACAGGGCGGCTGTCTGCCGCTGAGGAATAGGAGGGGGCTGCCACCACCCCCCAGCCCAATAGTCGGGCAGGTTGTGAATTGTCAGGAGGAGCTTAGGGTTGTCAGTATTTGCAGGTTGTGAATTGTGTTTTGTGTTTTGTGTTGTGTATTTTGAGAGTACTTTCAGATATGAATGTCTTTTGAATTTCAGATTTGCAGTATTGAGCATATGAAGTATTTTATGAATTCTAGAGATCTATTTTTACTTTTTTAGCACTTAAAAAATGTAGTTTCATAGGAGTATAAAAGTGCAGACAATGTGATTCTCAGAGAAGAAACTGCAAGTTTCAGTTTCAGATTAGAAACTGCAAGTTCAGTTTCAGATAAGAAACTGCAACTTTCAGAGGCAGATCATTTATATTAACACGGCCTTTTCAAACAGGGTTAACATCATGTTGGAAGTTTTATTCATGGTAAAAAATAGAACTACCAGCCAGTTAACATCATGCTGATCAACATTCATGCATAGCACATCTTCATATGATGCGCAGTCAAAATGCCCACACAATATCGAGCGTGCGAAACACACAGAAAACGAGGGACGAAGTTTGGCAAGTGTTGGACGTGGTTTTGGGCTGCCCCGTCTAGGCTTTCATTTTTAACATGCGCAGCCCATGACCTCGGATGGGAGGTCCATAGGCCTATTTGCATTTTCTTAGGGCCGTCATGTATCGACCGGCCTATGGACCTCCCATCCGAGGTTTTATTTTTGGCAACCCAAATTATGTATTTTTTGAAGAAAATGCAGAGGTATGTTCTATTTTTCTATATAAGAATAGGAACGCCAGGTCCAACTTATGTTTCCCTTCTAACTATATTATATATATTTAAATTATTTTATATGTTGACTGTTTAGTTCACATACTCCCTCCTTTTCGGTTTATAGGGCTTATCTCAAAATTTTAGTTTTTCAATTTTATAAGGCTCAATTTGGTTGTTTTCCATCACATGTTCAGATTCCAAGGTGCATTAAATCATTGCATGCAAGTATTAAGAGAAAATTGACCAATGCATGTACCTTATGCATGCATGCATTGCTATTTATGCATTGATAAACATAATTTTTTGAGGAAAACAAGTGCATTAATTAGGTGCTTTTGCAAACTACAAAAAATATTCCACCATTCATCATCTACCTTGGTTGGTGAGATTTTTGAATTGAGCCCTATAAACCGAAAAGGAGGGAGTAATTGGCAAATAGATCTCGCGCCACCCCCCGCCTCCTGACTCCGGGCACGCCTGCCCCCCTCAGCAAGTCTGCTCGCGCGCCCCATGTAGTCGCCGGCCATTTCCACGGGGGAATGGCTGGAAGACAGGCAGATGTACAAGATGCATCTCCCACATGTCTACAAAGCCTTCCCGCGGATGCTCCAGCCGCTCGACTCCGTCGCGCCGGCGGTGCTGCGGGAGACTCGAGGGAGGAGATGGAGGGAGCGGGCGATGCGGATCCGCGACGACGCTCTCTCCTGGACCTAGTGCAGGCGCGAATGGAGGGAAGCAGAGGAGGAAGCTGCGAGGGAGGAAGCCGAGGAGGGACCGAATCCGTTCTCTCACTCGCGCAGGTATGCTCGGATGTGCAAGGATCATGTGGATTGGGAGCTGCTGAATCTAGCCCTGCGGATCTACTTCGAAGGAGATTTCTCGGAGAAGCACGGGATGCCCCATCCTAGTGAGCCGCCGATTGCGTTCGTTCAATGGGCAAAGGAGAAGTGAATTCAGGAGATCCACGCCGTGCTGCGAGATGGGAATGCTTGACTGTACTCCTGCCCAACTGCAACAAAACTGTCGCGTAAGGTCGCTTTTTCTGGGGCGCTTTTTAATTCGCCTCTACATCCATGGACACTAGCAAAATAAAGACGCTTCTTAAGACGATTGAAAGGCGCTACACAGTTATTATAAGAATTAGGTATTTATAAAATAAATATATATTTTAAATAAGTTAAGGACGAATTTTGAGACGTTTCATATGTGGCTTTATCTTTGGTATATAATTTTGGCGCTGCCAAATTAGTTTTGGTTTACCGCTTTTTTTATGGATGGTTCCCGCGTTTATTTTGGATTTTTTTCACTAACTAAAACTGGGGTCGTCTCCCACGCACCCCATCTTTTCCGCTCCCAGTTTCTACAACCCACCATATCCAATCTGCGGCGGCTCCAAGCCTCGCCCCGAGCGGTGCCCTCTGCCGGCTACGTCTGGTCTCCTCGGTCGACGACCTCACCAGTCAGGGCCGGTCGGCTTCCCTTGTCCTCCCCGTCCCCTGGCCGCACCTCTCCTGGCGTCGTCCTCAACGTCCGCAAGCCAGGTCCATGCCGGCGTCATCCTCCTGCAAAATTCTGCCACATCAAGCCAGCGCACCCTCAAATCCCATCTGCTCTATCAAGCAGGTGCTCCCTCGAATCCCATCTGCTCTACATTTTACCATTATATCTTTACATCTTTCAAGTACGCATCTCACGCTTCTTATATCCAGATTAGTTTTTCTTTTTGCGGGTGTATATCCAGATTAGTTGTCACCAAATCTCACCGTTAAGACAAACCAACATCAATCAGGGAACTCATGTATCAGATTCAGATCTGATGGAGCAACCACATTGGTGGTGCGTCTTGCAACTTGTGTACACATTTTCTGCTCTTTATCCACTCTGTAATTTATGAATTTGGTAGTTCGTCCTTTTAGCGGAAAAGGAGCGAGTACATTAATCTGGTTTACTAGCAGGTGCTACCTCGAATCCCATTATGCCAGTATGCTAGAATGACTTGCCATTAAGCAGATTGCATTTACTTGTTGTAAGAGAGATCTACTTTAATCTGCTATCACAACATTATATCTTTACATCTTTCAAGTACGCATCTCACGCTTCTTATATCCAGATTAGTTTTTCTTTTTGCGGGTGTATATCCAGATTAGTTGTCACCAAATCTCACCGTTAAGACAAACCAACATCAATCAGGGAACTCATGTATCAGATTCAGATCTGATGGAGCAACCACATTGGTGGTGCGTCTTGCAACTTGTGTACACATTTTCTGCTCTTTATCCACTCTGTAATTTATGAATTTGGTAGTTCGTCCTTTTAGCGGAAAAGGAGCGAGTACATTAATCTGGTTTACTAGCAGGTGCTACCTCGAATCCCATTATGCCAGTATGCTAGAATGACTTGCCATTAAGCAGATTGCATTTACTTGTTGTAAGAGAGATCTACTTTAATCTGCTATCACAACATGATTCCTATATCTATCTTTTAAGAGCAATTTGATAAAATTACACTTCTTTCCTCATACTTTGGTCCTATGACACACCTTTCATTTTCTTTGATAAAATGGCATACTTTAGATTGATAGTTGGCCAAAATGGCACAAAGTGATCTTTTTCCTCTATTTCTAGATCAAAGCCTGCACGTTAGATTATTTGGGACGATTTTGCCCTCCCATACCAAAATTAGCCGTGAGACAGAAGGAGAGGAACAACAGGGCTGCCACCTCGCCATCCTTCCTCCCAGGCGCCGCTCTTCTCCTGTCGTCGCCTTGCCGTGCTCTGCCCGCCCGCCCGTTCATGTGGAGGAGGCGTGGATGTGTCGTGGTAAGATCGATGCTCCCTCGCCAAGCGGCGGAAGGCAAGCACCGCTCCTTACTGTTGCCGCACCATTCTTTCAAAGTGTGCCTCGACATCTTCTTCATGCTGCCGTGTGACCCTTTGTCATGCCCTGATGTCGAAGCTACCGTGCATCGTGCTGGGCGTCACTTTTGTAGTTTGCTTGCTTGCATTGGTCGCTCAAGCTGCTAGAGCGTCCGTTGATCGCTCATGTCGCTAAAGCTACTCTAGCTGTAGCTTCTGTACTTGCTTGATGCTATCTCTGTAATGGACGTAGTTGCTGCCTGAAGAAAGTAATTGGCTCTAAATATTCATACGAGTTGCTAGCTTAGTTGTAGCTTCTGACAACAACAGGATATGGATGCTTGTTGATTTAGATGTTTAGGTAGCACACTTTGGCAGCATGTAGGGATGTAATCAACATGCACACGATATGGCACACTTCACAACATGGGGTAGGGATGTGGAGTTGCGAGGATAGGAGGACTTGATAGCAGGAACCAAACTGCAGGGTCTGAAAGAGAGTCCACTGTTTGTTGGACACACAGGGGAACAGTTGCAGCGAGGCGATGGCAAGAGAATGGGCTAAGCATGGAGAGATGGCAATGGAGAACACACAGCGTGTCGATAGGAAGGATGGCGGCGCTATTCTTCCTATCCTCCTGTCTCGTTCCTGTTTCTTGTATCGATCGATAGGTTCAATGGAACTAGAGTAAACAAGCTAAAGGGCAAAACTGTCCCAAATAATCTGATGTGCGGGCCCATACGTAGAAATAGAGGGAAAAAATTGCTTGTGCCATTTTGTCTAGCTATCAATGAAACGTGTGCCATTTTATCAAAAAAAATGAAAGGTGGGTCATACGATAAATGTACGAGGAAAAGTGTTGTCATTTTATCAAAGTTGCTCATCTTTGATTAACTATGTATAGTTTTAGCTTTCGCAAACCAGCGTCTCTTGGCTTGCCCTACTACTTACGAAGCAAAATGACATGTCTATGTGGTCTACACTTTATTATTTATACATGGCTTCACATGACTTTGTGCAGCAGACAAGGCGTACTTCTTGTTTCACCACTAATGAGCTGTACATATTGTTTTCATGATTTATTTTTACTTTAGCTACATAGATACTAAGTATGTTTCATAATTGTACCATTTGAGGAAGTGTTTATGCATCTTAATTACGCATGAGTAAGATCAGAACAAGCCAAGGTATGTACATTTCGAAATATATCCAAACAAGATATAGTTTCAGTCAGTTGAATCACATACGCTTGCATGGTTATGCCAATTGTTGTTTGCCTGCCAATCTGATACTACTTTGAAACATTTTAGGTCAAAAAGACAAAGCTGACCACTCCAACACAACCTAAGACATTTGTGCTCCAAGAAAACATCAAGACATTTGTAAGGAACATCTCTCACGGTTTCATCATAGAACATTTCATCTTGCACTAATCCAAAAGCTTATGTTCTAAACTTCTCTTTGTTATTTTTTCCAGGTAGAATTGGAATGCATTGCAGGAGCAAGGAGCAACCACACAAGAATTAGTCTTTAAATGAACACATATTATGTATAATGTATGGAAAGCTTAGTTCTAGTTTGTAGTATCTTTTAATTATTTACATATTTCATATGAATGTTGGATCTGATGCAGCTGTGAACTCCATGTCTCCATACACTTTTAGTGTATGTATTTGTTCATATACTTGTTACAAAGGATGCTAATTCTGAGAATGGATTGCTTGCAAATGCAATTGCTGATGTCGATTGATGCCTTTATATATTGATGATTGATCAATCTACACATACATCCCTATCATAATAAAGTAACTGAATTTGAAATGAGGAATACAAGGTAATATTAGTAATCAAACAGCGATTAAATTAAAATACTCCATAGCCACAAAGAAGCTTATTCACATAAAGAGACGAATATGACGTCTCAACATAGCTTCTATAAGCAATGGGCCCACATGAGTAGAGGCGCGATACAAGCATGTGATAGAACGTCTCTATTCTTGTAGAGACGATTTCGAACGTCCAAATATAGCGTCTCATACAATGTAGACACGCTAACAAAGCGTGTCTACCTGTTTTGAGACGGTCCATGGGGAGACGCTTTACTAAATCGACTCTAGTTTTGCCTGGAGACGAAATAACGCGTCTCTAGCTATGAAAATGAACGTCTCTACACACAGTTTTTCCTGTAGTGCACCAGCACGCCACCGGAGCCGGAGCAGGTGGATCCCCTACCTTACCTCTCCCCCAAACCTGCAGAAGATTGAAATTAGGCTTGCAATCTGCTTCAATTGAGCTGTCTGGTGGTTATTTCTGCTTCCTGAGAGACAACATCTGGCTGGAGGATGAGCAGGAACCAGGAACTCCGATGAATTTCCCCTATCACAATGGGGGGGGGAGCGCCGGTTGGGCAGTGGTACGGCCCACCTCCGCCCCAAATGGGGGCACAATCTGGGCAGGCTCCTGTAATTGCCCAAGATCAATCTGCTAGTGGTTCTGACTCTCAGATCAGTGGGAAATCTCAAGGCAAGAATCATCAGAAGAAGAGATAGGACATCCAGAAAGCTGCTCCTGCCCCTGCTTCGGGCCTTATGGCATACTCTGAGGTGATCTGCTACAACTGTGGGGAACCAGGGCATCATTTGGATAAATGTGTCAAGCCCAAGAGTTGTTTTATCTGCAAAATGGTTACCCATAAAGTTGAGAATTGCCCTGTCAGAAGGAAAACCCACAGTTCTGCTAGATATGTTGGAAGTGATAGAAATACTGCTTACTTCCATGCAGTAGCTAACCAGAGGAGGAGGAAAACCCTCATTCACTCCCATGATGGCCCTAATGGCCCTGTTACTGAGGTAGATGAGATGATGAAAGTGGCTAGTGACTTCTACAAAGACCTGTTTAAGAAAGAAAACCCTTCTGGGTTCTCTCTACAAAACAATTTTTTCTCTGCTTCTGAAAAAGTCTCTCCTACCGAACTGAGCTGCTAGAAGCCCCTTCTTCAGAGACAGAGGTGAAGGAAGCCATTTTTAGCTCTTATCCTGATGGGGATCATGGTCTTGATGTGATTCCCTTCTTGTTTTACCAACATTTTTGGGACTTGGTGAAAAATGATCTCTTAGATCTTTTCCAAACCTTTCATAGAGGAGAGTTGGATCCAGCAACTTACTCATGAGGGGTCTGTTGGGGTCAAGTTAAATAACCGTTAAAGTGATTTTTTCCTTGCTGGTAAAGGCCTTAGGCAAGGTGGCCCCATTTCCCCGCTTTTGTTTAATTTAGTAGTGGACGTTCTTACTAAAATGCTGAGCAAAACTGCTGATCATAGTCTGATTGCAGGGCTCTGTCCTGAGGTCTGCCCTGGTGGCATCATGTGCCTTCAATATGCAGATGATACCATCCTTTTCTTAGACAATGACTCCACACATGCTAGCAATCTGAAAACTGTTCTAACCTGGTTTGAACAAGTCTCAGGCATGAGAATCAACTACTCTAAAAGTGAACTCATCCCTATCAACATGGATGATCAGGAGTTAGCTGACTTCCTCTCTATTCTAGTCTGTAATAAACGTAACTTCCCCATTAAGTATCTAGGTATCCCTCTCCACTATGATAAACTGAGGAGAGAGGATATCCAACCCCTTCTGGATAAAATCATTAAAAGGATTGCTGGGTGGAGGGGCAAACTTATCTCTCACAGGGGTAGATTGATTCTCATACAAGCTTGTTTGGCTAGCATTCCAGTGTATCTCCTCTCCTTCTTCAAGTTCCCTAAATGGGCAGTGAACCTCATCAATTCTCAGATGTCTCATTGCTTGTGGAATAATTTTGAGGGAAATAGGAAGCTACACCTTGCTAATTGGGCCCTAGTCTCTATGAAAAAAGATTTTGGAGGCCTAGGCATACCTAACCTCCAAGAAATTAACATCTGTCTTCTAGGGTCTTGGATTAAAAGATTCTATGAGGAAGACCTGAAACCCTGGATGCTTCTTATTGCCCATAAATACCTAGGAAATAAACCTAATATTTTTGTCCCTTCCTCCAACCCTAAGACCTCTAGATTCTGGAAAGGATTAAAATCTATTATGCATGCTGTGAAATTTGGCTACAGATGGAACATAGGGGATAGGAGGAGAACCAGGTTCTGGGAAGATAGTTGGTTTGGCACATCCCCCTAGCAGTCCAATTTTGGCCTATTTACTCTGTCCGCAATGAGCTTAACAAAAGTGTCAATGAAGTTTGGGACGGTCAATGCCTAAAACTCTCTTTAACAAAAGCATTACGTTTACTGCCGAGCCGGATGCCCTGATTTGGCAGCTGGACAATAAGGGGAAGTATTCCTCCAGCTCCCTCTATCATGTTATCAACTTTAGAGGGGTTCAACCCGTGTTTATCCCTGCTGTCTGGAAATTGAGAGTTCCCCCTAAAATTCATGTATTTCTCTGGCTTCTCTCCAAAAACAAATTGATGACTAGGGATAACCTTAGGAAGAGACACATCATCAAACCCCTTGATTGTGTTTATTGCTTGGAACAAGAGTCTTGTTCTCACCTATTTTTTGAATGTATAGTTGCTAAACATCTCTGGGCCCACATTGAGGAATATTTCTCTAGTCAGATTGGCTCATCCTTCGAATCTGTCGCCAGATTCTGGATTGCTACCAAAAAGTGCTCAGTTTTAAACATTGTTAGCTCAGCTGTCCTTTGGTGCCTCTGGAAATATAGAAATGCTATGATTTTCAGTAACACCTCCTGGATTTCCATTCCGCGGGTCTTGAGGTTGATCAGGAACATGGTGAGGAACTGGGCGATTCTCTCCTCCGGATCGGACAAGGACAAGTTGATGAGCTTCGTGGAAACCCTAACAAGATCCCTCCAGAAAACGTTGGCGATCACTTGTGGCTGGACAAGGCTCGACCTGCTCTGGGGCTGGACCCGTGGGCTCGTCTCAAGATCTCTGATGAAGATGATGGGCACTTGGCGCCGAAAAAGAGGGACATCCACCATGTTACGCCTTCTAGCCCGGTCTCTCCGCTTGCTTACTGGTCGCCGCAGGCTGACACGGCCCCTCGGCTGAAGACCATGAAGGCTTTGCTGGACCCTCCTTGTGTCATTTAAGTGCTCTATCCGCTCTGCCTTTGGCACCACTCCGGTGATTTGTGTTATTTAGAGAACTTGTTCATCCACCCCCCTAGTTTGTAGCTTTTCTACCTTTGCTTTCGAACTGCTCTTTGAGCTGTTGTATCAAAATATGTTGTGGTTTCGTTCTCAGCAATGGAACCGGGGAGATGCTCCCTGTTTTTCTAAAAAAATATTATTTCATATGTTATTATATATTATTTTTATTGTCATCATATATTTAACAGATACTTACATATGTAAGAAAACAATATCCCACATCTTATTAACTTATAAAAATAATTTCTTAACAAATAAAATCCTGGATTGTTTTGGCACGAAAATCCTAGTGATTGTGTACAAAAGCTTGGTAAGATTTAAGGACGAATGTAATAATATCACTTATTAATTAAATATATTTATAACAAAATGCTCAGCCCCTTTTTATTTTTTGATAACATTGCTGGCCCAACCCAACATTATAATTAGAATCAGCCCAGCAAAATCGTGTATTTCGAGAAAGTGCAAATGGCCTGTAATTTTTTAGGAAATAAAATAAATGGGCCGCATGGACGCTACATTATTTGTTCACCCAGCCCAGCTAATGGCTGTAATTCAAAAAAAGAAGATCAAATTGACTGTAAATTCTACCGCGCAAAAAAAAGACTGTAAATTCTGAAAAAATGGGTTGAATACGTGCCACATTTTTGGAGGCTGAAATGTGGGCCAATAGGTCAAAGCCAATGCAAGTCATTGTCAATTTAGTCAACAAATGATTCTGACATGTTAGCCGTTGGATTTACATCCAACGACAGGCATCCATCTTCAATCTCTCGTCTTCTTCCTCCAGCGCTGCCGGGACCACCTCCCGCCTCCTGATGCTAGCAGCTCTGCTTAGCACGCTTCGCTATGAAGCGCTAATCCACCGTTGGCCAGGCCATTCCTCCACCCCTCCACACCTCATGTTCTTCTCCACCGACCGCCGAACCACACCGCACTAGAACCAGTTAACCCTCATACACCTCTTCGTCTGCGACTCTACTCCCGCGTCTTCCCATCTCCGGCTCGTTGCTGTCCGGGGCCTCGCCATCGTCCACCACCTTGGATGCGCTCGGCGCGGCGTGGTCAACGTGGTCAATGAACGACACCATCGGAAGTAGACTGTGCGTGGAGAGGCTGATAGCTGGGTCCACGGCCGCACACAAGGAAATGCCTCCTTATTACGCGCAAAATAATGATTCCTCCACCTGACATCTGGGACCCACCGGAAGGGCCTCTGTATTTTGCGAAATAAAGTGCCCCCCGCTGACATGTCGGACCCACCAGCTATCTTCGCACGCAAGGAAGTGCCTCCTTATTACGCACAAAAAAATGAATATCCCCCCTGCCAGCTGGAACCCAGCATAGTGGGAGGCTGACTTGTGGGCTAGCAAGTTGACGGGGACAGAGGGCTTTGTCAACTTAGTCAATATGAACGATTCTAGCTCTTGTTACTGTACGATGTTCATCCAACGGCCGTAGTGCTTCTTCAACCTCTGGTCTTCTTGCTCCAGCCGCCCAAACCAGCGTCGGTCGTGCCGCGTGCTCCTGCCTCCCGTGGCCGGCTGTGATGCCGCGGAGGCCTCACCGCCCCCTACTACTCCCACCACAGGCCAGGCTATCCCTCTACTCACCCACACCCATGTTAATCTGCGGTGATCGCAGCCTCACACCGCAGCCGAACTAGTGAACCCTCGTACTCCTCTTCGCGTGGGCATCCACTGCTGCGTCTTCCCCGGCTCCGAGTCGTCCCCTTCCTAGTCCTTGCCGTCGTCCACCGCCCTGGTGTTCTCGACGCGGCGTGGTCAACGTGGTCAACGACCGACTTCCATCGGAAGAGTACTGTATGTGCAGAGGCTGACAGCTGGGTCCACGGCAGCCGCAAGGAAGTGCCTCCTTATTAAGAGGAAAATAATTATTTCTCCACCTGACAGCAGGGACCCATCGGACGGGCCACCAGTATTTTGTGAAAAAAATCGTTTCCCCCTGACTGCTGGGACCCACCGGACGGGCCACCGTATTTCACGAAAAAAACGTTCCCCCCGCTGTCAGCTCGGACCCACCGGAAGTGCCTTCTTATTACGCACAAAAAAATGAATACTCCCTCGGCTAGCTGGGACCCACCTTGCTAGGAGGCTGACTTGTGGGCCTACTAAGTTGACGGGGACAAAGGGCTTTGTCAACTTAGTCAATATGAACGATTCTAGCTCCAGTGACCGTACGATGTCCATCCAACGGCCGTAGTGCTTCTTCAACCTCTGGTCTTCTTGCTCCAGCCGCCCAAAGCAGCGCTGGTCGTGCCGCATGCTCCTGCCTCCCCTGGCCAGCTGTGCTGCCGCAGGGGCCTCACCACCCCCTACTATTCCCACCGCTGGCCAGGCCCTGCGGCGACGACAGCCTCACACCGCAGCTGAACCAGTGAACCCTCATAGTCCTCTCCGCGCGGGCTTCCACTGCCGCGTCGTCCCCTTCCTAGGCCTCGCCGTCGTCCACCGCCGTGGTGCTCTCCGTGCGGCGTGGTCAACGTGGTCAAGGAACGACTTCCATCGGAAGAGTACTGTACGTGGAGAGGCTGACAGCTGGGTCCACGGCCATAGCCCAGTTTTTTTGTGATTTGCCAAGTAAGTCGCTTTGTCAGGCCTGTTGGGCTGCAAATCTTTCAAGACGAGGAGAGCTTTCATTCGGCTGGCCGAGAAAATGGCCCATCAGTAATGAGAAATGGGTTGTACATTTTTAAAACAAATCAAACCGACAATTAGTTTCAAATATCTTTTTTTTCATTTCAAGATTTTAAATTACATTAATTTTTTTGCATGGAGAATTTGTTGGATTTTATATCGATATACATTTATTTTTAAAATCAGTTTGAATGTGAGTCGAAATTTCGGGATTAAAAACAGTTCGGACCGCACCGAAATATGCAAAATTTCGTATAATTTTTTAACCGTTGCCACAATATGGGCTGCAATGCTAACAAAAAGAATATGGGCTCCAAAAAAACCTTAAGAATTAGCAAATGGGCTGTAAATTATTAGAAATAATGGAAGATGGGATGTATGCTATTTTCCACAGATTTGAGGCTTTCCTAAAAAAAAGGTTGATGCACAAGCACTGACTGTTGGATGTCCATCCAACGGCCGGCGTGCTTCTTCAATCTCTTCTCTTCCTGCTCCAGCCGCTCAAACAAGCGCCGGCGGGACTGCCTGCTCCCTCCTCCTCGCGGCCGGCTGTGCTGTCGCGCAGGCCTCACCACCCGACCGTACTCCCATCGCTGGCCTAGCCATCCCTCTACTCACCCACACCTGCTGTTATTCTTCGACGATGGCAGACGAACCAGTAAACCCTCGTACAGTCGTACTCCCCTCCGCATGGGAAACAACTACCAAGTCTTCCCTGCCTCCGTGTCGTCCCCTTCCTAGGCCTCGCCGTCGTCCACTGCCCTGGTGCTCTTGGCGCGGCGTGGTCAACATGGTTAAGGAATGACTTCCATCGGACGTGGACTGTACGTGGAGAGGCTGACAGATGGGTCCACGGCGGTAGCAAGGAAGTGCCTCCTTATTACGCGGAAAATAATGATTCCTCCACCTGACAGCAGGGACCCACCGGACGGGCCACCGTATTTTGCGGAAAAAAAAACGTTTCCCCCCTGACTGCTGGGACCCACCAGCTACACCTTCGCACGCAAGGAAGTGCGTCCGGGCAAAAAAAACGATTCGCCCCCCTGACTGCTGGGACCCACCAGCTACATCTTCGCACACAAGGAAGTGCGTCTGGGTAAAAAAAGACCAAAACGATTCGCCCCCCTGACTGCTGGGACCAACCAGCCCCCCGACTGCTGGGACCCACCAGCTACATCTTCGCACGCAAGGAAGTGCGTTCGGGCAAAAAACGATTCGCCCCCTGACTGCTGGGGCCCACCAGCTACATCTTCGCAGGCAAGGAAGTGCCTGACAGTCGGGACCCACCTGGTTGAAGCGTACGTGGCGTTGTCATTCTGGTCGCGAACGTGTACGTACATATATAGTGGTGGATGTAGAGTCGCGCACGTGTCGTAGTAGAGGCGGCCAGGGTGCAAGAAAGAAAATATGGCCACGTATGTGTACATACGGGCGGGGTCTCAAACGCCTACTCGTGCATAAGTACGGCGAGGGCTCGTGTACATGGCTGGGTCGGAACGGAGAAACAACGTCGTCGTCGTGTTCATGGGGAGGCAACGGAATGCGTGGTCGTGTTCATCGGGAGGTCTTGTACGGAAGAGGCGATGGAAACGAGGCCTGGCATACCGCACAACGGAGGAAACGGACCTCCTACGGTCGAAACGGGGGTCCTGTTGATCGGGAGGGGTGTGGCGTACCGCAAAACGGAGGAAACGAACCTCCTACGGTCGAAACGGGGGTCCTGTTGATCGGGAGGGGTGTGGGGTACCGCAAAACGGAGGAAACGGACTTGTGTTGGAGCGCTACGGTCGAAACGAGGGTCCTATTCTTCGGGAGGGGTGTGGCGTACCGCAAAACGGGACTCCACGGGATACTGTTCATCTCCACCGTCGACCCCTCCAGCCTCCACGAGCTACTGTTCATCCACCGTCGACCTCCTCCAGCCTCCACGGGGTCCTGTTCATCCAGCCTCCGCTGCGCGCTACTCCACCGGCTACTGTTCAACCACCCCTCCACCGTCTACTGTTCATCCAGCCCTCCACACCACGGGATCCTGTTCAACCACCCCTCCACGGGCACCCCTCCACTGTCTACTGTTCATCCTGCCCTCCACACCATGGGGTCCTGTTCATCCACCCCTCCACAGGCACCCCTCCACCGTCTACTGTTCATCCAGCCCTCCGCCACACCACGGGGTCTTGTTCATCCACGCAGTAGCCAAGGAATCGCTCGATTGGGTTCAGTTAACAGCCATTGATCGATCGCTCGGGTTTAGTAATGCGTAGCCTGCAGTGCAATCGCTCGGGTTCGGTTAGAGCCCAACGCCTCGCTCGGGTTCAGTTAGAGCCAACGACTCGCACACACGCGCGTACGTGTACGAGAGAAACGCGCATCGCTTGGCCCCCGACCTCCCATCGTAACCGGGAACTCCCCGAAATTTTCCTCCCCCTCGCTTCTACCACGGTTTTTTCCGTCATGGACGGCCCAAAGAATGTCATGCAGCTGCGTCTCCGGCCCGCCCAGGACGAAAAGCCCATTTTCTATCATGATTTTTTGTCATAGAAGTAGGAGCCCACCACATCTATGATGATACCGGGTTTTGTCAAAATTATCATCATAGAAGTGTCATATGTATGACAGATTTTTTTTTCATTCGGCCCAAAATGTCACGGATGTGTCTTTTTTTGTAGTGCATAGTTGTTCATGGCTCGATTGGCAAAGCGTCTGAAGACATCCTGAACTTCAGTCTTGTAGAGGATTATATGTACCCATGTATATCTTGAATAATCATCAACAACGACGAAGCCATAGAGATAAGCAGTAGTAGTAAGGGTAGAGTAGTGAGTAGGGACGAAGAGGTCCATGTGTAGCAGTTCGAAGGGTTGAGTCGTTGTCATGATTGTCTTCAAGGGATGCTTGGCCCTCGTCATCTTTCCAGCTTCGCAGACACCGCATAAGTGATCCTTCTTGAACTTGATGCCCTCGATGCCAATGACGTGCTTATTCTTCGCAAGAGTATGCAAATTCCTCATGCCAGCATGCCCTAGCCTCCGATGCCAGAGCCAGCACTCTGAATCTTTTGCAAGAAGACATACGGCAAGCTGTGGTCCTTCTGAGAAATATACCATGTACAAATCATCTTTCCGATACCCTTCAAAGACTAGAGACTTGTCAGATTCCATTAGAACAAGGCAACGATATTTTCCAAATATCACAATCATGTTCAAATCGCAAAGCATTGAGACAGACATTAAGTTGAAACCAAGGGATTCAACAAGCATCATTTTATCCATGTGCGGATCCTTTGAGATTGCAACTCTACCTAGACCCAATACCTTGCTTTTACCAGTATCAGCAAATGTGATGTGACTTTTGTCAGATGGACGTAAGGTTAAGTCCATGAGAAGACTTCGTTCGCCAGTCATGTGATTAGTACATCCACTATCAATAATCCATTCTGAAGCAGTTGATGTCATACCCTACAGTGCAGTTAGGGGGATAGGCTTCACGAAGAGCATTGTGAAGCATAAACATTTGACGAGCAAGTGGATTATGAAAGCTTAGATCGAGGTTAGGACTGATAGGACAAATAGCAAGCAACTCAGGAACAAATACATAATAAGACCATTTGGGCATTTGATCTTGCGCCCTACAAGATGTTTTAGGTCCCCAACAATAGCTTCAGATGCATTTGATTTTCGGCTGGAGACCTTTCCCTGCAAAAGAGAGTTAAGCTTTCTTAGCCACCCACATCTGCAAGGGTGGCTTCGAAGCAATAAGTCTAAGTGCAGCATCTGAGAACTTTGGCTTTGAAGCCCTGGCAAATAGTTTTGCAGGAGGTGAATAATACTCATAGGAATAAGCAGAGTAGTTCTTGGTCTTATGAACATGGCGGTTTGATGAAACACGCTCATATTCATAGGCCTGGGTATGATTTCCCTGCAAAACATTTGTGTTAGTGCGACTCAGGTGAGTCCTTTATCTGTATAAAGCCTTTGGACCATATGAAGCCTGTGTTCTGGGGTTTGTCTTCTTCCCTTGTGGTGTCATGACGACATTCACAGGAAGATTCTCCAGACACCTTTTGGGCACCCAGACTTTCTTCATAGGTGGCCCATTCCTGCAGTTAGTACCAATATACCTGGCAAACAATTCACATTCTGATTCTTAAATAGTTTATAGTTTTCATCAAAGGATTCATCAATGACAATAGGATTAGCACAAGTGAAGCCAGATAGGGTGGATGGATCCACTGAAGGTTCCTTTGCAGCAACCCATGTGGTTTTGGGGTACTGCTCAGGCTTCCAGTAAGAGCCATCAACATTCATTTTTCTTTCGAACCCAACACCCTCTTTCCTAGGGTTTCGGTTCAGAATCTGCCTTTTGAGGACATCACATAGTGTCTGATGCCCTTTGAGACTTTTGTACATCCCTGTTTCAAGCAATGTCTTCAACCTAGCATTTTCATCAGCAATAGCAGTGGCAACCTCAGCGGAGGGGTTAGTTACCACATCAACAGTTGAAGATATTGCAACAGTAGCAACAGTAGAACATTCAGCAACAGAAGTAGCGTTATCATGCTCAAGGCATTTAAGACATGGTGGTTCAAATCCTTCCTGAGCGGGACTGATCTGCTCAGCGCGAAGTGACTCGTTTTCCTTTTGAAGATCTTCATGAACCGCTCTCAATTTCTCAAGTTCTTGCTTCCTTTGAAGAATATCATAGGAAAGCTTTTCATGAGTTGTTGAGAGCGTTTCATGACGACTTTCAAGTTCCTCATACTTAACATGAAGATTTTTTATGTCTTCAATTAAGGACTGAGATCGAGTCATTTCAGCGTCCAACAGGTCATCGCTTTTGTCTAACAGTTCTTGAATATGTTCCATAGCTTTCTGTTGTTCAGTTACAATTTTAGTAAGTGTTTTCTAGATGGGTTTGGAACCACAATCAGAATCATCTTCACTGGATGTTTGATAGTGAGCATTGCTTGAGTTTACCTTGGCACCGCGTGCCATGAAGCAATAGGTGGGAGCGGAGTTGTCCTTCTCATTAGCATCGGTGTTGGTGACGAAGTCATTGTCTTCACTGTTGAAGATGGACTTGGCAACATAGGCTGTAGCCAAACTTGCAACACCAGAATCGGACTCCTCCTCAGACTCCACCTCCGCCTCCTCAGAAGCAGACTCCTCCTCTGAATCCATTTCCTTGCCAACAAATGCACGAGCCTTGCCAGATGAGCTTTTCTTGTGTGATGAAGACTTTGAGGAAGACTTGGAAGAAGGCTTTGAGTATTTCTTCTTCTTCTTGTCGACAGAATCATATTCCTTGCTCTTCTTCTTCTTCTTGTTCTCATTGTCCCACTGCGGACACTCAGAGATGTAGTGACCAGGTTTCTTGCACTTGTGGCATGTTCTCTTCTTGTAGTCATGAGTTGAAGCTTCATCATTCCTTGAGCTGGATCGTGAAGACTTTCTGAAGCCTTTCTTCTTGGTGAATTTCTGGAACTTCTTCACAAGCATAGCAAGTTCCTTTCCAATGTCTTCAGGATCATCAGAACTGCAGTCAGATTCTTCTTCAGATGAGGAAACAACTTTTGCCTTCAAGGCGCGAGTTTGGCCATAGTTGGGACCGTAGATATCTCTTTTCTCAGAAAGCTAAAACTCATGTGCGTTGAGCCTTTCAAGTATGTCAGACGGATCGAGTGTCTTAAAGTCAGGGCATTCTTGAATCATCAGGGCTAGGGTGTCAAATGAGCTGTCAAGTGATCTCAGGAGTGTATTGACGATTTCATGCTTGGTGATCTCAGTAGCGTCGAGAGCTTGAAGCTCATTTGTGATGTCAGTGAGGCGATCAAACGTGAGATGAACATTCTCATTGTCGTTTCTCTTGAAGCGGTTGAAGAGGTTACGAAGGACATTGATCCTTTGATCTCTCTGGGTTGAGACGCCTTTGTTGACCTTGGAGAGCCAGTCCCAGACTAGCTTTGATATTTCCAGAGCACTCACACGGCCATTGAGGGAGTCCTGGATTAGGGGGTCTCCGGACAGCCAGACTATATCCATTGGCCGGACTGTTGGACTATGAAGATACAAGATTGAAGACTTTGTCCCGTGTCCGGATGTGACTCTACTTGGCGTGGAAGGCAAGCTAGGCAATACGGATATGTATATCTCCTCCTTTGTAACTGACCTTGTGTAACCCTAGCCCCCTCCAGTGTGTATATAAACTAGAGGGTTTTAGTCCATAGGACAACATACAATCATACCATAGGCTAGCTTCCAGGGTTTAGCCTCTCCGATCTCGTGGTAGATCAACTCTTGTACTACTCATATTATCAAGAATAATCAAGCAGGACGTAGGGTTTTACCTCCATCAAGAGGGCCCGAACCTGGGTAAAACATCGTGTCCCCTGCCTCATGTTACCATCCGCCTTAGACGCACAGTTCGGGACCCCCTACCCGAGATCCGCCTGTTTTGACACCGACATTGGTGCTTTCATTGAGAGTTCCTCTGTGTTGTCGCCATTAGGCTTGATGGCTCCTTCAATCATCGATAGCGATGCAGTCCAGGGGGAGACTTTTCTCCCCGGACAGATCTTTGTGTTCGGCGGCTTCGCACTGTGGGCCAACTCGCTTGGCCACCTGGAGCAGATTGAAAGTTACGCCCCTGGTCATCAGATGAGGTTTGGAAGCTTAAACTACACGGCTGATATCCGTGGAGACTTGATCTTCGACGGATTCGAGCCCCTGCCTTGTGCGCCTCACGGTCTCGATGAGCATGATTTAGCTCTACAGTCGGACAGTGTTCAGGAGATCGCGCCGGCAACCGCTCTGACCCTCAATTCGGAGCCAATCGCACCATCCATGGACGGGTGGGTAGACCCCGCCACGAAGGCCGTGCTCTCAGCGGCGATCAAGTCGAGGATCGACCTTACCCCTCACAGGAGCCGTGACGTTGAACTACCGGAGTCTTCCCCGGCCATGGACTCCGAACTGCCTGCGCCCGTGCCTATCGAAACCGATTGGGCGTCGATCATGGAGTTTACCTCCGCGGATATTTTTCAGCACTCGCACTTCGGCGACATACTGATCTCACTAAGGTCTCTCTCCTTGTCAGGATAGTCCTGGCCAAATTTTTTCCGGTAGGATTTGGATGCGGATGACGAAGAAATTCGTTGCCCACCCACCACCCACTTAGTAGCCACTGTCGACGATTTAACCGACATGCTCGACTTCGACTCAGAAGACATCGACGGCATGGACAACGATGCGGGAGGCGAAGAGGAACCACTACCCACAGGGCACTGGACAGCCACCTCATCATATGATATATACATGGTGGACACACCCAAAGAAGGTAATGGCGACAAGACAGTGAAGGATGACCCCTCCAAGAAGCAACCCAAGCGCCGACGTCAGCGGCGCCGCTCTAAGTCTCGCCAAAGCAAAAGCGATGACACCGGCACAGGACATAATACCACTCCAGACAGTGCCGAAGACGACAACAATCCCCTCCAGCAAGATTTAGGGCAGGAGGATGGAGAAGCCAACCCTCCCGAGAGAGCGGCAGATGGAGAGGCAGAGGATTATAATTACATGCCTCCCTCCGAAGACGAGGCAAGCCTCAATGATGACGAATTTGTCGTGCCTGAGGATCCCGTCGAACAAGAGCGCTTCAAGCACCGGCTTATAGCCACGGCAAATAGCCTTAAGAAAAAGCAACAACAGCTTCAAGCTGATCAAGATTTGCTAGCCGACAGATGGACTGAAGTCCTTGCGGCCGAGGAATATAAACTCGAACGTCCCTCCAAGAGTTACCCAAAGCGTAGGTTGCTACCCCGACTAGAGGAGGAAGCACTCAAACCCACATCTCCAGCATATGATGCGGCTGACCGGCCACCTCGTGGCCGCGACAGAGAGGCATTTCAGCCAAAAGCTCAGCCTACACTCCGGCACCACTCACATAAAAATGTTAAGGCATGGGGAAATTCGCCAGACCTGCGAGACGTATTGGAGCAAAACATGCAAGATCGATCTACGGATCACGAGGGCGCGCCACTATGCGAGACGATAACTGTCACGCCGGATACAGTAAAAGTAAGTCCGCCGGGCCGAACACAGCGGGCAAGACTCATTTGAGCTGCGCCGCGATATAGCCCAGTACAGAGGCGCCGCACACCCCTTATGCTTCACAGACGAAGTAATGGATCATCAAATCCCAGAGGGTTTCAAACCCGTAAATATAGAATCATACGATGGCACAACAGATCCTGTGGTATGGATCGAGGATTTCCTCCTGCATATCCACATGGCCCGCGGTGATGATCTACACGCCATCAAATACCTCCCACTCAAACTCAAAGGACCAGCTCAGCATTGGCTCAATAGCTTGCCAGCAGAGTCCATTGGCTGTTGGGAAGATCTGGAAGCCGCATTCCTTGACAACTTCCATGGCACTTACGTGCGACCACCAGATGTCGATGACTTGAGCCACATAATTCAGCAGCCAGAGGAATCGGCCAGGCAATTCAGGACACGGTTCCTAACAAAGAAAAATCAAATCGTCGACTGTCCGGATGCAGAGGCCCTAGCAGCTTTTAAGCACAACATCCGCGACGAATGGCTTGCCCGGCACCTTGGCCAGGAAAAGCCAAAATCTATGGCAGCCCTCATGACACTCATGACCCGCTTTTGTGCGGGAGAGGACAGCTGGCTGGCTCGCAGCAATAACATATCAAAGAACCATGGTACTTCAGACACCAAGGACAACAACGGCAGTTCACATCGCAACAAACATAAGCGCCGCATTAACAATGACAATACCGAGCACACAGCAGTCAATGCCGGATTCAAAGGCTCTAAACCCGGTCAGCGGAAAAAGCCATTCAAAAGAAGCACCCCGGGCCCGTCCAGTTTGGACCGTATACTCGACCGCTCGTGTCAAATACACGGCACCCCCGACAAGCCAGCCAACCACACCAACAGGGATTGTTGGGTGTTCAAGCAGGCCGGCAAGTTAAATGCCGAAAACAAAGATAAGGGTTCACATAGCAATGACGAGGAGGAGCCCCGGCAGCCGAACACCGGAGGACAGAAGAGGTTCCCCCCACAAGTGCGGACGGTGAACATGATATACGCAACCCACATCCCCAAGAGGGAGCGGAAGCGTGCGCTAAGGGACGTATATGCATTGGAGCCAGTGGCCCCAAAGTTCAACCCATGGTCCTCTTGTCCGATCACCTTCGATCGCAGGGGCCACCCCACTAGTATCCGTCATGGCGGATTCGCCGCACTGGTCCTATACCCAATCATTGACGGATTCCACCTCACTCGAGTCCTTATGGATGGCGGCAGCAGCCTGAACCTACTTTATCAGGACACAGTGCGCAAAATGGGCATGGACCCCTCAAGGATCAAACCCACAAAAACGACCTTCAAAGGCATCATACCAGGTGTAGAGTCCCATTGCACAGGCTCAGTCACACTGGAAGTGGTCTTCGGATCCCTAGATAACTTCCGAAGCGAAGAGTTAATCTTCGATATAGTCCCGTTCCGCAGTGGCTATCATGCACTGCTCGGGTGAACCGCATTTGCGAGATTCAATGCGGTACCGCATTATGCATACCTCAAGCTCAAGATGGCAGGACCCCGGGGGGTCATCACAGTTAATGGAAACACAAAGCACTCTCTCCGCATGGAGGAGCACACTGCGGCCCTCGCAGCAGAAGCGCAAAGCAGCCTCTTAAGTCAATCCACTAGTTCGGCGATTCAAGACCCGGACACCTTCAAGCGCGCCTGGAGTAATCGGCAACAAGATCGCCTGGCACGTTCCGAGCTCGCATAGCAATGCATCCCCCACCCCAGTACCAGCCAAACGGCTAACTCCGTACCCTGCGTACATAATTACGCATTAAAAATACCATGGGCACAGGTGGGGAGGGGGGCACGACTACGACACGCCCCAAGATGCGGCTCAACCGCACTAGGGGCTTCCCGCTTTGTTATTTTTTTCTTTCAGGACTTTAATCTCTAGAAACCCTGTCCGGCAGCATGATTTCCGGACACATGATGCAGCAACCAAGGAGGCAGAAAGCCATGTAGCACAACGGAACTCCCAGGTGGATTACGATAACGAGTGAAATACTTGCTTTAATACCATTCCTCAGCTTGCCCTTGGAGGGGACATGTCAAATAGTCCTATTTTTTGCTTATCGCATTACTTGTATCATTCTGCTTTAACGCACCTTTTTGAATAAACAATGCATAGCACTAAGACTATTATTGCATTCTTCCTTTATATATATATATATATATATATATGTTCATTCATGACATCCGGTACCCGTACACTCTGGTACGGCCAATACGCTAGGGGCTTAAGCATACCCCATAATACGGCGTGAGAAGTCCGAACACTTTTGATAGTGCGGCACCCTGAACTTATAGCATTATATGCATCAGCTCCGAATCATGTCTTGGGTCAATAGTTAGGTTTGCCCGGCTCCCATGTTTTGGTACCTTACGTTCCGCTATATCGGCTAAGGTAGCACTGGGAGAACGACTACAATTGTGCCCCGGTTCTGCTGGGCTAAGCACCTCAGTAGAGAAAGCTAAAACTGATGGTCATGATAAGGTGAGAGACTGGTCGCTGTTCGAGAGGTTTCGAGTCCCTAAAGACTTATGCCGCTTAGAGCGAGGAGTTGGCTCTGTCCGGCTTAAGGCGTGTATAGTGCCCCGAATTCGGCCTTCCGAATACTAGGGGCGTCACCGAAATTTAAAATTATAGAATTCAATGGATAAGTGAGAGTGATAAAGCATTATAGTCCGATTGCCTTGTTCGTTGTGCCGAGCACCTCCCTCGAAGGACCCAAAAATGGGAACAAGAGTGCTCGGATTTATCCCGAACACCCCAACACTCGTGGCATGGGGGCAGAAGCCGACGACTAGCCATCTCTTAGATTTGATAAACAACCGAACATAAGGTAATATTTTAAATTCAAGCAAGCGTTGCATAGCGCATATGAACAAGTTTTCATCATACAGGATCACACGAGAAAGTTCATTCAAATATTACATCTTTCGCACACTCGTCCGCTACAAGACGGGCACCCTTCAGGACACCCTCATAGTACATCTCGGGGTGGCGATGCTCCTTGCCCGGCGGTGGCCCCTCCTTCACCAGCTTCACGGCGTCAATCTTGGCCCATTGCACCTTCGCACGGGCGAAAGCCCGGCGTGCATCTTCGATGCAGACGGACCGCTTGATGACTCCCAGCCATGGGCAGGCATCCTCAAGCCGCCTCACCAGGCCGAAGTAGCTGTTGGGAAGGGCGTCGCCAGGCCACATCTGGACTATAAAGCCCTTCATGGCTTGTTTGGCCACCTTGTGCAGCTCGACCAGTTGCTTCAGCTGGTCGCTCATAGGCATCGGGTGTTTGGTCCCAGTATACTGAGACCAGAACAACTTCTCTGTCGAGCTTCCCTCCTCATCATGGTAAAACTTGGCGGCATCCGACGCGCTGCGGGGCAAATCTACGAATGCTCCTGGAGAGCTCCGGACTCGGGTAAGTAACAAGTAATTTACTTGCACATGCTTGCTTTGCATATTGAATGCCTTACCCGCCGCTATCTTCCTCATTGCCTCAATCTCCTGGAGGGCTTTTTGGGCTTCAGCCTTGGCATTCTTTGCGCTCTCGAGGGCCGCGGCAAGCTCGGACTCTCGCGTCTTCGAGTCAAGCTCCAACGCCTCGTGCTTCGTCATGAGAGCTTGGAGCTCTTGCTGCACCTCGCCCACCCGTGCCTCTTGCTTTTCTTGCTCGGTGCGCTCCTTGGCTGCTTTATCTTCAGCCTCGGACAGCGCTTGCTTTAGGGTAGCCACTTCGGTCGTGGCCCCTGGCAAATTCACGATGATCCTGTCATTTTGCAATCGCATATTTATATATATATATATATATATATATATATATAGAGAGAGAGAGAGAGACAAGGTATTACTTACCTTTGTTCTCCTCGAGCTGCCTCTTGGCAAGGCCGAGCTCCTTCTCGGACCCTCCGAGGTCCTGCTTCAGTGCGGCAACCTCCGCAATCAGTGCGGCAGAGGCCAGCAGCGAAGCCTGCATAGCATATAGACATACTTATATTAGACTCCTGTGATATTGTTTGATCCTCTATTCGGCTTTTCTTTGTGAACACCGAACAGAGCATCAGGGGCTACTGTCTATGCGGTAATATTTTACCTATATTTTAAATACTTACCTCAAAGCCTATTAGAAGGCTGGCACAGGCTTCAGTCAGTCCGCTCTTGGCGGACTGAACCTTCTTGATCACCGCACTCATAATAGTGTGGTGCTCTTCGTCGATGGAAGCGTCGCGAAGCGCTCCCAGCAGGTTGTCCGGTGCCTCTAGATGGACAGAGGTCACCGGCATGGGTGTCTTACCCCTTTTGGAAGGGGGCAGCCTGCCCGAGTCCGGAACCACTGGAGGTTCCGGCGTGGTGTCCGGCTGAGTGCCGAACTTGGAGCCCCCGGGAGCCTTGCTCCCTTTGCTCCTGGAGTCCGGAAGGTCGCCTTGAGGCGCCTTCAGGACTGTCTCTCCCCGGCTCGGTGCCCCTTGGGATAATACCTCGGCATTATTCATAGGGCAAGGGGAGTAGGCGGTCAGAAGTGGATCGCTATCCATATCCGACGAATCCAAGGAGTCGTCCGACGAGGATACGTCGATACGGGCTTGGGGCAGTCTGCATAATCATGTTCGGTGTTAGGAGAAGCAGTGCTACAACGGTGTGCTATGAGTTACTTTGGTATCCGAATACTTACGACTTCGCCAGGGGCTTGGCCCTGAGCAGTCACTTGTCTTCGCCTTCGGCGGCGGCGGTGGAGCAGTCCGGAAGGAGAGTCCTTCCTTTCTTGGACCCTTCGGCCTCCCTAGTTGGGGCGGCCTTCCTTTTCTTGTCTCCCCGGCTGGAGGGGGAGCATCTTCATCTTCCTCCTCGTCCTCATGGGAGGAGTGCGTCGTGGAGTTATCGGATGAGGAGTCCGATAACACCTGGCGCCGGGAACTCTTTGAGGTTCCCTTAGCCTTCTTCTTGGTCTTCTCCGACACCTTATAAGGAGCCGGAGTCAGCAACTCCGTCAGGAGAGCATCCGCAGTGTCTTCGGGCAGTGGGGCCAGACAGTCAATCTATTTCGATGCCTCCACCCAGTCCTGTAAAAGGCATGGGAGCTCAGATCTCGCACATGGTTAAGCTATGGGAAGTAAATATCCTACCAGATGTACAGGACTTACTGGTTTCACAGGGCGCTTTGCGCTTAGCCCGCGTTCCTCGATGAGAGAGGGAGGGACCTCGGCGCCCTTGAACAGCACCCTCCAGACGTCTTTGTGCGTCGTGCCGAAGAGCTCGCTTAGAGTCTGGTGCCGGGCCGGGTCGAACTCCCATAAGTTAAAATCTCGTTGTTGACACGGGAGGATCCGACAGAAGAGCATGACCTAGACTATGTTGACAAGCTTGAGCTTCTTGCTTGTCATATTCCGGATACACTTCTGGAGTCCGTCCAGCTCCACCGATGAACCCTAGGACAGGCCCTTCTCCTTCCAGGAAGTGAGCCGCGTGGGAATTTCGGATCGAAACTCGGGGGCCGCCACCTAGTTGGCGTCACGCGGCTCGGTGATGTAGAACCACCCCGATTGCCACCCCTTTACGGTCTCCATGAAGGATCCCTCGAGCCATGCGACGTTGGGCATCTTACCCACCATGGCTCCACCGCATTCCGCTTGTTGGCCGCCCACCACCTTCGGCTTGATGTTGAAGGTCTTCAGCCACAGGCCAAAGTGGGGCCGGATGCGGAGGAAAGCCTCGCACACGACGATGAACGCCGAGATGTTGAGGATGAAGTTTGGGGCTAGATCATGAAAGTCCAGCCCATAGTAGAACATGAGGCCGCGAACAAATGGATGGAGGGGAAACCCCAGTCCGCGGACGAAATGGGGGAGGAAGACCACCCTCTCATGAGGTTCCGGGGTAGGGATGACCTGCCCCGCGGCTGGCAGATGGTGCGCGATGTTCGCGGCTAAATATCCGGCTCCACGCAACTTTTTGATGTGCCCTTCCGTAACGGAGGAAGCCATCCACTTGCCTCCCGCTCCGGACATGTTTTGGAGAGAGTTGAGGAGGAGGATGCGGACTTGGGCGCTGGAGCTCGAGTGCGCGAGAATGGATGAGCAAGGAGGAAGAAGGCGTGGGTAGGAAAAGGTGAGATTTTATCCCTTTATAAGGGCGGACTAAATTATGCACCCCCACTTGCCTGGTAAAACTCGCTTATCCCCCAAGCGCCATAATTGATGGCGCGGTTGGGTTACCCACGTCCGTATTGATGAGAATCCCATAATAAGGGGAACACGATCTCTGCTTTGACAAGACGTGTCAAGAAACCGCCTCGTGTTATGTGCGGGGCTGGTTAAAGAAAAACGGTTCGCATAATTACCAGGCCATGACGTGATGTCGTGCTGCCGAAACGTGTCAGCAGATTAGATTTGTGGAAATATTATTCTCTCTACGGTAGTATGTGGAACTTATTTTGCAGGGTCAGACACCGTTCTTGTATTCAAGTTCTTCCATGGTGTATTCGGAGGAGGAACCCGCCTTGCAATGCCGAAGACAACACTGCGTGCCAGACTCATCGTCATTGAAGCCCGGTTCAGGGGCTACTGAGGGAGTTCTGGATTAGGGGGTGTCCGGACAGCCGAACTATATCCATTGGCCGGACTATTGGACTATGAAGATACAAGATTGAAGACTTCGTCCCGTGTCCGGATGGGACTCTACTTGGCGTGGAAGGCAAGCCAGGCAATACGGATATGTATATCTCCTCCTTTGTAACCGACCTTGTGTAACCCTAGCCCCCTCCGGTGTTTATATAAACTGGAGGGTTTTAGTCTGTAGGACAACATACAATCATACCATAGGCTAGCTTCTAGGGTTTAGCCTCTCCTATCTCGTGGTAGATCAACTCTTGTACTACTCATATTATCAAGAATAATCAAGCAGGACGTAGGGTTTTACATCCATCAAGAGGGCCCGAACCTGGGTAAAACATTGTGTCCCCTGCCTCCTGTTACCATCCGCCTTAGACGCACAGTTCGGGACCCCCTACTCGAGATCCGCCGGTTTTGACACCGACAGCCATACTGCCCTTTGGTCAGATGACCACAGATGATGTTCTTGGCAGTGGAATCTAGTTGAACGAACTTCTTGGCATCAGTAGCGGTGACACCTTCACCAGCCTTGGGAACGCCATTCTTGACAACATACCAGAGGTCGACATCAATGGCTTCAAGATGCATGCGCATCTTGTTCTTCTAGTAGGGATATTCAGTTCCATCATAGACGGGGCACGCAGCGGAGACTTTGATTATCCCTGAAGTCGACATAGCTAAAACTCCAGGTGGTTAAACCGAATCACACAGAACAAGGGAGTACCTTGCTCTAATACCAATTGAAAGTGCTAGTTATCGACTAGAGGGGGGTGAATAGGCGGTTTTTATGAAAGTCTTCAAAACATGGGAGTTTTGAAGACAAACGATAGAAATGAACCTATAACCATGTAGCGGAAGGTAGACTACACTAGACAAGCCATAGTCAAGTATTCAATGAAGTGAGAGCATGAAGACTAATAGCAGCTAGGCAGTACGGATCAGGATGGAAGATTGTATGAAACCAATCTGAACAAACAGTCACACAGTGAAGACAAATGGACAATGCAAACAGGCAATGACTTCACAAGGACCAACTGTAAATAAAGCGATGGGAAGGATAGAACCAGTGGCTTGTTGAAGACAATGATTTGTTGGACCAGTTCCAGTTGTTGTGACAACTGTACGTCTGGTTAGGGAGGCTGAGATTTAACTCAGAAGACCGTGTCTTCACCTTATTCCCCTTGAGCTAAGGACACCCAGTCCTCGCCCAATCACTCTGGTAAGTCTTCAAGGTAGACTTCCAAACCTTCACAGACTTTGTTCACCGGCGATCCACAATGACTCTTGGATGCTCATAACGCGACACCTAACTGGCTGGAGGATTCACAGTCCTCAAGTGTAACAAGTCTTCAGATCACATAGACAGGAAGACTTCAGTGATGCCTAACACTCTTTGGCTCTGAGTGTTTAGGGCTTTGTCCTCGCAAGGATTTCTCTCTCAAAGGCTTCGAGGTGGGTTGCTCTCAAACGACAAAAGCCGTGCACTAACTTTGAGCAGGCACCAATTTATGGTGTAGGGGGTGGGCTATTTATAGTCACTAGGCAACCCGACCTGATTTGTCCGAAATGACCCTGGGTCACTAAGGAACTGACACGTGTTCCAATGGTCAGATTTCAAACACACGCGGCAACTTTACTTGGGCTACAAGTAAAGCTGACTCATCCAGCTCTAGATAAGATTTGCTCTCATTGTGTTCGCTCGAAGACATAGGATTTTGGTTAAGCATCACTTCAGTCACTCTGACTTTGTTCAGTGGGACCCCACTTAATAGTACGGTGGTTCCTATGACTCAACAAAGAATAAAAGGAAACAACGAAACAACTAAGTCTTCGTGCTCCATAGTCTTCACGCGATGTCTTCTCTTGTCATAGTCTTCAATGTGAATATCTTCACATACCACCTTTGTCTTCAATGTCTTCATACATTTTTAGGGGTCATCTCCGGTAGGTAAACCGAATCAATGAGGGACTACTACCTGTGTTATCCTGCAATTCTCACAAACACATTAGTCCCTCAACCAAGTTTGTCGTCAATACTCCAAAACCATCTAGGGGTGGCACTAGATGCACTTACACTCCCCCAAGCTTGGCGAAAGCCAAGGGGAGTGCCCATACCCGATACTCAATTTTCCTTTGGTGGTGAAGAAGATGGTGGTGGTGAGGGGCACTATGCCTTCCGCTTTTTCATATTGTAGTTGAGGAGAGCAATTTCCTCTTTTAAATCATGGACCTCCAACTCCAGCTTCAAGATCTTGTCATATAAATCTCCTTTGCTTTTTTGCCAAAAACGAGAAGCAATAGATCGGTCATTAGACCGGTTAGCTCTCTTTGGAAGACTGGACTTCTTGAATTTTATGTCATATCCCTAGGTTGAGGTAGAGGAACATCCTCCTCCTCTAAGCTTGAATCATCGATGTCATCAAGTGAGCATCCTCCTCTTCATCCGTAGTTCGACCACAAGGAGATAGGTCCCCATAGGTCTTTGGGTCAGCAATGATATGTGAGACATAGCTCTCACCGTCGGAGTCTTGGAATGAAATATTTTCAAAACTGCGCAGGAAACAACAAGAAAAGAGAACAAAGGATTTCTCCGCAATATGGTGATCAACAGGTTCGGGAAGTATATATAGATTTTTTTTATCTTGGAGGATAAGTATATGGTAGAAAAATAGAGTACGAAGGGTGTTCCAGGTGGGCACAACCCACCTGGGCTCGCCCTGGTGCGCCCTCGTGTCTTGTGCCCACCAGGGGACACTTGGTGAAAGTTTCTTTATTTCCAAAATTTTAAAATATTCCAAAACTGAAAAAATACTTTTGCGGATTTTTCGGAGTCCATTTACTTACCGTATCACGTACCTCCTTATTTTCATGATTCTGGAGTGTTCTGGAAGGACTCTTTTATGTGTTCTTCCAGTGTCAAAGTTTGGATAATATTACTTTCAACATTAATGGGCGTACCTAAGATACAATGCTTTATTAGTTGCCCATTGAAAACCTTTGGGTTAGTACCTTCAGAATTATTTATTTTGATGGCTCCAGACCGGTAAACCTCCTCGATGACATATGGGCCCTCCCATTTCGAGAGGAGCCTTCCTGCAAAAAATCTAAAACGAGAGTTGTACAAAAGAACATATTCTCTGACTAACTCACGCTTTTGGATTCTTTTGTCATGCCATCTCTTAACTTTTTCTTTGAATAACTTTGCATATTCATAATCTTGGGTTTTCCATTCATCTAATGAGCTAATATCAAATAACCACTTTTCACCAGCAAGTTTGAAATCATAATTGAGCTCTTTGACTGCCCAATATGCTTTATGTTCTAACTCAAGAGGCAAATGACAAGCTTTTCCATAAACCATTTTATAAGGAGACATACCCATAGGATTTTTATAAGTTGTTCTATAAGCCCAAAGTGCGTCATCTAATTTCTTAGACCAATTCTTCCTGGACCTATTAACAATATTTTGCAAAATTAATTTTATTTCTCTATTGCTAAGTTCAACTTGACCACTAGACTGAGGATGATAGGGTGATGCAATTCTATGGTTAACATCATACTTGGCAAGCTTCTTACAGAAAGCACCATGAATAAAGTGTGAACCACCATCAGTCATTAAATATCTAGGGACTCCAAACCTTGGGAAAATGTCAGGACCCTGATCCTAAGTCACACCGATCTAGAATGTAACACATCATATCACTTTGTGGCCTCATGCACGGTATTCCCACGGGTGCCACCTTACCTGGCCCGGGACCGTTTGCGCCTTTTGGCTCACGTATATGATAGTGTCGCTAGCATCCATATGACAAAGAACCCGGGCCGACATGACTAGTCGTGAACCCAAAGTGGCACTAACTCACGGGGACAGGCATACATGAATCAACATCGAGCATGTCGGTCAGCAGCGTGCGAATCTGGGCTGTAGCACTGGGCTAACAGGACTCCGGTGAACCGGGCTGTAGTAGGCTAGGCAGGACTCCGGATGTCACCGCCTGACATTTCCCCGAAGGGACAGACACAGGAACAAAGTGAATCACATGCCGGCCAGTCAAGTTTTCCGGAGCAGTAGTGCTGGGCTAGCAGGACTCTGGTGAACCGGGCTGTAGCGGACTACTATGGCTCATGGAAGCACAAGACTGCATTTCCCCATAAGAGAGGCTACCAAGGATAAACAACTAGGTTGTCGGATCCCACACATACCAACCATTTCAAATCATACACACAATATGCTTGATATGTGTAAATACAACATGGCATCACAACAAGACTCTACGACTCAAAGTATTTGTTCATTAGGCTCCGAGGAGCAAGATTACAAACATGGGTCTCATGACCCAACATACAGAGCATACAGGTTAAAGCACATGCGGAAGCTTAACATGTCTGAGTACAGACATCTACAAATGAAAAAGGCTGAGAAGCCTGATTATCTACCAGATCTTACCGAGGGCACAAGATCGTAGCTGAGGTATCAAGCTAAACATCGAAGTCCACACGGAACTACTAGTGAGACTGACGTCTCTCTGCAAAATATAAAATAGGCAAACATGAGTACAAATGTACCCAACAAGACTTACATCAGAACTAACTACATATGCATCGGTATCAACAAAGGGGGTGGTGGAGTTTAACTGCAGCAAGCCAGCTTTGACTCGGTGGTTATCTTAAAGGGACAATTGCATTTTTACTCCTAGTTGGTTCCTACCCACGGGTTTTGCCCTTACTTTTCGAGCTTGCTCAGTTTTGCCCTTACTTTTTCAGTCGTGGTCCGTCGAATGCCCTTTGACCGTTTGACCAAAACTTTGAAAAGTCATAACTAATTCATATGAACTCAGAAAAATGCAAATAAGATATCAAAATGTTCAGATAAACATTACCTGTATGTGCATATCATTTGCCTTCAGGACAAAAGCACCCTTTAAACTACCTGAGGTAATTAATGTTATTAATATTATTAAAAATAAAAAGGTATAAACAATATTTTTTTCAAGAATAAAAATTACATGCAAATGTAGGTGATGTTTTGTGAACATCCAAATATCTTATTTGCATTTTTCGGAGCTCGTATCATCTTGTTAAGAATGTTCACGACTTTGACCATTATTTGGAAACTTCATAACAAGTTGATACAAACTTAGAAAAATGCAAATAAGATATCAGGATATTGAGAAAACATCACCTACATTTGCATGTAATTTTTATTCATGGAAAAAATATTGTTTATACCTTTTTATTTATAATAATGTTAATAACATTAATTACCTCAGGTAGTTTAAAGGGTGCTTTTGTCCTGAATGCAAATGATATGCACATAAAGGTAATGTTTATCTGAACATTTTGATGTCTTATTTTCATTTTTATGAGTTCATATGAATTAGTTATGAATTTTCAAAGTTTTGGTCAAACGGTCAAAGGGCATTCGAGGGACCTCGACGGAAAAAGTAAGGGCAAAACTGAGCAAGCTCGGAAAGTAAGGGCAAAACCTGTGGGTAGGAACCAACTAGGGGTAAAAATGCAATTGTCCCTATCTTAAACTACGACTGCAAGTAACTCTTTTGAGGTGGCGCACACGAGTCCACATATTCACCATGCAATACACCACTATGGATCCGCTCCCATCAACTACGAGAAACGCCATCCATAGCACTCACGCTTATCTTGCGAGTTTTAGAGTATCCACTTCAAGTTATCTATGAACTGTTATAGGCAACCAAGTAGTCCTTTACCGCGGACGCGGCTATTCGAATAGATGATGTTAACCCTGCAGGGGTGTACTTCATAAACGCTCTCACCACTTATCGATGTTTACACGACATGTACTCGGAAACCTTCAAGCGGAAGCCCAACGAGGGTGTCGGCCACGGCCTACCTAAACACTCAAGTCTCTAGTCCAGGTTTATCGCCTATCCAGGTTGTAATGCCCCGAGACCGAAGTGCCAGGTGTCTTCCTGTTATTCGTTGTTATTGCCATGTCATTTGCTTGCGTGTTGCATCTTGCCATGTCATCATGTGCATTTCATCATCATGTTTTCAAAACTTGCATCCGTCTGGGTTCCCCGGTAAACTCTGTTGTCCGTTCCGAGTCCAGACACACTTGCACGCGCCCGTGGCACGTCCGAAATATTATTTTATAAGTGGCAGGAAAATGTTCTCAGAATGGGATGAGAGTTGGCATGCGGTCTTGTTATAGTGTAGATAGACAGCCTGCCAAGTTTCATCGCAATCGGAGTCCGTTTGATGCCCCAACGAATAACTATAGCGACATTATAGTCGGTCAAAACGTCGGACGTTTTCGGTCTCCAGAAACAGTTACCGGGCTGCACTCCTCTCCTCTCATCTCAGCCCAACCTCTTTTTACAGCCCACCTAGGCCCAGCCTACTCCTCCTCGTGTCTGGAGCCGTCCGATCGTGATCCGAGGGTCCGAAAACGGATGAAAACCCCTAACCCTAGACCCCTGCCTATTTAAGAAGCCCCCTTGCCATTTTTGGGTGCCCCCTAGCCTTCCCCTACCCTCAGCCGCCGCACCCCCCTCGAAAACCGCACCACCAGCCAGATCCATCCACCTCCGCCTCGTTTTTCCGGCGCCCCCCACCTCTACCTCGCCACTTGGCGCGCAGCCATTGGTTGCGCCGTCACCGCCAGCCAGCATCCTCCACTCCCCTTGCTCCATGTCGCCCCCTGGCCTCCCCGCGCCGCCGCGTAGCCCGCCAGCCCGCCAGGACCCGGATCGGGCCCTGGGAAGCCCGCCCGATCCCGAGTCATCGCCTGCTCGCTCCTGCTGCACCTCCTTGATCCGATCTGGATCAGGAGGGAGCCCGCCGCTCGATGCTCCCGCAAGACCCGCCGGCCACCGGAGCCCACCTCATCGTCGGCGACCCCTGCTCCGCGACGTCGCCCAGGTCGCGTTCCCGGCCGACCTCTCCTCCCTTCCTCCGTTTCTCGTCCTCTTTCCCTTATAGCTTGCTCTCTCTCTCTCTCTGGCCATGGGCAGCGCCGCTGCTCGGAGTTCCTCGCTGCCGCCCAGCTTCCGGCGTCGTCCGGATTCACCGGATCTGGCGTCCCCCGCCCCGGATCCGCCTCCTGCTCCGATCTCCGGCCTGCGCATCATCCCGTGCTGCCCTCGTTGGAGAACCACGTTGTCGGCTCGTCTCGCATCATGGGGAGGACGACGACCGTGCCAGCGCGCCCCTTTTCCTTCGTCGGCCTGGCCAGCCGGCCCAACCACTCACCAGCGCCTCCTCAAGTCCCGGCGTCCCAGCCTGCCTCCTTCTCTCCACAGTTTCGGGCCAAGGCCCATGGTGAGCTGCGCCCCCACCGCCTGTTCCTGTTGGCCCGACTCCAGTTTCGGCCCGTTCATTGTTTTTTTTCCTGGACAGATTTAGCTATTTTCCAGAGAATGCCTGTTTTACAGGAAACCCCCTAAACTTCATGCATTTAATAACTCTCAAACCGTGCATCCAAATTAACCAAACTTAATATGAAAGTTGCTTAGAATTTTGTGTAGTTTCATAATATGTCTGTTTCATCCATGTTTAAAATGCTTAAAATGTTGTTTGGTTAAATTTACTCCTATGCCATGTCAAAATGATTTGTTTAATAACTAAATAACCGTAGCTCGGTTTGTAACAAACTTTATATGTAAATGGGGTAGAAAAATGCCTAGTTTAACATGGTGGCATCTCTTTGCATGTTTAACAACTCTAATATTATGTTTAGGGAAGAACAGTACCAAACCTTAAAATATGCATATGGGGTTTTACCGGAATTGTTGTTCGTTGTTTTCGGCCTCATTTAAACATGCCTAGTTAGGTAGTTTTGTTGTGCTTCACCCCTTGCCATGTTAATCAACATTTAATATTGTTGGGTACATAAACAAGATTGAACTAAATAAGTCACGTGGTGTTTCGTCAATATGCAACGGAGTTGCATATTGAGCTCCACTTAATTTGTAGGATTGTTTGTGCATCATGCATGTCTATGTGGTGGTTGTTTACTATGTTGTGTACTTCTTTCCGGTGTTGCTTCTTCGGGTTGGTTCCGATAACGTTGCGTTTGTGAGGATCCATGGGCTACGTCTGTTTGTCTTCTTCATGGACTCATTCTTCTTCCTTGCGGGATTTCAGGCAAGATGACCATACCCTCGAAACCACTTCTATCTTTGCTTGCTAGTGCACGCTCTTTTGCTATGCCTATGCTGCGATACCTACCACTTGCTATATCATGCTTCCCATATTGTTAAGCCAAGCCTCTAACCCACCTTGTCCTAGCAAACCGTTGTTTGGCTATGTTACCGCTTTGCTCAACCCCTCTTATAGTGTTCTTAGTTGCAGGTGAAGATTGGAGCTTGTTCCATGTTTGGAACATGGTTATTTTGTTGGGATATCACAATATCTCTTATTTAATTAATGCATCTATATACTTGGTAAAGGGTGGAAGGCTCGGCCTTATGCCTGGTGTTTTGTTCCACTCTTGCCGCCCTAGTTTCCGCCTTATCGGTGTTATGTTCCCGGATTTTGCGTTCCTTACACGGTTGGGTTATAATGGGAACCCCTTGACAGTTCACCTTGAATAAAACTCCTCCAGCAAGGCCCAACATTGGTTTTACCATTCGCCACCTAGCCTTTTTCCCTTGGGAGTCACGCATCCCGAGGGTCATCTTTATTTAACCCCCCCGGGCCAGTGCTTGTCTAAGTGTTGGTCCAAACTAAGCGATGTCCGGAGCTACCAGGGGCAACTCTGGGCTGGCCCACCCGACGTCTGGCTCATCCGGTGTGCCCTGAGAACGAGATATGTGCAGCTCCTATCGGGATTTGTCGGCACATCTGGGTGGCTTTGATGGTCTTGTTTTACCATCGTCGAAATGTCTTGTAACCGGGATGCCGAGTCTGATCGGATTGTATTGGGAGAAGGAATATCCTTCGTTGACCGTGAGAGCTTGTGATGGGCTAAGTTGGGACACCCTTGCAGGGATTTGAACTTTCGAAAGCCGTGCCCGCGGTTATTGGTAGATGGGAATTTGTTAATGTCCGGTTGTAGAAAACCTGAAGTTGATCTTAATTAAAATACATCAACCGCATGTGTAGCCATGATTGTCTCTTCTCGGCGGGGTCTGGGAAGTGAACGCGGTGTTGGAGTTATGTTTGGCGTAGGTTGTTCTAGGATCACTTCTTGATCATAGTTTCTCGCCCGTGCTTTGCCTTCTCTTCTCGCTCTCATTTGCGTATGTTAGCCACCATATATGCTAGTCGCTTGCTGCAGCTCCACCTCATACCTTTTACCCTACCTATAAGCTTAAATAGTCTTGATCGCGAGGGTGTGAGATTGCTGAGTCCCCGTGACTCACAGATACTTCCAAAACCAGCTTGCAGGTGCCGTTGAACCATGCAGATGACGCAACCAAGCTCAAAGGAGGAAGTTGATGAAGATTGTGTTCTTTATGTTGTTCCGTTTTCCAGTTGATCAGTAGTGGAGCCCAGTTGGGACGATCGGGGATCTGTGTAGCATTTGGGGTAGTCTTCTTTTATTTTTGTTTCGTAGTCGGACCTTGAGTGTACTTGGATGAATGTAATGTTATTTATGTATTTGTGTGACGTGGCGAGTGTAAGCCAACTATGTATCTTTCCCCTTTATTTATGTACATGGGTTGTTTGCGAAGATTACCTCACTTGTGACATTGCTTTCAATGCGGTTATGCCTCTAAGTCGTGCGTCGACACGTGGGAGATATAGCCGCATCGAGGGCGTTACAAGTTGGTATCAGAGCCTTCCCCGACTTTAGGAGCCCCCTGCTTGATCGAATCGCTGGCGTTGTTGAGTCTAGAAAAATGTTTTGAGTCATTTAGGATTATATATATCGGAGAGTAGGATTCTTTTTACTCCTCAGTCCCTTCGTCGCTCTGGTGAGGCATCCTGACGTAGAGTTTTGACTCTTCTCTTCTCAAATTTCACTAAAAAAATTTTAGGATCACGCGGGTATCTTGGAATCATTCCAATGGTTTTGTGGCGAGAACAATGTTCTTGGTGCCTCCTGACATTTACGGGTTGTGGCAGTGTCCCGGGGAGTTGAGGTCTAAGTTGTTGTCGTCACAATTTTATCGTTGCAGTTCTGGAATACCTGAGTTTCGCCGACATCGAAAATCTCTTTTATGCAGTTGTTGGTGAGATAACCTCGACGCCACCCAGTACTGGGGCGGGAGTTCGGGAGTATTGCCATAACTCGTATAACGGATGCTTTTCGAAGGTTGAGGTAAACGATTTCCGAAGGTTCCTTGGTTATGTGTTGAAGGATGGATACAGCTGGATGTAGGATTTGCTAGTTTTGGGTGAAATATTATGCTTCCCCTGTATCCCCAACACCTGATTGCATAACCGGAAAGTTTCGGGAGTTTATAAGTGGGAATTCAAGTAACTCTTAGGATATCTTTCCGACAGATGTATGATATGAAATTGAGGTTCGACGTCTAGTGGTCCGCCTATCCACGGTTGGTTTAATATGGTCTCGTTGTGTCTTAAAGAGTCCTTGGCTTTGCCGACTCGGGGACGCTTCGTATGTCATGTGCACTGCCTTGTACATGATGGTGTTGTACGATCGAGCCCGTGTAGGCCCCACCACGAAAATTTTGGACGAAATATCTATCATATGTTTGTTCCGGCTTATTTGGCAAGCCAATCCTTTGTTTTTGTTTTGAGTTGTGGTATTCGAGTTGCTTCAATGTCAAGTGTTGATCCCATACCTTCTCTAAGCGATGTTCTCATGTTCCTATGTGAATATCAATCCTTCATGACAATCGAAATTGTCATGTCAATCCTTTTCACCGGTGTGTTTCTTTTCAAGTGGTTTCGATCATCTCAACATCTGCAAGATTCAATCTCAGTTTTCTCAATGGTGTTCGTTTCATCCATCCCAAGTTGTCTTTGTTTTCCCACCCTCCCACCCTTTTTCCTTAAGGACTCAGATATCCTAATCAAGTATCAATTTTATTCATGTGAAGTCTCTACATTCTTTTCTTTCAATGTTCATATCCGGTGATTCTCACGAAGATCCTAATGGAGCTTCTAGTTCACCATTATTCGTTCTTTTTCTTCTCCGGTGGACTAAATTCAAGCTTCGTTGATCATATCTCTTTCCTCGTTTCAAATACCTTCCCATGTCGGTGCTCCTCATATTCGTTCATTTCTCGCTATTCAATTGTTCCGGAGTGCTGAAGATATCTCAGAAGGCTCGTCTTTTCATTCAAGATGCGTTCAAACCTATCTCGAGGTTGTTATCTCATTCAAGCCCTTTGATTCAACCGGTGCAATCTCTCTCTTTAAATCTTTTCGACGGTGTTTCTCTTGAGTGGGCCCTAACCCACAGGTCTTTTCGCGGGATCTTACCTGACTCTTCTTATTTTCCCAGAGCTATCCTAAATTCTTTTCAAAGTTTGACGTAAGAATGATTCATCATCAGTCAAATGCCTTCTCCTAGATATTTCACAATTCTTTTCATCGTTGGCTCAACCTCTTCGCTTTTGATTCTTCCAGAGTGCCTAAATGATTCATGGTGGTGTTTCTCATTTTCATTCTCTGCATTTGAAGACCGAAGAAGATTTTCTCTCAATTTTGCTCCATTCTCTTCAAGATTCGTGATTCTAGCTTGTTGCCATCCTCTTATAATTATTTTCGATTGTGGAAATTCTTTTCACCCATCCGAAGCAATTCAGAAGTTTTTTCAGTTTGATTATCCAGAGCCCATCATCTCAGAATTATTCATTCTCGGCTTTCAGCTCATTTTCTCTAAATCTTTCCAGTGTATAGTGCAAATATCCTCTAATCAATTCGAGATCTCTTTGTTCACTTGTATCTAAATTCTCTCAAGCATCTTCGTTCATTTGCTAATTCTCCCTGGTGTTTCGCTATCTTTTCCTTGATCGCTTCTTAATTCTTACCGTGTTTTCTTCCAAGATTCTTCTTCCTTCGTTTATCATATAAATGCACTCGTGCTTTCCAAATTCTACCAGTGGTTCATTCAAGAGTTTTCTCTTCCTTCTTTATCATATCAATTTATTCGTTGCTTCAACCCTTCCGGTGGTTCGTTCAATACCTTCCCAAGTTGGCGCGATGTCTATCTTAATCCTTTCTTCGAGAATAAGTAGTATGCCAAATCCGTTGCTTGTCATCAATTTAATTGGTTGTCTGAGTAATGGGCCACGGGTAGGCTAACCCGAGTCCCAGAACCTTTCAAGACATCGGGGCAGGCTGCGCCCCTCAAGACCCCAGCACAAAGAGCCGCCTTCTGAGGAGTCGGCGGCAAGGCCACCATCTAGCCACTCGCGGCCAAGTCCCAGGGACGACTTCAGGACAAACCGACTCCTGACTAATGACTTCCCAAGAAGCCGGCCTTGGGGAGTCGTCCCGCGACTCCAGAAAAACCCCATGTCCTCATCAAGAGGGACAGGACAGGGGAGTGGCTATAGTGAAGACTGCTCCCACCCCTTTCCAAAGGCAAGCATGGTCACAGTATGCCGTACTCATGAAGATCTCCGTGCGGCGTGGCACTGTTGCCATGCTGGCCCTGACATCAGCACCGGTGGACCGAATCCTGCGCTCACGACGGCTTGTCTGTACGACCTTTTGGGCGGCGGGTCCCACCGGCCAGCGGGATCCCAGAAGACGGCAAGTGCACCACAAGTCGGACCCGTCGGGAGTCGGCCCTCGAGAGTCGGCCGGCTCCTCCCCCGGGGCCCACGCACCATTAACCAGATGCGATGGAGAGTGGCAATAGTGATCGCCCGCCAGGCGGCGGGGCTGTTGCCACGACTCCATGACAAAGCCCGCGTCATTAGAAGCATGGCTACAGTAATCAGCAGCCGGCAAGACCCGCCCGCGGCGGACGCGGCCTGTCGGCTCCGTACCTGGCCAGTCGGCGGGCCCCAGCAGTCGGCGGAGAAGACGAAGGTCGGAGGCACTGACGGCTGGGCCCGCGCCCAGCCGGATTACCATTGTACCCCTGGGGGTAGGCCTATATAAACCCCCCAGGGCACCCATGCAAAGGGTTGGAATCCATTAGCTCTAGACCAGATCATATAGGAGGGAGAGAGCTAGCCTTGCCCTCTCCTACCTCCAAGAAACAGCTCAAGGAGCAATCGTGTAAACACTTTGCCATAGTGATCATGCGGAGGCCCCGTAGAGCAGCAGTAGGGGTATTATCTCCCCGAGCCCTGAAGCTGGGTAAGATTCGCCGACATGCATGTCTATGCCTCATCCGTTTCTAGGCACCGGCGACGTTCTACTCGCCCCCACCATGATAAGCCATCCTTTGGCATATGTCGCACCCAACCCCCGACATTTGGCGCCCACCGTGGGGCCTGGTGCACCGCCGTTCGGAGACCTGTAATGGACGGGAACCCTTTTCCTCCCTGGCGAGCGCAGCCAGCCAGGCACGCCAGACAGAGTCAGTGCTGACACGCTGCACGACGTTGAGATCGCATGCGCAGCTAGCCGCCTCGCCGAACTTGTCCGTGAGGTTCACATCTCTGACGAACCTGCATCCGACGCAGGCATGGGCGGCTCCGAGAGCCTCCTCACGGGCCTCCTCGATCAACTCCACGTCTCCGGCGAGCCTGCCGTGGACTTGGAGTCTGTAGGCTCCACCGACCCGATGCTGGTCGACTCCGACACCGTGTCGCTCGACGCGTTCCCCACTAATGTGGTGGTCTACGACGAACCTCTCCCTCGCGCGGAGAGCGACGGAAGCACCGTGACCGAGGTGCTCGTCATTAGTCATGACGAGCCTCCCAGCGGAGGAGCGCATGACTCACTTGGCGCGGTGCTACAAGACCTGACTGCGCCCATTCCGGAAGACGCTGACGCGGAGATGTTGGAGGCGCGCCGCCTTCAGCTCGTCGAAGGTGCGAAGAAGCTCGCTAGCATGAGACGCTTGTCAGAAGCCTACCAGCGGGAGATGGATCACGCTGTTGGCGGCTCGCCAGCCCCAGCTGGGCCCAGCCGCCTCGGCGCGGTCTAGCAGCGCGGCGTAGCCTTCGCCAACCTGTTCGGGGCAAGACGCCCTGTGTACGCTACACCTACAGAGAACATTCGAGCCGCCCAGGCGGCGGCGGACGAGCTAGACAATTTCGAGGGCGAAGAGCGCCGCCTGATGATGGAGCGAGTCCAGCGGCTCCTCGACACGGCTGCCGCACAGAACGAGGCCGGCTGCCGCACAGAGGCGCCGCAGCGGCAAAATGACAACCTTCGCCGACACCAAGGCGCGACGTCCAGACGCCGACTAGCAGCGCCCGAGGAAGAAAGGACAAGGATCCGACTGTCAGCCACACTCGGACTCACATTACCATAGAACGCGGCCGAGACGGCCGCCCGAGAGCAGTGGAACGACGGGACGACTGTCCGCCTCCTCCTCCTCGCAAGGAAAGACGAGTCACCCCTCCGCCTGTTGATCATCCGACTCTTGGCGACCGCCTTGGCCGCCGAGAGGGAGTCGGGGAAAACGACGCCCGCCACCGGATCGACCGGCTTCACCGATCCCTGTCGCTGGAAGAAGAAGATGAGTTGGGTCCGCCCTGTTTCAGGCCCCGCATTCGAGACGAGCCCTTTCCTAAAGGGTTCACGCTCCCACGAGACACGCCCAAGTACACCGGCTCCGTGAAGCCGGAAGACTGGCTAGTCGAACACTCCACGGCTGTCAACATAGCGAACGGCAACAAGCATGTCGCTGTAAAATACGTTGCGCTCATGCTCCAGGGCACGGCCCGGACATGGCTGAACAGCCTGAAGCCCCACAGCATCAACAGCTGGGTCGACTTCACTGAAGCATTCGTCCGCAACTTCACCAGCACATACAAGCATCCTCCCAAGCCTCGTCAGCTCTCCTTGTGCATGCAAGGTCCCAACGAGTCGACTCGCGACTACCTCACGCGTGGGGCCGAGCTTCGGAACTCCTGCGAGGGCGTGCACGAGGTGCAGGCTATCGAGTACTTCACCACTGGGTGCAGAGAAGGCACCCTCCTCAAGCACAAGCTCCTCTGCGATGAGCCAAAAACCCTCGACGAGATGCTTATCATAGCAGACAAGTACGCCACGGCCGACTCCTCCATGAAGGCGGAGATTCAAGTTAGCGCAACTGGCAAAGTGGCCCCTCAAGCTCCAAGAACTCCAGCGGGAGATGCCAGTCGGCGGCAACAGCAGAGCGACCACAAGCGCAAGGCCCCCAGCCGGCTTCCAGTAGCCGGTAGGTCACGACAGTTGAAGCCCAGCAGCCGGATGGGCAACCTCCGCCCAAGCGACAGAAAGGCGGCAAGCCCAACTGGTTGCCGGTCTTCTCCTACGAGCAGACTCTGGATGGACCTTGCAAGTTCCATAGCGGCGCGAAGCCGTCGAATCACACCACCCGGAAGTGCAACTGGCTCACTAGGATCGCCAAGGGAGACGGCCTCCTACCTCCCCCGCCTGCTGGGCAGCCGCTGCCGCCTCCGCCCCAGCAGCCATCAGGCCAGTCGGCGCAGTACAAGACGAATACCCTGAAGAGCACGAAGCTTACGTGGTGTTTACCAGTATGGCTGATGATCGACGCAGCAGGCGGCTGCAGCGACAAGAGGTGAATGCAGTAGCATCAGAGACACCAGAGTTCATGCACTGGTCCGAGAAGTCTATCAGCTGGAGTAGAGCTGATCACCCAGAGGTGATGCCGAGTCCAGGCTCTTATGCTTTGGTCTTAGATGCCACCTTTGCCACGGATAGACGAGCTGCTCGTTTCTTGCAAGTTCTGATAGAGGGAGGCAGCAGCATCAATATCCTGTATAAGGACACCATGGAGAAATTAGGAATCAAGCAAAGACAGCTTCAGAACAGCCGGACTGTGTTCCACGGCATTGTTCCTGGGCTTTCCTGCTCACCAATCGGCAAGATCCTGATGGACGTCCTCTTTGGAGACAAAGATCACTTCCGCCGAGAGTCAGTTTGTTTTGAGGTGGTGGACCTTGAGAGCCCATACCATGCACTACTCGGCCGACCCGCCTTGGCCAAGTTCATGGCGGTCCCCCACTACGCCTACCTCAAAATGAAGATGCCCAATTCCAGGGGGATTCTGACCATAGCCGGCGACTACCGGAAGTCGTCTGCCTATGCGGCTGAGAGCAGTCGACTAGCCGAGTCCCTGGTAATCGCGGCCGAGAAGCGGCTCCTTGAGCGGGTTGTGGCGATGGCCGGCAAGCAGCCAAAAGTATCGCCCAACCCAAAGGAGTCGGAGACTGAGGGTTCGTTCAAGCCGGCCAAGGAGACAAAGAAGATACCCTTGGATCCGGAGCACCCAGAGAGGTACGCTGTCGTAGGCGCAAACCTCGACAGCAAATAGGAAGGCGAGCTCGTCGATTTCCTCCGTGAGAATCGGGACATCTTCGCATGGTCCCCCAAAGACATGCCAGGTGTACCGACGGAATTCGCCGAGCACAAGCTACATGTCCGATCTGATGCAAAGCCGGTCAGGCAGCCCCTGCGCCGCCTATCAGAAGAGAAGAGAAGAGTTGTCGGAGAAGAGATAGCCCGACTCCTAGCAGCCGGCTTCATTATGGAAGTATTCTTTCCAGAGTGGCTAGCCAATCCGGTCCTGGTACTGAAGAAGAACAAGCAGTGGCGAATGTGTATTGACTACACGAGCCTCAACAAGGCCTGCCCCAAGGACCCGTTTGCTCAACCAAGAATTGATCAGGTGATAGACTCCACAGCCGGATGCGAGCTGTTGAGTTTTTTGGATGCATACTCAGGATATCACCAGATCAAGCTGAACCCGACCGACAGACTGAAGACCGCCTTCATCACGCCGTTTGGAGCCTTCTGCTACCTCACCATGACGTTCGGCTTGAGGAATGCCGGCGCCACCTTTCAGCGTTGCATGCAGAAGTGCCTCCTCAAGCAGCTCGGCAGGAAACGCCCACGTCTACGTGGACGATGTGGTGGTGAAGACGGAAAAGCGTGGAACACTGCTGGAAGACCTCAAGGAGACCTTTGAGAACCTGCGCCGATTCCAGATCAAGCTCAACCCCGAGAAGTGCGTCTTCGGAGTACCAGCCGGCCAACTCCTTGGCTTCCTGGTCTCTGAACGCGGCATAGAATGCAACCCTGTAAAGATCAAGGCCATTGAGAGGATGGAGGTACCCAACCGACTGCTGGACGTGCAAAAGTTCACCGGTTGCTTGGCGTCCATCAGCCGATTCATCAGTCGGCTGGGCGAGAAAGCTCTCCCCTTATACCAACTCATGAAGAAGACCACTTTTTCGAGTGGAACCACAAGGCGGACGAAGCTTTTCTCCAGTTGAAGAAGATGCTGACTACTCCACCCGTTCTGGCGGCTCCGACTCCTAAAGAACCTATGCTCTTGTACATCGCCGCCACCAGCCGGGTAGTCAGCACGGTCATTGTAGTGGAACGCAAGGAGGAAGGCAAGGCACTACCTGTCCAGAGACCGGTATATTACCTGAGCGAAGTACTGTCGACCTCCAAGTAGAACTACCCCCACTACCAGAAGATGTGCTATGGCGTACACTTTACCGCCAAGAAATTGAAGCCTTACTTTCAAGAGCATCCAATCACTGTGGTCTGCACGGCCCCACTTGCCGAGATCATCGGAAGCCGAGATGCTTCTGGCCGAGTGGCCAAGTGGGCCATAGAGCTGGCTCCCTACACCATCCACTACCAGCCCCGCACCGCCATCAAGTCACAAGCACTGGCCGACTTTCTCGTCGACTGGGCCGAGACCCAGTACCTACCTCCAGCGCCCGACTCCACCCATTGGCGGATGCATTTCGACGGCTCCAAGATGCGCACCCGCTTGGGAGCCGGCGTCGTCCTCACTTCCCCTAAAGGCAACAAGCTCAAATACGCACTGTAAATCCATTTTCCCGCCTCCAACAACGTCGCTGAGTACGAGGCGCTCATTCACGGGCTCCGGCTTGCCAAAGAACTTGGCATTCGCCGGATCCTGTGTTATGGCGACTCGGACTTAGTGGTCCAACAGTCATCTGGCGACTGGGACGCCAAAGATGCAAACATGGCGAGTTACCGTTTCCTCGTGCAGCAACTCAGTGGGTATTTCGAGGGGTGCGAGTTCCTCCATGTGCCAAGAAACGACAACGACCAAGCAGACGCCTTGGCACGAATCGGCTCTACCCGCCAAGCAATACCATCCGGTGTCGCCCTTCAACGCCTCCTCAAGCCGTCTGTCAAGCCTTCACCAGAATCAGACTCCATCTTTGTGCCGGCTCCTCCCGAAGAAGTCGGATCCGACTCCAGAGCCCCGGCAGACGGTACGGGGATTTTGGCAGATGGCTCCAAAGCCGCCACAGTCAAAGCCGGCCCAGGGACTGCAGTACCCGGCCCGGGGACTGCGGCGGCGGGCTCGAAGACTCCAGAACTCGGCCCAAGAGCCGCGCCAGTCGGCCTAGGGACTTCATTAACCCAGCAAGCGGTTGTTGACTCCAACCTGCCGCCTCCCAGCCCAGCCGCCCTCGTCCAAGTCGCAGTTCTGGCAGTCGAAGAAATAGAAGCACCCTCATGGGCCTAGCCCATCCTCAAATTCCTGGTGAGCAAAGAGCTGCCGACTGATGAGACCTCAGCTCGGCAAGTACAACGCCGAGCGGCAGCCTACACCATAGTCAACAGAGAGCTGGTCAGGCGCAGCGTCACTGGTGTCTACCAGCGCTGCGTAGAGCCAGAGCAAGGCCAAGCAATTCTCAAAGACATCCATCAAGGCGAGTGCGGCCACCATGTGGCTTCAAGAGCACTCGTCGCAAAAGCCTTTCGACATGGTTTCTTCTGGCCGACTGCCTTAGAAGAGGCCAAGGAATTGGTCCAAAAATGCAAAGGGTGCCAGAAGTTCAGCTCCAAGCCGCACCAGCCGGCTTCTGCACTCAAGACCATCCCCATTGCCTGGCCTTTCGCAGTTTGGGGTCTAGACATGGTGGGACCATTCAAGACGGCACGAGGTGGCTTAACTCACTTACTTGTCGCAGTGGACAAGTTCACCAAGTGGATAGAAGCGAAGCCAATCAAGAAACTGAACGGTCCGACTGCCGTGACTTTCATCTTCGATATCACAATTCGGTACGGCATACCACACAACATCATCACCGACAACGGCACAAATTTTGCCAAAGGCGCCTTGGCCCGTTTTTGCGCAACACAGGGCATCCGACTGGACCTAGCGTCCGTCGCCCATCCACAGTCAAACGGCCAGGTGGAGCGAGCAAACGGCCTCATCCTGTCCGGCATCAAGCCCCGGCTGGTCGAGCCTCTGGAGCGCTCGGCTGGCTGCTGGCTCGATGAGTTGCCAGCCGTCCTCTGGAGTCTGCGCACGACTCCAAACAAGTCAACCGGCTTCACGCCTTTCTTCCTCGTCTACGGTGCCGAAGCCGTCATCCCAACGGACATAGAGTTCGACTCCCCGCGAGTCACCATGTACACCGAGGAGGAAGCAGAAGAAGCACGTCAAGACGGCGTCGATCTGCTGGAAGAGGGCCGGCTGTTGGCACTCAGCCGGTCCAGCATCTACCAGCAGAGCCTGCGCCGATACCACAACAGGAAGGTCAAGCCAAGATCTTTCCAAGAAGGCGACCTTGTGCTCCGGCTGATCCAGCGAACAGCCGGCCAGCACAAGCTGTCGGCACCTTGGGAAGGCCCTTTCATCATCAGCAAAGTGCTGGGCAATGACTCCTACTACCTGATTGATGCTCAGAAGCCCCGAGCACGCAAGAGGGACGACTCCGGCAAAGAGACAGAGCGGCCATGGAATGCAAATCTCCTCCGAAGATTTTACAGTTGATGCAGTATGTACCACGCTACCTTTTGTATTAAAGTACCAAGACTTCGGGCCCCCCGAGATGAGCTCGGGGACTGCCCTCTTTTGTCTATATGATAAAAGTTATGCCTACGAGTATGTTACTCTTTGTTATGCCGCTTGGCACCGGGCTCGACAGGTCGGCCCGGGGACTTGCCGCCTTGCACTATGAAATGCTTCCTGCAGCCGGACAAGTAGTGTGTGGCGCCTAAGCCATCTCCTGTCAGAAGCCGCAGCTCGCAGAGCGACTGTACGGTGGGCAGGAGTAAGGTAGAATGGGCGTTCGCATGAAAAATGGCTAAGGACTCAAAGCATAAAACATAGCTTAAGCCGGCTTCCAGCCTTCCTTTTTTCTTTTCGCAAACCGACTATTAAGCAGTCGGCTCACCGCCTTCTATTCAACTTGCTAAAAAACTCTAAAATGGCTAAGTACTTTCCTTCCCAAAGTAGCCAAGCACTTGTTCCAATGGCAGTCCGCAGAGCGGCTGTCCGACTGGCAAGACAGACAACTAAGGGAAAGCGGCAAAGGAAAAAAGCCAAAAGAGCAATGAGCAAGAAAAGATAGAATTCGGATAAATATTTACATAGCATAGGCCCTTGGCCGAATCTTCAAGCAGAAGTTCAAAATACACCCCGCGGGTGGAATTGTGCGAATTAACAAGTTCTTCAGAGACTACTAAAGCAGATAAAATAAAGATAAGGCGGCAGCCTAAGATGCGGCAGACGGATTCAGAGGGTCGGAGGAGGCGGCAGCGTCAGGCGTTGGGGCGGCCGGCTGGGCAGTCTCGGCTTGGTCGCCTCCGACGGCAGTCGGTCGGTCGCACACGGCTCGTTGCTGGAGGCGCGGTCGAGCTGAGGCTGGCCGTCCGCTCCGTCTTCTGGTGCTTCCGTCTCGCCTCCGTCCTCCGCCTCACCTTCCTCCTCGACGCTGGAGCCGATCACCTTCGCCGAGTCCTCGTCGTAGTCTGGGTTCATCCCAAACCACTCCGGTGGTACCTCCTCGCCGTCTTCAGACCGCTCGGGGACGGACATGCTGGTGTCGGTGTACTCGGCGATCGCCGCGGCATGCTTGACGAGGGCGTCTTCCGCGGCTGCCAGCTCCGGCTGGACCTCTAACCGGAGTGTGGCCAGCCAGTCTAGATCCAGCCCCGGATACCATGCCTTGACAAACTCCAAGGCCCAACATGCTCCAGCTCGGGCCGAGGAACCCTTCCAGGCCTCAAGACGACCAGCCGCGACCCCTAGCCAGTCGGCAGTCAGGCTGGGGGTGCGCGGAGCCTGCATGTCCGGCCACAGGGCGGCAATCGCCTGGGCACCGACAGGTTGAAGCCGGCGCAGCATCCGGTGAGTCGGCCGAAGGCGTGGCTCGATGCTCAGTATATGCTCATCAAGGGTTCAGGGAGCGTCGGCGGCGATCTCTGCACCTTCTGCCCTCCGACCTTCACGGTCAGCCTCGATGGCTTGGATGGCGGCCTACGAGTGCCCAGGGAAGAAGTCTGCCAAGATGGAAGAAACGAAGAAACAAGTCAAAAACCAGGAGTCGGCACGATTTATAATCGGCAGCTCGAAGAAAGAAAGTAAAGAAACTCACCATCAACAATGTCTTCAATCTCATGGAAGCCGGAGGAGCGCTCGCTCGCGAACTCGGCCAGGAGGGCGGTTTCCGCCTCTTCCGCCTCCTTCTGCGTCTTCGCAAGCAGCTCCCTCTGCTCTACCAATTGAGTGGTCAGCAGATCGCGCTCTGTGGCGAGCTTGCTGCACTCCTCCCCCTTGGCGCGCAACGCGGAGTTGGCTTCGCTCAGCTGCTGTTGAAGAACAGCGTTGGCTTCTGAAGAGAAGGAAGAAAGAAGGCGTTAAGTCATCAGTAAAGAAGGTCGTCGGGGAGATCCGGCCCGACTGCTCAGCAGTCGGCCCGAATCTCGGGGACTACAGCCCGCGGGTGCGCCAGCGCACCCCCGCAAAGAAGAAAAAGGACTTACTCCGGCTCTCCGACAAGTCGGCGTCCACTTGCCCAGCTCTTCAACGTTACAGTTGAAGGCAGTAACGAGGAGGTTGTGGTAGTCCTGCGACAAATATTTCAGACAAAAGTTAGTACCCAGAGCTCACCAATTGGAGTTCCGGGCCGCCTGCTCAGCAGCCGGCCCGAAACTCGGGGACTACACCCAGTGGGTGCGCTGGCGCGCCCCCACAGAGAGGAACAAGAAAACAAGGACCAAAAAACATACCCGGACGGCTGCCCGCGATGCCAGGTACGCCTTGGTGCAGTTCTGGATGGCGTCGCCCTCAACTCGAAGCTTCGTTTGGACGTCCAGAAGCACCTAGTTCAACGGCCCTGTGCCGCCTCACCGCACCCACCCAATGGGCTCGGCGCTTGTCGCTTCGGCATCCGGGATCGCCGAGCTCGCGGTGCCGGTCTCCAAGGGGCGTGGCGCCGAGGTCGCTTTCTCAAGACGGCGGCGCGTTGGCGAGCCGACTTGAAGGAGTAGCCTCGCCACAACCTCGTCTTCAGTCGGCGGCACCGGAGGGTCCGCTGGCTGTTTGCCTTGCGCGCTCCTAGACGGCGGCGGAGGCGACGGCGGAACGATCATGTCCGACGTGGAGGAGTCGCCGCCTTCCTTCGCCATGACGGGGTTCTCGCGGCCGGCTTCCCCAGTCTGCCCCATGAATTCCGGAGGCGGCGGCGCAGAGTTCAGCAGGGTGACGAACACCGCTGATTGGCGGTGCGCGGCCTCCTCAGCCTGCCGCTTCGTCATGGCAACGGCTTCGGCCTCTGCCAGTTTCTTCTTGGTGGAGGCCTCCGCCTTATCGGCCTCCACCTTCTCCAGGCGGGCGGCCTCTTCCTCGTTGCGCTTCTCCTGCGCGTTCCGCTCCGTCGCCTCCCGGAGGTCAGCAGCGGGGTCAATCCGCCGAGTGGTGGCGGACGTCTAGGCTGACCCCATGATGGAGGCGGCGATAACCCTCTCAAGAGTGAGGGGAGCCCTGAACCGAGGGAAGCTAGTAAAAGACTCAGACAAAGCTACAGAGAAAGAATAAAGTGTTAAGACGGAATACTCACGCGGAGACCAGTGGCGGCTTCTTTACTTCCTTGCGGAAGCGGACGGCCTTCGCGGCCGCCTCGTCCCGCTTGGTCACCGCAGCCGAACTCTTGGGCTTCTTCGGCCGACTGCCGAACAAAGTCAGCACGGCCCTGTGCTTCTTCCCGCCGCCTGGAGCACCCGGCGCGGCAGAGGAGCCCGCGCCGGGATGGCTGGCTCCTGGCCGAGGGCGGGGGGCGACCTCCTCATCATCGTCAGGCCAGTCCTCTAGATTGGCCCCGAGCCGCGGGCCGCCTCCTCCTTTGGCGTCGTCTTCCAAAGCTGTCGCCCCCAGATCGGGGTCGTCGATGTCGCTCTCTGCCCGGTCGGCAAGGAACTCGCGGGCCGGCCCCGAGGTGCCGGCTGGTGGATGGAGGAGGGGATTCTGACCAAAGCCGACTGGTCAGGTCGCACAAAACAAACTCGGCAAGAAAGAAGACAACTCGAAGAAAGAAAGAAAGGGCAACTCACTGTAGGTGGGGGGTTGGCGCGGGAGTACGGCTCCTTGCCGAACCGCCAGTCCTCCAGCAGCTTGCTGTCCAAGAGGTAGTTCACCATATAGGCCACCTCCTCGTGAGGCATGTCCTTGGTGCACATCCAACTCGGGTCACGGCGCCCGCTCATTTGGCATATCATGTGGGGGCGGGCTTGGAGCGGGAGAACTCGGCGCGCCACAAAGGCGGCCAGCGGGTCCGGACCGGTCAGGCCCTCCGACTGCGTCAGCACTCGGAGTTGAGCGACGGCGCCGGCTCCCGCAGGCGTCAGCGACTTGGCTCGGAACGACCAGTTGGGCAGTCTCCCAGCCGGCGGGCCGGCTTTGAAGGCCGGCAGGTTGACCCAATCGCCCCCCGCGAAGATGCTCTTCACGTAGAAGTACGATCGCTTCCACATCTTCACCGACGTTATCAGCTTGATGGTGGGGAAGGGGTTATCGGCTCCCGATCTCCGCCCGGCGATGAACGCGCCGCATTGAGCCGGCACGCCTGCAGCCTGGGTGCCGAGCTTGGAGTAGAAGAACTCCCCCCAGAGCTCGAGGGTGGGGAGGACTCCGAGGAAGCCTTTGCACAAGGCCACGAAGGCAGACAGCAGCACCACGATGTTGGGCGTCAGGTGGTGCGGCTAGAGGCTGTAGAACTCCAGAAAAGAGCGGAAGAAGCTGCTCGCAGGCAGCCCCAATCCGCGCAGGCAGTGCGAGCGGAAGATGACCCGCTCGCCCTCCTCCGGCGCTGGGGAAATCTCCTCCCTCGGCGCAAGATGCACCCGCACGTAATCTTCGCCGGGGAGCCGACGAGTCTTGCAAAGGAACTCAATGTGGTCGTCGTGAACTTCTGAGTCGTCCCAGGTGCCGGAACGCACCGAGGGAGGCGCGTCAGTAGAAGAAGAACTCATCGTGAGCTGATCGCCGCAGCGTTTGTCAGAGCTTGGGCACACAGCGGGGCGAGGAAGAAGAAGAAGGAGAAGAGCAAGGAGTAGTGGGAAGGAGGGACGCACGTGCTCTGCCGCGCCCCCTCCTCCCCCTACTTATAGCCTCATGGGCTGCGAAGCCGAGGGGGCGGTCGTGGGATTTACTGCGCCCACGACCCCCACGTTTCCACGACAAAGTTACTGCACGCAGTAACTCCACGGGAATCCCAACCGTCCGCCTGGGCCACAGCGGATCCACTCGGGCGCCGAGGCACGGTAGTGGCGGGCCCCGCCTACGGGCCTGTCCCGTCACGCGCGTAGGCTGGCAGACTGGCCCGGCCGCGTGTTATCATGTGACAGGCCCGTAACGGGCGGCGGCCTGGAGGCTTAGCCAGCATGCTACTTGGATCCCGCCGCGACGTTCGAAATATTGTGCGAGTCAGAGTTGGGCGAGTCCGACTCCTTCTAGTCGGCTTGGCAGAAGTCAAGCAAGATCCATGTCTCGGCACCCAGAAAGAGAAACTGCTGAGGCACCTCGGCCAATCGTCCGCGGCGCCTCATCAGCTTCGGGGACTACTGTCGGAGTAATGGGCCACGGGTAGGCTAAGCCGAGTCCCAGAACCTTTCAAGACATCGGGGCAGGCTGCGCCCCTCAAGACCCCAGGACAAAGAGCCGCCTTCTGAGGAGTCGGCGGCAAGGCCACCGACTAGCCACTCGCGGCCGAGTCCCAGGGACGACTTCAGGACAAACCGACTCCTGACTGACGACTTCCCAAGAAGCCGGCCTTGGGGAGTCGGCCCGCGACTCCAGCAAAACCCCATGTCCTCATCAAGAGGGACAGGACAGGGGAGTGGCTACAGTGAAGACTGCTCCCACCCCTTTCCAAAGGCAAGCATGGTCACAGTACGCCGTACTCGCGGAGATCTCCGTGCGGCGTGGCACTGTTGCCATGCTGGCCCTGACATCAGCACCGGTGGACCGAATCCTGCGCCCACGACGGCTTGTCTGTACGACCTTTGGGCGGCGGGTCCCACCGGCCAGCGGGATCCCAGAAGACGGCAAGTGCACCACAAGTCGGACCCGTCGGGAGTCGGCCCCCGAGAGTCGGCCGGCTCCTCCCCCGGGGCCCACGCGCCATTAACCAGATGTGACGGAGAGTGGCAATAGTGATCGCCCGCCAGGCGGCGGGGCTGTTGCCACGACTCCATGACGAAGCCCGTGTCATTAGAAGCATGGCTACAGTAATCAGCAGCCGGCAAGACCCGCCCGCGGCGGACGCGGCCTGTCGGCTCCGTACCTGGCCAGTCAGCGGGCCCCAGCAGTCGGCGGAGAAGACGGAGGTCGGAGGCACTAACGGCTGGGCCCGCACCCAGCCGGATTACCATTGTACCCCTGGGGGGGAGGCCTATATAAACCCCCCAGGGCACCCATGCAAAGGGTTGGAATCCATTAGCTCTAGACCAGATCATATAGGAGGGAGAGAGCTAGTCTTGCCCTCTCCTACCTCCAGGAAACAGCTCAAGGAGCAATCATGTAAACACTTTGCCATAGTGATCATGCGGAGACCCCGTAGAGCAGCAGTAGGGTATTATCTCCCCGAAGAGCCCTGAAGCTGGGTAAGATTCGCCGGCGTGCATGTCTACGCCTCATCCCGTTTCCAGGCACCGGCGACGTTCTACTCGCCCCCACCATGATAAGCCATCCTTTGGCAAATTTCGCACCCAACCCCCGACATTGGTGAAGGATACGCATAACATAATTCTTATTCTTGTTTCACCCAAATGATTAATTCCTTATTCCGGAGGTTCATCAAATTCTCGATTTCACTAGATTCATCTTTCTTTTCCCGGAGTTCCAAGTTCTCTCAATTATTTCATCGCGAAGATCCATCCAATCATTGCAAGGATTCACCTTGTGTTTTCAACTGCTCTTTCCTTCCGTTTGATCATCCTTCTATTACCGGAGTTCTTCATGGAGGCGCTACATGATGGTTCATAAAGGATTTAATTCCTTCTCGAAGTGATCATCAAGAGTCTTTTAAGAGGATCTCAAGCATTCTTCACCTTGCAATTCGGAGTGCAATTCCTTCTTCCGTATCATTGGAGGTGGTATTATGTCATTCTTGATAATTGAGTTTCATGTTGCATGATTCACATGTTGTTAAGGATGAGGTATTTTAAATCCATCAACTTCTTCGTTGGAGTTATCTTGTGTCATGTTTCACATAAATCCTTCCCTAAGGATTGTTGCTATTTATGGTGCTTATAAATGACCCAAGTTCTTCTTTTATCCTTCCGGTGAATAAGGTTCTCGTCTTCTTGTTCATATCAATCCAATCTTTTCCGTGAGTGGCAAGTTGTCACCTCATAATGTTGATATGCCTTCTATAAGCCCACTTCAAGCTTGTCCTTCCGTTGTTGGTGTTCCAACAACTCCGTTCGACCCTTCTCCTAAGTATGCCTTTTCAAGCTCTTTCGTGACAGAAGTTGGCATTTTCTTCTCCATTCTCCTATTTCATGTATATATCTTCTATTCTTTCGTTCCGGAGGCTTTGCGATGTTGTTCTTTTCACCCATCATCTCGTTTGGTCAAAGATCATGTTCTTTTCATGCCTATACATTTAACCGTAGTGTTGTGCCCTTTTGCTCAAGTTCTTTTCGCCTTATCAAACCTTGCACCTCTTTTCAACCGGAGTGCTGTCTGAGATCTTTCTTACCTCTTGTTCCATTCATTCAATAGTTCCGGAGGCAGTATGTTGTGATTTCATCAAGTATCTTCTCATCTTACCAAGTTCTTATTCAATTCCTTTTCTTTTCAATCGGAGTGCTGCCCGAAGTGTTCTTCCTTGTTCCTCTCTTCTAACAGAGTGTTTTCAACTTCGTTCATCTCCATTGTATTCTTTTCTCGAATTGGCTTAACATCTCAAGGTTCTTTGGTTTCACTCGGTTGTCAAAGAAGCAACTTAGTTTTACCTCTTCTCTTTCTCTTCCGTTTTCCCCTCTGGTGCCATTCTAGATCTTGGGACGAGATCCTCTCGTAGTGGTGGAGTGTTGTAACGCCCCGAGACCGATGTGCCAGGTGTCTTCCTGTTATTCGCTGTTGTTGCCATGGCATTTGCTTGCATGTTGCATCTTGCCATGTCATCATGTGCATTGCATCATCATGTTTTCAAAACTTGCATCCGCCCGCGTTCCCTAGTTCTCTCCGTTATCCGTTCCGAGTCCAGACACACTTGCACGCACCCGTGGCACGTCCGAAATATTATTTTATAAGTGGCCGGAAAATGTTCTCGGAATGGGATGAGAGTAGGTGTGCGGTCTTGTTATAGTGTAGGTAGACCGCCTGCCAAGTTTCATCGCAATCGGAGTCCGTTTGATGCCCCAACGGATAACTATAGCGACATTATAGTCCGTCAAAACGTCGGACGTTTTCGGTCTCCGGAAACAGTTGCCGGGCTGCACTCCTCTCCTCTCATCTCAGCCCAACCTCTTTTTATAGCCCACCTAGGCCCAGCCTACTCCTCCTCGTGTCTAGAGCCGTTCGATCGTGATCCGATGGTCTGAAAACGGATGAAAACCCCTGCCTATTTAAGAAGCCCCCCTTGCCATTTTTGGGTGCCCCTAGCCTTCCCCTACCCTCAGCCGCCGCATCACCCTCGAAAACCGCACCACCAGCCAGATCCATCCACCTCCTCCTTGTTTTTCCGGCGCCCCCCACCTCTACCTCCCCACTTGGCGCGCAGCCATTGGGTGTGCCGTCACCACCAGCCAGCATCCTCCACTCCCCTCGCTCCACGTCGCCCCTGGCCTCCGCGCGCCGCCGCATAGCTCGCGGGCCCGCCAGGACCCGGATCGGGCCCTGGGAAGCCCGCCCGATCCCGAGCCGTCGCCTGCTCGCTCCCACTGCACCTCCTCGATACGATCTGGATCGGGAGGGAGCCCGCTGCTTGATGCTCCCGCAAGACCCGCCGGCCACCGGAGCCCACCTCATCGTCGGCGACCCCTGCTCCGCGACGTCACCCAGGTCATGTTCCCGGCCGACCTCTCCTCCCTTCCTCCGTTTCTCGTCCTCTTTCCCTTATAGCTTGCTCTCTCTCTGGCCATGGGCAGCGCCGCCGCTCGGAGTTCCTCGCTGCCGCCCAGCTTCCAGCGTCGTTCGAATTCGCCGGATCTGGCGTCCCCCGCCCCGGATCCGCCTCCCGCTCCGATCTCTGGCCTGTGCATCATCCCGTGTTGCCCTCGTCGGAGAACCACGTCGCCGGCTTGTCTCGCATCATGGGGAGGACGACGACCGCGCCAGCGCGCCCCTGTTCCTTCGTCGGCCTGGCCAGTCGGCCCAGCCACTCACCAGCGCCTCCCCAAGGCTCAGCGTCCCGGCCTGCCTCCTCTCCACAGTTCCAGGGCAAGGCCCATGGTGAGCTGTGCCCCCACCGCCTGTTCCTGTTGGCCTGACTCCAGTTTCTGCCCGTTCAATGTTTTTTTCCTAGACAGATTTAGCTATTTTCCAGAGAACGCCTGTTTTACAGGAAACCCCCTAAACTTCATGCATTTAATAACTCTCAAACCGTGCATCCAAATTAACCAAACTTAATATGAAAGTTGCTTAGAATTTTGTGTAGTTTCATAATATGTCTTTTTCATCCATGTTTAAAATGCTGTTTGGTTAAATTTACTCCTATGCCATGTCAAAATGATTTGTTTAATAACTAAATAACCGTAGCTAGGTTTGTAACAAACTTTATATGTAAATGGGGTAGAAAAAAGCCTAGTTTAACATGGTGGCATCTCTTTGCATGTTTAACAACTCTAATATTATGTTTAGGGCAGAACAGTACCAAACCTTAAAATATGCATATGGGGTTTTACGGGAATTGTTGTTCGTTGTTTCCGGCCTCATTTAAACTTGCCTAGTTAGGTAGTTTTGTTGTGCTTCACCCCTTGCCATGTTAATCAACATTTAATATTGTTGGGTACATAAACAAGATCAAACTAAATAAGTCACGTGGTGTTTCGTCAATATGCAACGGAGTTGCATATTGAGCTCCACTTAATTTGTAGGATTGTTTGTGCATCATGCCATGTCTATGTGGTGGTTGTTTACTATGTTGTGTACTTCTTTCCGGTGTTGCTTCTTCGGTTTGGTTCCGATAACGTTGCATTTGTGAGGATCCGTGGGCTACGTCTGTTTGTCTTCTTCATGAACTCATTCTTCTTCCTTGCGGGATTTCAGGCAAGATGACCATACCCTCGAAATCACTTCTATCTTTGCTTGCTAGTGCTCGCTCTTTTGCTATGCCTATGCTGCGATACCTACCACTTGCTATATCATGCTTCCCATATTGTTAAGCTAAGCCTCTAACCCACCTTGTCCTAGCAAACTATTGTTTGGCTATGTTACCGCTTTGCTCAGCCCCTCTTATAGCGTTGTTAGTTGCAGGTGAAGATTGGAGCTTGTTCCATGTTTGGAACATGGTTATTTTGTTGGGATATCACAATATCTCTTATTTAATTAATGCATCTATATACTTGGTAAAGGGTGGAAGGCTCGGCCTTATGCCTAGTGTTTTGTTCCACTCTTGCCGCCCTAGTTTCCGTCATATCGGTGTTATGTTCCCGGATTTTGCGTTCCTTACACGGTTGGGTTATAATGGGAACCCCTTGACAATTTGCCTTGGATAAAACTCTGCCAGCAAGGCCCAACATTGGTTTTACCATTCGCCACCTAGCCTTTTTCCCTTGGGAGTCGCGCATCCCGAGGGTCATCTTTATTTTAACCCCTCGGGCCAGTGCTTGTCTAAGTGTTGGTCCAAACTGAGCGATGTCCGGAGCTACTAGGGGCAACTCTGGGCTGGCCCACCCGACGTCTGGCTCATCTGGTGTGCCCTGAGAACGAGATATGTGCAGCTCCTATCGGGATTTGTCGGCACATCTGGGTGGCTTTGTTGTTCTTGTTTTACCATCGTCGAAATGTCTTGTAACCGGGATGCCGAGTCTGATCGGATTGTCTTGGGAGAAGGAATATCCTTCGTTGACCGTGAGAGCTTGTGATGGGCTAAGTTGGGGCACCCCTGCAGGGATTTGAACTTTCGAAAGCCGTGCCTGCGGTTATGGGCAGATGGGAATTTGTTAATGTCCGGTTGTAGAAAACCTGAAGTTGATCTTAATTAAAATACATCAACCGCATGTGTAGTCGTGATGGTCTCTTCTCGGCGGGGTCCGGGAAGTGAACACGGCGTTGGAGTTATGTTTGGCGTAGGTTGTTCTAGGATCACTTCTTGATCATAGTTTCTCGACCGTGCTTTGCCTTCTCTTCTCGCTCTCATTTGCGTATGTTAGCCATCATATATGCTAGTCTGTTGCTGCAGCTCCACCTCATACCTTTTACCCTACCTATAAGCTCAAATAGTCTTGATCGCGAGGGTGCGAGATTGTTGAGTCCTCGTGACTCACAGATACTTCCAAAACCAGCTTGCAGGTGCCGTTGAACCGTGCAGATGACGCAACCAAGCTCAAAGGAGGAGCTTGATGAAGATCATGTTCTTTATGTTGTTCTGTTTTCTAGTTGATCAGTAGTGGAGCCCAGTTGGGACGATCGGGGATCTGTGTAGCATTTGGGGTAGTCTTCTTTTATCTTGGTTCCGTAGTCAGACCTTGAGTGTACTTGGATGATTGTAATGTTATTTATGTATTTGTGTGACGTGGCGAGTGTAAGCCAACTATGTACCTTTCCCCTTTATTTACGTACATGGGTTGTTTGCGAAGATTACCTCAATTGCGACATTGCTTTCAATGCGGTTATGCCTCTATGTCGTGCTTCGGCACGTGGGAGATATAGCCGCATCGAGGGCGTTACACAGGTTCCATCCGCAGGGAGTTCGGCCGAGGTTTCCACATATGGCCCCGAATGATATGTACAGGGTTCCCGAGACACCAAACGGGCGACTCGGTACACCGTGCCATGATGTATCTACCGCATCATAGCCCACCCCTAGGGTCAGCTCTACGCACGTCCGCCAACACATATCCGATAAACACCAGAAACTAGTTGCAACTCCTGGATAGAGGACTAGGGTGGTTAAGAAGCCAAGAGGGTCAATTAAGGATCCCAAGGCATGGTAGTAACTGATTCTTAAATCACACATACAGATCTCGGTGCTTAAGGACGGTTCCAATGAAACAACCCACCATGTACTCCTACATGGCCTCTCATCGATACCTTTACCAAAAATGTGTTCAACACAGTTAGCTCACGCACAGTAGGACATGTTCACAACTTTCCAATTCATCCCTGATGAATTAGACCTGACACAACTCTAAGCAATAGTAGGTATGACAAACAAGCATGAATGAGTAGGCACATCAGGGCTCAAACAACTCCTACTCATGCTAGTGGGTTTCATCTATTTACTGTGGCAATGACAGGTCATGCAGGGGAAGGGGTTCAACTACCGCAACATGTAACAGTTGAATCGTTGTGGTCCTAATGCAGTAAAAGAGAGCAGGAGCGAGAGAGTGGGATTGTATCGGAATGAACAAGGGGGTTTTGCTTGCCTGGCACTTCCGAATATGATATAGCTCTTCATCGGTGTCATCGATCACATCGTCAAAATCACATCTACTGAGAGGGGACAAACATTGGCAAACGAGAGGGAACACAATCAATGCAATGCAACAATATTATGCATGATAATGAAATGGCAATATGTTGTGGTTTGAGCTAATGCAACTAGAAACCAGATTAAATGAAGTTGGTTTGAACCAAGGGTTCAAATTCAAACTCCATATGTGCTTATTTAATTGCCAAATATGCAAATTGCCATATACAACAACCTTAGGTTGTTTAAACATGCATGCAAATGGTACAGATGGATAGATTGGAATTTTTTGATCATTTTTCATATATAAATTATTTCATTTGGAGTTACGGTTTATTTTCTATGATTTTTAGAAGTTTTAAACATTTTATAAATATAAATAAATCATTTAGATTTATTTAAAATCCAAAAAAACATTACTGCGTCAGCATGACGTCGGTGTGACGTCATCAGGTCAACAGGGGCTGACCAGTGTCAAACCTGACTCATGGGTCCCACACGTCAGTCTCACAGTGCTGGCTCGAGTCACATACAGGTGGGACCGGTCAAAAGCCACGTCAGCAAAGTCAATGCTAACAAGTGGGTCCCACTGGGTTATGAACTAATCTAAACAGAAAATTAAACTAAACTAAACAAGCACAGGGCCCACATGGCAGTGGCACTAAGGGTGTTTAGCTGGGTCATTAGTGCTAACTAATCCGGCGCCACATCAGCAGTTGACGCTGGTGACCAAAGGCACGGCGGTGGCACGCCGGAGTTGCTCGGGACGGCGCTACAAGCGGTGATTTGCGGCGCGGTTTGGAGCTACGGCGAGCTGGCGTCTGCGCGCATCTAGTGGAGCAATCAGTTTCACTGGGGGCGACCTAAATCGATGGCGGCGAGCTCAAAGGCGGCGGCCGGAGTTCGGACATCGATGGAAATAGGGCTACGAAGCACCAGAGGGAGGAGCTGGTGAGTGCATCATGCTCCTAGGGGTGCGCTGAGCACGCTGATGAGCTCGAACACGGGTGGCAGCAGTTGTGGCTGCGGCGGCGCCATGGACGGCGGCAACGAGCTTCGGCCGAGGTGGAAAACATGGCTAGAGGACGAACGCGTCGACAGGGAGAGGGGCGAGGGGCGTAGGAGCTCACACCGGTTCCGCAGGGTTGGTCAGTTGGCTCGGGGAGGGTCCGGAGCAAGCGGGCGGTGATGGAGATCTCCGGCGTCGGGAGGTTGAAGAAAACAGCATGGAGTCGCTCGGGGGCGTCCGGCGTTGCACAGCTCGACGAGGAGGAAGAGGGGTACTAGGCGGAGCTCTTGGGCATCTCAGGGCGTCACCGGGATGGCGGTGTCCGCGGTGGTGGAAAGCGCTGGCGGCGGTCGCGCTCGGGTGCGCTGCGGGGAGAGAGCAGAGGAGGGGAGAGAAGGAGTGGATAGGCCAGAGGGGTTGGGGCGGTTGTGTGGCGCGTCCAGCCAGCCTCCAGCGTCGGCGGAAGTAGGAGGTGGCTCGGGCGCGTGCCGGCGCGCGGCGACCACGCGCGCGGCGTCCGACTGGCGGAAGCTGGACGACAACTGGCAGCGCCAGGTGGTGGGCTGGGCCAAAATAGGTGAGGCCCAGGTGAGTGCCAGGTAAAAACCCTCTCTCTCTCTCTCTCTTTTATTAATTGTTTCTGTTTTCTATTTTTTGTAGTCTTTAGGGCTTTATTAGAAAATACTTAAACAGATCCAAAAATCATGAAACTTCTAAATCCCACTGTTTGGAATATAACCAACAGCAAACATTTTAGTTTATGATTATTTGAGCATTTAAAATATTTAATAGCATTTATATGCCAAAATGCAAATACTATATGATTTAATTCAGAGCCCAAAGATGTCATGAAAAAATGTGCAACACCTCTGGTTATTGCTTCTAGCATTTTCCAGAAATGATGAACATTTTTGAAAGCCATTTGGATTCACTGAGAATATTTTAGTTGAACCTAGTGAATTCCTTTGATGCTAGGGTTTAAACAATCCCCATGTCAAGTTCATTTGAAACTTAAACATGATGACACTCATGAGGCTAGCCTAGTGCATTGCCAGAAGCTAGGGATGTGACAACTCACCCCCACTAAACAAGAATCTTGTCCCGAGATTCAAGATGTGAGGTAAAAAAGACAGAGGGGACACGGAACTGACACAGTCTTCACGCTCCATTGCATTTCTCGAAGATGTTGACTCATTCCTTCAAATTGATCTTGACGTCTTTGCTTTCGAAAACTTTATACAACACGACGACGATAGAAATAAACCCTACAGGAATTGATCTCCCCAAAGGTCGAGCACTCAGGATCAACTCATAGAGTGAGACGTTGAAACATCTCTTGAGTTGGGACACAAAACATACATCAAGACGGATGGATAGTAACGGATGGTGAAGTTCAATTTGGTAGGCAACTATTCCATGCTTAAGAAGATGGCAGATGGTTCAAAGTGGCGAGGAGATAATTACCATGATTCCATAACGGGGCACCCTAGAGGAGGTGACTCGTAGAATTATTCCCTTAAGTGGCAAAAAGAATTACTTTTGATACAAAGATCATTGAAACTCTTTATACCAGCCTAAGGCAAATCACGATCGATCATTTGAAGGGGTTCGAAAGAGTGGCATACTCAACTAGAGTGGATGATGTGGACTACCTTGTCGAAGACAATGTAATGGATGATTTTGCTTATCATCAGAAATGGATGGGACCCATGGTAAGTCCACTTTTGGAGATGATCATGAACAACAACTACTAAGGTGCAAGCTGGGAACAAAATGCAAATGCTGGGGATGATTCTGGTAACTGGGGAAGAACTCAATAGTCGAGAGTGTTTCCCACGTTCCAATGGTTATAGAATCCTCGAAGAAACTGAGAGCATAAGGATCCCTAAGGAACAACTTTAAGAATAAGTCATGTGAAATCCTCATGGGAGGTGAACAAACGGCTTAATCAAGATACTACAACAATAGTGCTTCCAGCTAGGTGCGCCCACTTCCACTACAGGAAACAGGTAATTTGCCGTCTGTGAATTACAGACGGCAAAGACCTAAATCCAGACGGCAAAGACTTTGCCGTCAGGAAGCAGACGGCAAACTCAGACGGCAAAGATTAGCCGGCAAAGAATACTTTGTCGTCAGCTTTTTATCAGCAAGACGGCAAAGACTTTGCTGTCATCCAAATTCTATCTTTGCCGTCAAGTCGAATAATAACATACGACAAAGAAAACATATTTGCCGTCTGCTAGGATGTGCCTTTGCCGTCAGCCTCATTCACCCAAGACGGCAAAGAACTTTTTATTATTTATTAAAATAGTGATCAAACAGTGCAGTTCCAGAAGCGCTGGTCAAAGCTACATTGTCTCTCTATTTCGAAAAAAAGCTACTTGGTCAAAGGCGTAGGTAAATTTGTTCGTAGCCATTTCACAACCAACATTATAAGAATCAATGACAAGCGAACGGATTTTACAAGATAGAATAAGTGTATTTACACAGTATATCCATCGTCATCCCTCACTAATGAATCAAAAAACTAACTCTATTTCAATTTTTGAGAAAAAAGGACGAACTGGGCAACTGCCCTTGCAGCACACACGCCGCCGGGGAGGTTGAGATCCGCGCCGCGGCGCACAAGGGGCCGGGAGGTGGAGGGCCCACGGCAGGAAGGAGGAGGATGCCGCGATCGCCTGGCCTTGCTCGTCGTGCTGCCGCCTAGCCGCACACGCCCGTGTCGGCTGCTGCCGCACGCGCGCCGCCGCCCAGCCGCACTGGCCCGCGCTCGCCGCTGCCCTCTCTCGCGCCAGCCCGCGCCCGCCGCCCACGCTCGCCCGTGCTGGCCATCACCCTCGCCCGCGGCTGCCGGCGCCCTTGCCCGCGGCTGCCCACTGCGTAGCCGCTCCGGCCCGCGCCCGCCGCACAGCAGCGCTGGCCACCTCCCTCGCCTACGCCAGCCACCCAGACTCGCTGGCTCGCGCCGGCCGCCGCCCTAGCCCTGGCGAGGTGGCGGAAGGATGGGCAGGAGGGTGCTGAGCGCAGCAGAGGACGGACGAGCGGGAGGTCGCTAACCGTGGCGTGCCGCTGCTTGGAGACGGGCGGGCGCTGGGCTTAGTGTTCGGCAGCTCGGGGACGCGGGAGGGCGTGGCCCGGTGGCCTGTGGCTGCTCGTGGGAGAAGTAGGGAGTAGGGAGCAGGGAGCAGGAGAGAGGAGAGCGCTGGCCGGCGGGGTGCTAATGCTCGGGGAGGTGGAGAGAATCAGAGAAGATGGAGCACGGGGGAGGAGATGGGAATCCTGGGTGGGGCAGGTAGGGTCGTGGCCTGTGGGCTCATGGGTGGGGGCGTGCGTGGGGGTGCATGAGTCGTGGGGTGGGTGGAGGCGTGCGTTCGACGGCATGTGATGTGCGTGTGAGATATTGCCAAGTCATCGATCCGGGTGATTGATCCGCGTGATGTGCTTCTTCTTTGCCGTCTGCGAAAATAAATACAGACTGCAAAAGGATCACTTCGCCGTCTGCAAAAAAACACAGACGGTAAAGAATCTTTGATGTGTGCCAAAACAAACACAGATGGCAAAGATTCTTTGCCGTCTGTGATTTTTGTTGCAGACGGCAAAGCGAGCTTTTTGCCGTTTGTATTTATTTTTTCAGACGGCAAAGTTTATTTTACCGTCAGTTTTTCTTTGCCGTCTACTGATGACGGCAAACCCACTCTTTGCCGTCTGCCTGACGAAAAGCTGACGGCAAAGACGCCTCCTGACGGAAAATTAGCTGTTTCTCGTAGTGTTCACTGGAACCTATATCATAGTTCTCGGAAGAAGTTCCAACCATCATATCTGCCTGAGATTCAAATCTGGTTGGTAACAGGATAATTCAGACAATATGTCTGGAAAATAAAATTTGCAACACAAACCGACGAGATGACGTTGCGAGATTCTCGGGATATGAACTACGATAGCAAGCTCCAAAACATGAGCTGGTTCTGCTACATACATGTGAGCATGTTGTCCAAGACAAGAATGACCACATAGTAGTCTTATAATAAAACACTATCGAGTTCTGGTCGGGAACCATCACTGCGGAGAGCGAAGTCGTGCGCATGTACCTTTGGGTCCTTAAGGATTAGCACTTAAGAGCTTCTTTTCCTTGAACAAATCAATCAATGGCTTGGTGTGCTAGGGATTACATATGGAATGAAGATGATCAGTCTATCAGACCATAGAATACTTCGCACGGGCATGACTGACTTGGGATGATTCCAAAGGAAGCAAAAACAAACTTTCTTGAATTCACCGCAGTAACTTACATCTAATGCACGTGAATCAAAGGAAGTCACTCCTTTCATCCAAACATATACTTCATGAACGGGGCATGAAGAAAATGCTTACACAAGTTTCCAACACTAGCTAGATGTTCACATGAATCATGGGGGAGACAAAATGTTGCTGATGGGCTCAACAACAAGTCATCGAGATTTCCATATAGATGGAATTATACAATTATGTGAACAAAGTGATAGCATTGGTCAGAACAAAAGATATAATGGTGTATGCTCGAGGAAAAACCATGAGTAAGACAACATTAGTATCATCGTTGGTTCTGATTTGATTTGAGGATAGCCCACGCTCAAATCAAAGTTTTGGCAAGACAATAGATCCAACAACTGATCAGAGGACCAATCAATGAAGATATCACCTTTCTTCAACACACACACAAACGGAAAGATATCCCTTCAGAATGAACTAAATTCGGCAAAGCTTTTATCTCCCAACTCTCCAAGTTGTTGTTTAGCTTAACCAACTAGCTCAGGGGTATCCAACACGGATTCTTGGAGAAAGAGTGGTTTATTGGTAAACCAACTTGATCACGAACTCACCATATCGGTCAGGGGATGACCTGGTGATACTTCCGTGAATATATCTGGGAAATCGCGAACCACCGATATGACTCTAAGCTCGAGAACAATCTTGCTTTTCAGGGCAAGACGATATGATCGAAAGAGTGAGGGATTGACACAATCCCAACTCATGGATCGAAGAGTGCACCAGAAATAAGGACTAGGTAGCACGATCAATCTTAGGATGATGATTTAATAATCAACACTCTAAGAATGAGAATATTGTCCATTTACTACAAAGCAACGAGTTGCTCGGAGTATTGATTTCACACATCGCAATTCACTTGTCGGCATTTCGGTTACAACAACACGGGACCGAGGAATGAATAATGATGGCGAGAAGTATCACTGCGTCAAGAATCCATAAGAGGTGGTGCAATTCTCATGACATTCTTGACATAAAGATGGTAACACTCCAAGGTAGAACAGAGCAAAAGCTGGATTAGCATTTTGATCTGCGAAATACGACTACTTTGACCAGTCCAAGAAATGGATGAGGTGTTGGAGTTTGTTTCTCCTAGTCATTCCGGAATATAATGGCTTGACGGACCACAAGAATAATAGGCATCGATGAACACAATCGCACACATACTCTAGACTATCAACTGATAGATGAAGGCCGAAATACAGTTAAATAGGGACAACTCAAGGAACATATAACTTTCTGAGTTGTGGATGCATAGATTAGCATGTCGAACGAGTTCAACAGGTTTCTTCTAGATAACCCATGCAGAAAGGTATAACTGGCAGAATCACAATTATGAATGGAGAACTTCTCAAGAGAACTCTTGTTGTGATCTTTTGGTTCAAAGAACTTCTGCCATAAGTAGTTCATGGTATTTGGAAGAAGGAAATACCACGGACCTTGAGGACTATCACAAGGTTACTAATAACCTAAAGGAACGAGCAAACACTATCAACATGAAATAAGGAGGGTGAATCTCGGGTTCAAAACCGAGGAATATAATGCCTACTAACTAAATGGCATCACGGGATGCTTTTGAGAATGACGGCCAGAATCATCACACCGGGAACACAAAACATGGCTAGTTTACTAGGTGACTCCCTAAAACACTTAGGGTCATAGAAATAGCCCCAACATATATACCGAGGCAATAGAGTACCTCAACGTACTGGATAGTGTGCTTATTCTGACCAAAAAGGACATCGAGAACGGAAAGAAAGGATTTGCAAATGCATCAGACTATTTAGTAACCTAGGATGACTCGAACAGCATAACGGCTGTAAATGCTCAAAAAGAATTGAGACATCCTGCAAAATGGTGGCATAACCACTCAACAACATCATATCAAGGTTCTGAGGCCAGCTATGAACACACGGAAGTAGTAGAAACTGAACTGGGGCTTAAATCCATCAATCCTATAAGTCTATATCATAGTAACTCGTCATCCTGATAGATAGATGAGAAGGCCTAGTTCTTAATCCCCATAGAAGAGAAGAGGATGACTCAGATCAGAAGGGCATAAGGTAAAGGAGTAAAAAGAGCCTTACGTTCCCTTCCACAATCAATTCCCTTACATAACTAAAGCATTTCTAGACACAACTTCGACCGGTTTGGCTTGGTAATCCTACAGGCAGTCAGGCTCTGATACCAAAAGCTGTCAGGACCCCGATCCTAAGTCACACCGATCTAGCATGTAACACATCATATCACTTTGCGGCCTCACGCACGGTATTCCCACGGGTGCCACCTTACCTGGCCCGGGACCATTTGCGCCTGTTGGCTCACATATATGATAGTGTCGCTAGCATCCATATGACAAAGAACCTGGGCCGACAGGACTAGTCGTGAACCCAAAGTGGCACTAACTCACGGGGACAGGCATACATGAATCAACATCGAGCATGTCGGTCAGCAGCGTGCGAATCCGGGCTGTAGCACTGGGCTAACAGGATCTGGTGAACTGGGTTGTAGCAGGCTAGGCAGGACTCCGGATGTCACCGCATGACATTTCCCCGAAGGGACAGACACAGGAATGAAGTGAATCACATGCCAGCCAGTCAAGTGTTTCAGAGCAGTAGTGCTGGGCTAGCAGGACTCCGGTGAACCGGGCTGTAGCGGACTACTATGGCTCATGGAAGCACAAGACTACATTTCCCCATAAGAGAGGCTACCAAGGATAAACAACTAGGTTGTCGGATCCCACACATACCAAGCATTTCAAATCATACACACAATATGCTCGATATGCGTAAATACAACATGGCATCACAACAAGACTCTACGACTCAAAGTATTTATTCATTAGGCTCCGAGGAGCGAGATTACAAACATGGGTCTCATGACCCAACATACAGAGCATACAAGTCAAAGCACATGCGGAATCTTAACATGTCTGAGTATAGACATCTACAAATGACAAAGGCTGAGAAGCCTGACTATCTACCAGATCTTGCCGAGGGCACAAGATCGTAGCTGGGGTATCAAGCTAAACGTCGAAGTCCACACGGAACTACTAGCGAGACTGACGTATCTCTGCAAAACATAAAATAGGCAAACGTGAGTACAAATGTACCCAGCAAGACTTACATCAGAACTAACTACATATGCATCGGTATGAACAAAGGGGGTCGTAGAGTTTAACTGCTGCAAGCCAGCTTTGAATCGGTGGTTATCTTAAACTATGACTGCAAGTAACTCTTTTGAGGTGGCGCACACGAGTCCACATATGCACCATGCAATACACCACTATGGATCCGCTCCCGTCAACCTACGAGAAACGCCATCCATAGCACTCATGCTTATCTTGCGAGTTTTAGAGTATCCACTTCAAGTTATCTATGAACTGTTATAGGCAACCAAGTAGTCCTTTACCGTGGACGCGGCTATTCGAATAGATGATGTTAACCCTGCAGGGGTGTACTTCTTCATACACGCTCTCACCACTTACTGTCGTTTACACAACATGTACTCGGCAACCTTCAAGCGGAAGCCCAACGAGGGTGTCGGCCACGGCCTACCTAAACACTCAAGTCTCTAGTCCAGGTTTATTGCCTATCCAGGTTCCATCCGCAGGGAGTCCGGCCGAGGTTTCCACATACGGCCCCGAACGATGTGTACAGGGTACCCAAGACACCAAACGGGCGACTCGGTACACCGTGCCACGGTGCATCTACTGCATCATAGCCCACCCCTAGGGTTAGCGCTACGCACGGCTGCCAACACATATCCTATAAACACCAGAAACTAGTTGCAACTCCTGGACCAAGGACTAGGGTGGTTAAGAAGCCGAGAGGGTCAATTAAGGATCCCAATGCATGGTAGTAACTGTTTCTTAAATCACACATACAGATCTCGGTGCTTAAGGACGGTTCCAATGAAACATTCCACCATGTAGTCCTACATGGCCTCTCATCGATACCTTTACCAAAAACGTGTTCAACACACTTAGCTCACACACAGTAGGACATGTTCACAACTTTCCAATTCATCCCCGATGAATCAAACCTGACACAACTCTAAGCAATAGAAGGCATGACAAACAAGCATGAATGAGTAGGCACATCAGGGCTCAAACAACTCCTACTCATGCTAGTGGGTTTCATCTATTTACTGTGGCAATGACAGGTCATGCAGGGGAAGGGGTTCAACTACCGCAACATGTAACAGTTGAATCGTTGTTGTCCTAATGCAGTAAAAGAGAGCAGGAGCGAGAGAGTGGGATTGTATCGGAATGAACAAGGGGGTTTTGCATGCCTAGCACTTCCGAAGATGATATAGCTCTTCATCGGTGTCATCGATAACATCGTCGAAACCACGTCTACTGAGAGGGGACAAACATCAGCAAACAAGAGGGAACACAATCAATGCAATGCAACAATATGATGCATGATCATGACATGGCAATATGTTGTGGTTTGAGCTAATGCAACTAGAAACCAGATTAAATGAAGTTGGTTTGAACCAAGGGTTCAAATTCAAACTCCATATGTGCTTATTTAATTGCCAAATATGCAAATTTCCATATACAACAACCTTAGGTTGTTCAAACATGCATGCAAATGGTATAGATGGATAGATTGGATTTTTTCTGATCATTTTTCATATATAAATTATTTCATTTGGAGTTACGGTTTATTTTCTATGATTTTTAGAAGTTTTAAACATTTTCTGAATATCAATAAATCATTTAGATTTATTTAAAATCCAGAAAAATATTACTGCGTCAGCATGATGTCAGTGTGACGTCATCAGGTCAACAGGGGCTGACCAGGGTCAAACCTGACCCATGGGTCACACATGTCAGTTTCACAGTGCTGGCTCGAGTCACACACAGGTGGGACCGGTCAAAAGCCACGTCAGCAAAGTCAATGCTGACAAGTGGGTCCCACTAGGTTATGAACTAATCTAAACAGAAAATTAAACTAAACTAAACAGGCACAGGGCCCACATGGCAGTGGCACTAAGGGTGTTTAGCCGGGTCATTAGTGCTAACTAATCCGGCGCCACGTCAGCAGTTGACGCCGGCGACCAAAGGCACGGCGGTGGCACGCCGGAGTTGCTCGGGACAGCGCTACAAGCGGTGATTTGCGGCGCGGTTTGGAGCTACGGCGAGATGGCGTCCGCGCGCATCTAGTGGAGCAATCAGTTTCACTGGGGGCGACCTAAATCAACGGCGGTGAGCTCAAAGGTGGCGGCCGGAGTTCGGACATTGATGGAACGGGGCTACGGAGCACCAGGGGAGGAGCTGGTGAGTGCATCGTGCTCCTAAGGGTGCGCTGAGCGTGCTGATGAGCTCGGATGCGAGTGGCAGCAGTTGTGGCTGCGGCGGCGCCATGGACGGCGGCAGCGAGGTTCGGCTGAGGTGGAAAACATGGCTAGAGGACGAACGCGTCGACGGGGAGAGGGGCGAGGGGTGTAGGAGCTCACAATGGTTCCGCAGGGTTGGTCAGTGGGCTCGGGGAGGGGCCGGAGCAAGCGGGGCGGCGATGGAGATCTCCAACATCGGGAGGTTGAAGAAAACGGTGTGGAGGCGCTCGGGGGCGTCCAGCATTGCACAGCTCGATGAGGAGGAAGAGGGGTACTAGGCGGAGCTCTTGGGCATCTCAGGGCGTCGCCGGGATGGCGGTGTGCGCCGTGGTGGCGAGCAGTGGCGACGGCCGCGCTCGAGTGCGCTGCGGGGAGAGAGTAGAGGAGGGGAGAGAAGGAGTGGATAGGCCAGAGGGGTTGGGGCGGTTGCATGGCGCGTCCAGCCAGCCTCCAGCGTCGGCGGAAGTAGGAGGTGGCTCGGGCGCGTGCCGGCGCGCGGCGACCACGCGCACGGCGTCCGACTGGCGGAAGCTGGACGACGACTGACAGCGCCAGGTGGTGGGTTGGGCCAAAGCAGGTGAGGCCCAGGTGAGTGCCAGGTAAAAACCCTTTCTCTCTCTTATTAATTGTTTTTGTTTTCTATTTTCTATAGTCTTTAGGGCTTTATTAGAAAATACTTAAACAGATCCAAAAATCATGAAACTTCTCAATGCCACTGTTTGGAATATAACCAACAACAAACATTTTAGTTTATGATTATTTGAGCATTTAAAATATTTAATAGCATTTATATGCCCAAATGCAAATACTATATGATTTAATTCAGAGCCCAAAGATGTCATGGAAAAATGTGCAACACCTCTGGTTATTGCTTCTAGCATTTTCCAGAAATGATGAACATTTTTGAAAGCCATTTGGATTCACTGAGAATATTTTAGTTAAACCTAGTGAATTCCTTTGATGCTAGGGTTTCAACAATCCCCATGTCAAGTTCATTTGAAACTTAAACATGATGACACTCATGAGGCTAGCCTAGTGCATTGCCAGAAGCTAGGGATGTGACAGAAAATAACTTTCTTAAGCATTTTAATAGAGGTGTTGTCATCAGCACTACTAGTTGGAATGGCTTCTACCCATTTAGTAACATAATCAAAATCAACCAAAATATGTGTATACCCATTAGAGGAAGGAAAAGGTCCCATGTAATCAAATCCCCAAACAACAAATGGTTCGACAACAAGTGAAATAATTCATAGACATTTCTTGACACTTACCGATATTACCTATTCTTTGACATTCATCACAAGAAGAGACAAACTTATGGGCATCCTTGAAGAGAGTAGGCCAATAAAATCTAGATTGCAATACCTTGTGAGCAGTTCTATCTATAGCATGATGCCCTCCATAAGCCTCGGAGTGACATTTCCATATGATTTGTCCCTGTTCATGCTCAGGTACACAACATCTAATAATACCATCTACTCCTTTATAAAGATGTGGGTCATCCCAAAAGTAATGTCTTAAATTATAGAAGAATTTTTTTCTTTTGTTGGTATGTAAAGCTAGGTGGTAAATATTTAGCAACAATGTAATTAGCATAGTCAGCACACCAAGGCGTACTATTAGCAACATTTATTGCAGCTAACTGCTCATTGGGAAAACTATCATCAATAGGTAGTGGGTCATCAAGCACATTTTCAAGCCTAGACAAATTATCAGCTACGGGGTTCTCAGCTCCTTTTCTATCAATGATATGTAAATCAAATTCTTGTAACAAGAGAACCCAACGAATAAGTCTAGGTTTAGCATCTTTCTTTTCCATAAGATATTTAATAGCAGCATGGTCTGTGTGAACAGTTACTTTGGAATCAACAATATAAGATCTAAATTTATCACAAGCAAACACCACTGCTAAGAATTCTTTTTTAGTAGTAGGATAATTTCTTTGAGCACTATCTAGAGTTTTACTAGCATAATGAATAACATTAAGTTTCTTATCAACTCATTGTCCTAGAACAACACCAACAGCATAATCACTAGCATCACACATAATTTCGAAAGGCAAGTTCCAATCAGGTGGTTGAAAAATAGGTGCAGATATTAAGGCTTTCTTAAGTGTTTCAAAGGCTTCTAAACAATCATCATCAAAAACAAAATGAATATCCTTTTGCAAAAGATTAGTAAGAGGCCTAGAAACTTTAGAAAAGTCTTTGATAAATCTCATATAGAAACCAGCATGACCTAGGAAACGACGAATACCTTTGATGTCCTTAGGAAATGGCATTTTCTCAATTGCATCAACCTTAGCTTGGTCCACTTCAATGCCTCTTTCAGAAATTTTATGACCCACGACAATGCCTTCATTAACCATAAAGTGGCACTTCTCCCAATTCAAGACAAGATTTCTTTGTTCACATCTCTGCAAAACTCGCTCAAGATTGCTTAAACAATCATCAAAAGACTTCCCATAAACAGAAAATTCATCCATGAAAACCTCAACAATCTTGAAGAAAAGTCAGAGAATATAGCATTCATACATCTTTGAAAGGTAGCACGTGCATTACATAAACCAAAAGGCATACGTCTATAAGCATAAGTTCCAAAGGGGCAAGTAAAAGTAGTCTTTTCTTGATCAGGTTGAGAAACATGTATTTGTGAAAAGCCAGAGTATCCATCTAGGAAGCAAAAGTGTGTGTGCTTAGATAATCTTTCAAGCATTTGATCAATAAAAGGCAAGGGGTAATGATCTTTTCTAGTTGCTTTGTTTAATTTTCTATAGTCAATTACCATTCTATAGCCTGTAACAATTCTTTGTGGAATAAGTTCATTCTTATCATTAGGAACAACAATAATACCTCCTTTCTTAGGGACACAATGAATAGGACTTACCCATCTACTATCAGCTATAGGATAGATTATAATTTCTTCCAGAAGTTTTAAGATTTCCGTTCTTACCACTTCCTTCGTTTTTGGATTCAACCGACGTTGGTGATCAACAACGGGTTAAGCATCAGGTCCCATATTAATTTCGTGCTGACATAGAGTGGGACTAATGCCCTTTAAATCATCAAGAGTATATCCAATAGCAGCCTGGTGCTTCCTTAGAACTTTCAATAATCTTTCTTCTTCATGTTCTGAAAGGTTAGCACTAATAATAACAAGATATATCTTCTTTTCATCGAGATAAGCATATTTCAAAGTGTTTGGCAATTGTTTTAATTCAAACACAGGATCACCTTTAGGTGGAGGAGGGCCTCCCAGAGTTTCAATAGGCAGATTGTGTTTAAGCGGAGGAAGTTCTTCAAAGAAAACCTTATCTATTTCATTTGTTTCTTCATGGTCTAGCAAATATTGTTCTAAAGGATCAGTAGGTGGAACAACAATAGAAGCAAGACCAATTAATTCATCCTTACTAGGCAATTCTTTTTCATGATGATTTCTACTAAACTTGGAAAAATTAAACTCATGAGACTCATCACCAAAGCTAACACCAATAGTTTGTTTCTTACAATCTATCTTAGCATTAACTATATTCAAGAAAGGTCTATCAAAGATAATGGGACAAAAGTCATCTTGTGGGGAACCAAGAACAAGAAAATCAGTAGGGTATTTTATTTTCCCACACAAGACTTCAACATCTCTAATAATCCCAATTGGTGATATAGTGTCTCTATTAGCAAGTTTAATAGTAACATCTATTTCTTCTATCTCGAGAGGTGCCATGTCTTTCATAATTTCTTCATATAAAGTGTAAGGAATATCACTCACACTAGCACCCATGTCACATATACCATGATAACAGTGATCTCCTATTTTAACTAAAATAAGAGGCATGCCAACAACAGGTTTATGTTTAGCTCTTTTATCGGGTTTAGCAATTCTAGCAGCTTCTTCACAGAAGTAAATAACATGCCCATCCATATCTTCTTCCAAGAGATCTTTAACCATAGCAATACTAGGTTCAACTTTAATTTGTTCATCAGGTTTAGGTGTTCTAATATAGCTTTTGTTAACCACAGTTGAAACTTTAGCATGTTCCTTAATCCTAACAGGGAAAGGTGGTTTCTCAAAATAAGTAGAAGGAACAACTGGATCAACATTATAAAGTATAGTTTCTTCTTTAACTGGTACTAGTTCTTTAATTCCTTCTTTAATAGGTGGGTGATATTTAAACCACTTCTCCTTAGGGAGTTCAACATGAGTAGCAAATGATTCACAAAAGGAGGCTACTATCTCAGAGTCAAGTCCATATTTAGTGCTAAACTTTTGAAAAGCATCGGTATCCATAAAAGATTTAACACAATCATACTTTAGTTTAATACCTAACTCTTTACCTTCGTCGAGTTCCCAATCTTCAGAGTTGCGTTTAATTCTTTCCAAAAGATCCCGTCGGAATTCAATAGTCTTCTTCATAAATGAACCAGCACAAGAAGTATCAAGCATGGTTTGGTCATTACGAGAAATCCGAGCATAAAAATTCTAGATAATAATTTCTCTTGAGAGATCATGATCGGGGCATGAATATAACATTGACTTAAGCCTCCCCCAAGCTAGAGCGATACTTTCTCCTTCATGAGGCCAAAAATTATATATATAATTCTGATCACGATGAACTAGATGCATATGATAAAAAATTTGGTGGAACTCCAATTTCAAACGATTCCAATTCCATGATCCAATATCATCACATAGCCTATACAATGCCAATGCCTTTCCCTTCAAATATAAAGGGAAAAAATTCATCACTTCATCCCTGGGTAAACTGCAAGCTTAAACAATCCACCAAATTTTTCCACATATATCAAGTGCATATCAGGATGTTCGGTTCCATCTCCTGCATAAGAATTAGCTAGCAGTTGTTTTATCATACCCGAAGGAATTTCATATTCAATATTTTCAGTAGGTTGAGGGGTTTCTAATTGTGGTTCTGGATGAGGTGAAGATACCCCGAACAAACCCCTCAAAGGATTGTTTTCCATAGTAACAAGTGACAATAAATTTCAGCACACTATATAAATGTTTCCTTACCAAAGGCGCTTCACTCCCCGACAACGGCGCCAGAAAATAGCCTTGATGACCCACAAGTATAGGGGATCAATTGTAGCTCTTTTCGATAAGTAAGAGTGTCGAACCCAACATGGAGGAGAAGGAAATGACAAGTAGTTTCTGGTAAGGTATTGTCTGCAAGTGCTGAAATTGTAAGTAACAGAGTAGTTTGATAGCAAGATATTTTGTAACGAGCAAGTAACGATAATAGTAACAAAAGTGCAGCAAGGTAGCCCAATCCTTTTGAGGCAAATTACCAGCCAAAACGGTCTCTTATGATAAGCAAAGCGTTCTTAAGGGTACACAGGAATTTCATCTAGTCACTTTCATCATGATGGTTTGATTTGTATTCGCTACTTTGATAATTTGATATGTGGGTGGGCCGGTGCTTAGGTGCTATTCTTACTTGAACAAAGCTCCTACTTATGATTAACCCTCCCGATCCACAACTACGAGAAAAGTATTAAGAATAAATTCTAACCATAGCATTACATTTTTGATCCAATCGGTGCCTTACGAAATAGCGCATAAACTGGGGTTTAAGCTTCTGTCACTCTCGCAACCCACCATCTAATTGCTACTCCACAATGCATTCCCTTAGGCCCAAATATGGTAAAGTGTCATGTAGTCGACGTTCACATGACACCACTAAGGGAATAACAACATACATACTATCAAAATATCAAACACATATCAAGTTCACATGATTACTTGCAACATGATTTCTCCCGTGACCTCAAGAACAAAAGTAACTACTTATAAATGATAAATATGTTCATGATCAGGGGAGTATTAAATAGCATAATGGATTTGAACATATAATCTTCCACCAAATAAACCATATAGTAATCAACTACAAGATGTAATCAACACTACTAGTCACCCACAAGCACCAATCTATAGTTCCGGTAACAAGATTGAACACAAGAGATGAACTAGGGTTTGAGAGGAGATGGTGTTGTTGAAGATGTTGATGGAGATTGCCCTCCCTGATATGGGAGAGTTGTTTTTGATGATGATGACGATGATTTCCCCCTCCGAGAGAGAAGTTCCCCCAGCGGAATCGCTTCGCTGGAGGGCAAAAGTGCTCCTACCCAAGTTCCGCCTTGAGGCAGCGGCGCTTCATTCCGAAAGTCCTTCCTTTATTTATTTTTCTAGGTCAAATGACTTATATACCAGAAGATGGGCACCAAAGGTGGGCCGAGGAGGCCACAACCCACCAGGGCGTGCCTGGGGAGCCTGGCACGCCTAGGTGGGTTGTGCCCACCTGGTGGCCCCCCTCTGGAGTTTATTGGCTCCAGTATTTCTTAAATAATCCATAAAAAATCTCTGTGAAATTTCAGCTCATTTGGAGTTGTGTAGAATAGGTGGCCTGACATAGCTTTTCCAGGTCCGGATTTCCAGTTGTCAGAATTCTCCCTCTTGGTGTGTTCCTTGCAAATTATGAGAGAAAATGCATTAGAATTACTCCAAAAGGCATTATTATGGATAAAACATTATAAATAACAGTAAGAAAACATGATGTAAAATGGACGTATCATTGACCAGCCAATCCTCCGGCTTCACGGAGCCGTTGTACGTGGGTGTATCTCGAGGGAGCGAGAACCCTTTGGGGAATGGCTCGTCGCGAATGCAGGGGCCGAAACAAGGCGGGCTGATTGCATCTTCTTCTTCCACTGCCAGGGATTGAGCCAGTCGGTCGATCCGATGGCGGACGTCATTTTCTCCGACTCCTTCACGGGGGCCTAGCCGTTCTTCGAGAGTTGGGTGCTCAACAGCCGGCGGGGAAACACACCTCTCCCTGCGTTGGGGAGGCGGACGGTTGCCCCGCTGCTCGACTGTTCGAGGGCGGCCGTCTTGGTCATGCTCAATGGTGATGCGTGTGCGGCTGCAGCTAGCAACAGGCTCTTGGTCTCTTCGGTCGCGGGCGCCACCTGTCGGCGTCCGGGAGGTCGCGTCGTGCTCTCTGTGGGGGGGGGAGGTTCTCGGCGTGCAGGCCAGGTTCCACCACGCGGCAATCGGATTCTTGTTGTGCGGTGGTCGCGTCGAGGAGCTGCTGGACGCGCTCTGTCATGCAGCATCGCACGTCACCCTCCAGGTGATCCAGTTCATCTGCTGTCGCCTGGGCGGCGCGCAGGTTCTCCAAGGGTGTGGCGTAGACGGGGCGGTTGGCTCCCAGCATGCTGGCGACGATCGCGCCACGCTACCGAATGGTGCCCATCTGGCTCGGTTCGCCAGCAGACGGCGCGGTCGATGTCGCATGATACGTCTCCAACATATCTATAATTTTTTATTGCTCCATGCTATATTACCTACTGTTTTGGACTATATTGGGATTTATTTTCCACTTTATATTATTTTTGGGACTAACCTATTGACCGGAGGCCCAGCCCAGAATTGCGGTTTTTTTTGCCTATTTCAGTGTTTCGGAGAAACAGAATATCAAACGGAGTCCAAATGGAATGAAACCTTCGGGAACGCGATTTTCTCATCAGATAAGACCCAGGAGACTTGGACCCTCTGTCAAGAAATCCACGAGGCGGTCATGAGGGTGGAGGGCGCCCCTCCCCTCCTAGGGCGCGCCACCTGCCTCGTGGGCCCCTCGAAGCTCCACCGACGTACTCCTTCCTCCCATATATACCTACGTATCCCAAACGATCAGATACGGAGCCAAAAACCTAATTCCACCGCCGCAACTTTCTGTATCCATGAGATCCCATCTTGGGGCCTGTTCCGGAGCTCCGCCGGAGGGGGCATCGATCATGGAGGGCTTCTACATCATCATCCAAGCCCCTCCGATGAAGTGTGAGTAGTTTACTTCAGACCTACGGGTCCATAGTTAGTAGCTAGATGGCTTCTTCTCTCTTTTTGGATCTCAATACAATGTTCTCCCCGTCTCTCGTGGAGATCTATTCAATGTAATCTTCTTTTTGCGGTGTGTTTGTTGAGACCGATGAATTGTGGGTTTATGATCCAGTCTATCTATGAATAATATTTGAATCTTCTCTGAATTCTTTTATGTATGATTGGTTATATTTGCAAGTCTCTTCGAATTATCAGTTTCGTTTGGCCTACTAGATTGGTTTTTCTTGCCATGGGAGAAGTGCTTAGCTTTGGGTTCGATCTTGTGGTGTCCTTTCCCAGTGACAGAAGGGGCGGGAAGGCACCTATTGCATTGTTGCCATCGAGGATAACAAGATGGGGTTTTTATCATATTGCATGAAACTATCCCTCTACATCATGTCATCTTGCTTAAGGCGTTACTCTGTTTTTAACTTAATACTCTAGATGCATGCTGGATAGCGGTCGATGAGTGTTGTAATAGTAGTAGATGCAGGCAGGAGTCGGTCTACTAGTCTCGGACGTGATGCCTATATACATGATCATACCTAGATATTCTCATAACTATGCTCAATTCTGTCAATTGCTCAAGAGTAATTTGTTCACCCACCGTAGAATACTTATGCTCTTGAGAGAAGCCACTAGTGAAACCTCTGGCCCCTGGGTCTCTTTCTCATCATATCAATCTCCATCACTTTATTATTGCTTTGCTTTTTACTTTGCCTTTTACTTTTCACTTTGCATCTCTATACCAAAAATACCAAAAATATTATTTATCACCTCTATCAGATCTCACTTTCGTAAGTGACCGTGAAGGGATTGACAACCCCTAAGTGCGTTGGTTGCGTTGAGCTATTGTTTTTGTGTAGGTACAAGGGACTCGCGCGTAGCCTCCTACTGGATTAATACCTTGGTTCTCAAAAACTGAGGGAAATACTTACGCTACTTTGCTGCATCATCCTATCCTCTTCGGGGTAGCAAGAAGGTAGCAAGAAGAATTTCTGGCGCCGTTGCCAGGGAGTCTGTGCAAAAGTCAACATACCAAGTACTCCTCACAATCCCTATCTCCCGCATTACATTATTTGCCATTTGCCTCTGGTTTTCCTCTCCCCCACTTCACCCTTGCCGTTTTATTCACCCTCTCTCTCTATCCTCCCGCTCTATTTGCCTCTTTTGCCCGTTTGCTTTTTGTTTGCTCGTGTGATGGATTTCTTGTTTGTCACGATGGCTCAAGATAATACCAAATTGTGTGACTTCACCAATACCAACATTAATGATTTCCTTAGCACTCCGATTGCTCCTCTTACCGATGCTGAATCTTGTGAAATTAATGTTGGTTTGCCGAATCTTGTCATGAAAGATTCGTTCTCCGGCCTTCCTAGTGAAGATGTCGCTACCAATCTTAATAGCTTCGTTGATTTGTGTGACATGCAAAAGAAGAAAGATGTCGATAATGATATTGTTAAATTGAAGCTATTTCCTTTCTCGCTTAGAGATCGTGCTAAAGATTGGTTTTCATCTTTGCCTAAAAATAGTATTGATTCATGGAACAAGTGCAAAGATGCTTTTATCTCTAAGTATTTTCCTCCCGCTAAGATCATCTCTCTTAGAAACGATATTATGAATTTTAAGCAACTTGATCATGAACATGTTGCACAAGCTTGGGAGAGAATGAAATTAATGATACGTAATTGCCCTACTCATGGTTTGAATTTGTGGATGATCATACAAAAATTTTATGCCGGATTGAATTTTGATTCTAGAAATCTTTTAGATTCGGCCGTGGGAGGCACTTTTATGGAAATCACTTTAGGAGATGCTACTAAACTCCTAGATAATATTATGGTTAATTATTCTCAATGGCACGCTGAAAGATCCACTAATAAAAAAGTGTATGCGATAGAAGAAATTAATGTTTTGAGTGGAAAGATGGATGAACTGATGAAATTATTTGCTACTAAGAGTGTTTCATCTGATCCTAATGATATGCCTTTGTCTACTTGGATTGAGAATAATAATGAATCTATGGATGTGAATTTTGTTGGTAGGAATAATTTTGGTACCAACGCGTATAGAGGAAATTTCAACTCTAGGCCTTATCCTAGTAATCCCTCTAATAATTATGGTAATTCCTACAACAATTCTTATGGAAATTATAATAAGATGCCCTCTGATTTTGAATCTAATATTAAAGAATTTATTTCTTCGCAAAAGAATTTTAATGCTATGGTTGAAGAAAAATTGCTTAAGATTGATGATTTGGCTAAGAACATTCATAGAATTTCTCTTGATGTTGATTGTTTAAAGCTTAGATCTATTCCTCCTAAGCATTATATCAATGAGTCTCTCAAAGCCATGAGAATTTCCATTGATGAGTGCAAGGAAAGAACCGCTAGGACGCGTGCTATGAAAGATGCCTTTATTAAAGCGTGTTCTTCCAATTCCTATGAAAATAAAGATGAAGATCTAAAAGTTATTGATGTGTCCCCCATTAAATAATTGTTTTGAAATATTAATCTTGATAATGATGGGACTGAATATGATCCACCTTTACCTAGAAGGCATTCTAAAAATTCAGAGTATTTAGATCTTGATGGTGAAATTGATAAAAGTGGGATTGAAAGAAATAAAACCCTAGATGATGCTAAACCTACTATATTGGATTTCAAGGAATTTAATTATGAAAATTTCTCTTTAATTGATTGTATTTCCTTGTTGCAATATGTTCTAAATTCTCCTCATGCTTATAGTCAAAATTAATAAAGCCTTTACCGAACATATCGTTGATGCCTTGATGCAATCTTATGAAGAAAAACTCGAGTTGAAAGTTTCTATCCCTAGAAAACTTTATGATGAGTGGGAACCTACTATTAAAATTAAAATTAAATATTATGAGTTGTATGCTTTGTGTGATTTGGGTGCTAGTGTCTCTACTATTCCCAAAACTTTGTGTGATTTGCTAGATTTCCGTGATTTTGATGATTGCTCTCTAGACTTGCATCTTCTGGATTCCACTATTAAGAAACTTATGGGAATAATTAATGATGTTCTTATTGTTGCAAATAGGAATTATATGCCCGTAGATTTTATCGTTCTTGATATAGATTGCAATCCTTCTTGCCCTATTATTCTCGGTAGACCTTTCCTTAGAACGGTTTGTGCAATTATTGATATGAAGGAAGGGAATATTAGATTTCAATTTCCATTAAAAAAGGGCATGGAACACTTCCCTAGAAATAAAATAAAATTACCATATGAATCTATCATGAGAGCCACTTATGGATTGCCTACCAAATATGGCAATACCTAGATCTATTCTTGCTTGTTATGTCTAGCTAGGGGCGTTAAACGATAGCGCTTGTTGGGAGGCAACCCAATTTTATTTTTATTCCTTGCTTTTTGCTCCTGTTTAGTAATAAATAAATTATTTAGCCTCTGTTTTGGTTGTGTTTTTTTGTGTTTAATTAGTGTTTGTGCCAAATAGAACCATTGGGAAGACTTGGGGATAATCTTGTTGAACTTGCTGTAAAAAGAACAGAAACTTTAGCGCTCACGAGAACTGTTGTAATTTTTATTTGGAGAGTGATATTTAGTTAATTATTTTTGCAGATGATTAATAGATAAATTACTCACGTCCAGCAATTTATTTTATAATTTTGGGAGTTCTAGATCTTGCGCTAGCTACAGATTACTACAGATTGTTCTGTTTTTGACAAATTCAGTTTTTCGTGTGTTGTTTGCTTATTGTGATGAATCTATGGCTAGTAAAATAGTTTATAAACCATAGAGAAGTTCGAATACAGTAGGTTTAACACCAATATAAATAAAGAATTAGTTCATTACAGTACCTTGAAGTGGTCTTTTGTTTTCTTCCGCTAACAGAGCTCACAAGATTTTCTACTTTAAGTTTTGTGTTGTGAAGTTTTCAAGTTTTGGGTAAAGATTTGATGGATTATGGAACAAGGAGTGGCAAGATCCTAAGCTTGGGGATTCCCATGGCACCCCCAAGATAATCTAAGGACACCTAAAATCCAAAGCTTGGGGATGCCCCCGGAAGGCATCCCCTCTTTCGTCTACTTCTATCGGTAACTTTACTTGGAGCTATATTTTTATTCACCACATGATATGTGTTTTGCTTGGAGCGTATTTTATGATTTGAGTCTCTGCTTGTTAGTATACCACAATCATCCTTTCTATACACACCTTTTGAGAGAGCCATACATAATTTGGAATTTGATAGAATACTCTATGTGCTTCACGTATATCTTTTGAGCTCTATAGTTTTACTCTAGTGCTTCACTTATAACTTTTGAGTTTTATAGCTTTGCTCTAGTGCTTCACTTATATCTTTTAGAGCACGGTGGTGGATTTGTTTTATATAAATTATTGATCTCTCATGATTCACTTAGATTATTTTGAGAGTCTTGATAGCATGGTAATTTGCTTAATAATAATATGCTTGGTATTCAAGATTTGTAAAACTTTCTTTTGAGTGCGTTGAATACTAAGAAAAAAATTGATGCTTGATAATTGTTTTGAGATATTAGGATGGTGATATTAGAGTCATGCTAGTTGAGTAGTTGTGAATTTGATAAATTCTTGTGTTAAAGTTTGTGATTCCCGTAGCATGCACGCATGGTGAACCGTTATGTGGTGAAGTCGGAGCATGATTTATTTATTGATTGTCTTCTTTATGAGTGGCGGTTGGGGACGAGCGATGGTCTTTTCCTACCAATCTATCCCCCTAGGAGCATGCGCGTAATACTTTGCTTTGATAACTTCTAGATTTTTGCAATAAGTATATGAGTTCTTTTTTACTAATGTTGAGTCCATGGATTATACGCACTTTCCTTCTTTCCACCATTGCTAGCCTCTCTAATACCGCGCACTTTTCGCCGGTATCATACACCCACCAAATACCTTCCTCAAAAAAGCCACCATACCTACCTATCATGGCATTTCCATAGCCATTCCAAGATATATTGCCATGCAACTTTCCACCATTCCGTTCATTATGACACGCTCCATCATTGTCATATTGCTAGCATGATCATGTAGTTGACATCGTATTTGTGGCAAAGCCACCGTTCATAATTCTTTCATACATGTCACTCTTGATTCATTGCATATCCCGGTACACCGCCGGAGGCATTCATATATAGTCATATTTTGTTCTAAGTATTGAGTTGTAATTGTTGAGTTGTAAGAAAAATAAAAAGTGTGATGATCATCATTTTTAGAGCATTGTCCCAAGTGAGGAAAGGATGATGGAGACTATGATTCCCCCACAAGTCGGGATGAGACTTCGGACGAAAAAAAAAGAGGCCATAAAAAAAAGAGAAGGCCCAAACAAAAAAATGAGAGAAAAAGAGAGAAGGGACAATGCTACTATCCTTTGCCACACTTGTGCTTCAAAGTAGCACCATAATCTTCATGATAGAGAGTCTCTCATTCCGTCACTTTCATATACTAGTGGGAATTTTTTATTATAGAACTTGGCTTGTATATTCCAATGATGGGCTTCCTCAAAATGCCCTAGGTCTTCGTGAGCAAGCAAGTTGGATGCACACACACTTAGTTTCTTTTGCTGAGCTTTCATATACTTATAGCTCTAGTGCATCCGTTGCATGGCAATCCCTACTCACTCACATTGATATCTATTGATGGGCATCTCCATAGCTCATTGATGCGCCTAGTTGATGTGAGACTATCTTCCCCTCTTTTTGTCTTCTCCACAACCACCATTCTATTCCATATATAGTGCTATATCCATGGCTCGCGCTCATGTATTGTGTGAAGATTGAAAAAGTTTTGAAAATGTCAAAAGTATGAAACAATTGCTTGGCTTGTCATCGGGGTTGTGCATGATTTAAATACTTTGTGTGGTGAAGATAGAGCATAGCCAGACTATATGATTTTGTAGGGATAGCTTTCTTTGGCCATGTTATTTTGAGAAGACATAATTGCTTTGTTAGTATGCTTGAAGTATTATTATTTTTATGTCGACATGAACTTTTGTCTTGAATCTTTTGAATCTGAATATTCATACCACAATTAAGAAGATTTACATTGAAATTATGCCAAGTAGCACTTCGCATCAAAAATTCTGTTTTTATCATTTACCTACTCGAGGACGAGCAGGAATTAAGCTTGGGGATGCTTGATACGTCTCCAACGTATCTATAATTTTTGATTGCTCCATGTTATATTACCTACTGTTTTGGACTATATTGGGCTTTATTTTCCACTTTTATATTATTTTTGGGACTAACCTATTAACCAGAGGCCCAGCCCAGAATTGCTGTTTTTGCATATTTCAGTGTTTCGGAGAAACAGAATATCAAACGGAGTCCAAACGGAATGAAACCTTCGGGAACGTGATTTTCTCATCAGATAAGACCCAGGAGACTTGGACCCTCCGTCAAGAAAGCCACGAGGCAGTCACGAGGGTGGAGGGCGCCCCCCTGCTAGGGCGCGCCCCCCTTCCTCGTGGGCCCCTCGAAGCTCCACCGACGTACTCCTTCCTCCTATATATACCTACGTACCCCCAAACAATCAGATACGGAGCCAAAAACCTAATTCCACCGCCGCAACTTTCTATATCCATGAGATCCCATCTTGGGGCCTGTTCCGGAGCTCCGCTGGAGGGGGCATCGATCACGGAGGGCTTCTACATCATCATCCAAGCCCCTCCGATGAAGTGTGAGTAGTTTACTTCAGACCTACGGGCCCATAGTTAGTAGCTAGATGGCTTCTTCTCTCTTTTTGGATCTCAATACAATGTTCTCCCCCTCTCTCGTGGAGATCTATTCGATGTAATCTTCTTTTTGCGGTGTGTTTGTTGAGATCGATGAATTGTGGGTTTATGATCCAGTCTATCGATGAATAATATTTGAATCTTCTCCGAATTCTTTTATGTATGATTGGTTATCTTTGCAAGTCTCTTCGAATTATCAGTTTGGTTTGGCCTACTAGATTGGTTTTTCTTGCCATGGGAGAAGTGCTTAGCTTTGGGTTCGATCTTGAGGTGTCTTTCCCAGTGACAGATGGGGCGGCAAGGCACGTATTGTATTGTTGCCATCGAGGATAACAAGATGGGGTTTTTATCATATTGCATGAAACTATCCCTCTACATCATGTCATCTTGCTTAAGGCGTTACTCTGTTTTTAAATTAATACTCTAGATGCATGCTGGATAGCGGTCGATGAGTGGAGTAATAGTAGTAGATGCAGGCAGGAGTCGGTCTACTTGTCTCGGACGTGATGCCTATATACATGATCATACCTAGATATGCTCATAACTATGCTCAATTCTGTCAATTGCTCAACAGTAATTTGTTCACCCATCGTAGAATACTTATGCTCTTGAGAGAATCCACTAGTGAAACTTATGTCCCCTGGGTCTCTTTCTCATCATATCAATCTCCATCACTTTATTATTGCTTTGCTTTTTACTTTGCCTTTTACTTTTCACTTTGCATCTCTATACCAAAAATACCAAAAATATTATTTAGCATCTCTATCAGATCTCAATTTCTTAAGTGATCGTGAAGGGATTGACAACCCCTAAGCGTGTTGGTTGTGTTGAGCTATTGTTTTTGTGTAGGTACGAGGGACTCGCGTGTAGCCTCCTACTGGATTGATACCTTGGTTCTCAAAAACTGAGGAAGATACTTACGCTACTTTGCTGCATCATCCTCTCCTCTTCGGGGAAATCCAACGCAGTGCTCAAGAGGTAGCATCGCGCTGGTAGGCTTCGCTGAGGCGCCTCATGGCCGCCAGCTTCTGGGTGCTGTGGAGGAGCGAGACGCGGAAGGCTTCTAGCGTTGCTTCGTACGCGTTCTCCGTAACGGGCGCGAACAAGCCCCGCACTGCCGCCTGCAGTAGGTCGTGGGCAGCCCCGTCGGAGGCTCCATCGTATCTAATGACCAGCACCTTTGTGACGGTGCTGGTGCTGGCGTCGCTAGTCGCGGGAGGGAGCGGGTCGTCGATGACCACCACATTGGCGGGGAAGGCATCGGGGGATGCCGCGTCGAATTCGACGAGCATCGGGTCAGTGGAGCCAACTAACTCTAGGTCAGAGGCTGGCTCGTTGGCGATGTGAAGCTTACGAGGCAGCTCTCAGAGCTGGCTACTCCCACTTCGGGCGCAGGCTCGTCAAAGAGGCGGATCCCGCCGATGAGATCAGTGAGACAGCTCGCGGCGCGGGTGGCTTCTATGCCGCACAGTGCATCGACACAAACGCTATCAGGCGTGCCGGGCTGGCTGCGCTCGCCAGGAAGGAAAAGGGTTCCCGTCCAAAACATGTCTCCGGACGATAGTGCACCTTGCCCCACGGTGGGCGCCAAATGTCGGGGATGTGTAGCGACATATGCCAGGGGGTGGCTAATCATGGAGAGGGGCAAAAGTACGTCGCCGGGTTCTAGAAGCGGGAGTGAGCGAGACCGCATACGCGTGCGAATCTTACCCAGGTTCGGGACTCTCCATTAAGATAACATGAGTAAATTGCAGAAAACCACCACTTTGAAGGCGAGGTTCGCAAAAAACACTACCCTTCGTTTTCTCGACAGAAAATACCACATCTTGTGTAATCTTTTTGCAAAAAGCACTGATCGACGGACTTAGCTCGATTGAGCACGTTTATGACAGATAAGGCCCGCTAGTCAGGCTGATGTGGCACTGCTGAATGTCTCATATTTAACGGCGACGTTGGCTAACATTGTCCTCTTGTGTGGCCCTATGGGGTCCACCTGTCATTGAAAGGAAGAACAAAAAAAATCTGATTCGCCTTATTCAGCATCCGCCGCCGCCCATCCCGCCGTCGCCATTGTTGCGCTGAACCAGGAGGTAGGCCTCAGCGCGCACGGCCAGGTTGTCCTCGATGTGCTCCTCCTTTATCTCCAGGCACTCCGCCACGCACCGCAGCAGCGCGACGTTCCAGGGCGTGAGCTCGACACGAACCCGTAGCAGAACTTGGTCGTAGCCTTGAAGGTGCCGGGCTTCTCCGGGCAAGTCCGTGATGGCGATGCGGTACGACCTGCCGTCCTCCATCCTAACCTCATGCTGCTGCTGCTCGGCCGGAAGAGGAGCCGTGGCTGCAGCACCTCACCTCGGTGGATCCCATCGCAAATGGTCTAAACGGCGACAGATCTGAATGGGGGCGGAGGAGGTCGTCCGCGTGCAGGAGCTCGGCAGCCAGATCCCATATGGGAGACGGGGACAGACATCGACGGTGATGTCGCCGGGTAGGAGCAGGGCACGGCGGTTGCAAGAAGAACAAGGGGGAGATAGAGATCAGAGGAGAGAGAAACAAGGGAGAAACGGAGGAGAAGATGGAAAGAGAGGGGCGACGGGCGGCTGGTCAGGTGGTTTTCCGGCGATAAGGCGCAGGTCGCCGGCGACGAGGAGGCCCGGGCGTTCTTGGGGATGGGCGGTGCTTGGGGACGAGCTGCGCTCCCCTCGGGCGTTGCTGCAGCTGTATGGAGCAAAAAAAAAGGAATGGGTTGTTTTTCCCTTTTTCTTCCAATGACAAATGAACCCCACAGTGCTCCACACAAGCGGGCAACGCCTCATACGGGCGCCGTTACATGCGAGATGCTAAGAGCAACTCTAGCAGACCCCGTAAAAATTTAACCCGCAAAACGCGTTTGCGGTTTCATGAAGATCGCATTTATGGGTCGAAAACATGTGCGGCCGATCAAATACTATATCTAAACCTGCATAATTTGAAAAAACACTTCTGCGGGAGAAATTGCATAAACATAGTTCATCACATCACATACTACAGAGTTCATACATACTACATGATCAACAAATTAAGCATGGATCATACTACATGCTATGTTAACTAGTAGTAGAGGGGGTCGGATCTGACGGCGGCGAGGTCGCGGCAAAATGGACGACGCCGTGGAGGCCGAGCGACACTCAATCCTCCTTGCCAGAGCTGCACAGGTCGACGTACTTCGCCGCCTGCTCCGCATGGATATGGCGCCACTCTCCAGCCTTCTCGTTGGTGGCGATGATGTAGGCGACCGCCTACCGCCACTCGAGGGCTTCGAGCTCCTCGGCATGGCTCCAGCGCTCCGCCTCCTCACGCACGCTCCGCTCGGCGATGGCGGCAGCAACGGCGTCGAAGTCTGCGACGTAGTCCTCGGGCCCGACGACTCCGCGGCGGCCGAGCGGAGCGGGCTCCTCCTTCACCGGGATGAAGGCGAACGGCGCTGGCTCCTCCGGCTCCTCCTCGTCGTCTGACCACTCCCTCTTCACGGGGAGAAAGCCCGCGCCGGAGGACGAGGAGGATCCGGCATAGGAAGATCTCGCGGAGGAGAAGGACGCGTGTCGGCGGTCGTACTCCTCCATCTCGCGGCGGTTGAAGCTCGCCGGCGATGACATCCCGTGGTTGGTCCACTCCCGGGCGCCGCGCTTCCTCGCGTCGTCCGACTAGACGCGCAGCTCGCGCTCCGGGTCCCTATCACGGCCGGATCTGCTGCCGGAGCCACGTCCGAAGATCCACATTCGGCCCCACATGGCGGCTGGAGGCGGGGCGGGTGGTCGCCGGCGGCGAGAAATGTGGAGAGGGGAAACGGGAATCTGGTGGCTCGCGGCGGCGAGGGGATAGGGTTTGGACCCGCAAAAGGGTTGCGGAAACGTAGTTATAGTGCTCGGGGCGTGCGGTTTGCGGGCTGCGGCAAAAAAAATTGCGGGCCAGGCGAGCATGCGGGCTCTGTTCTGGACGGAAAATTGGGCCGAGCCCGCATACTCGCCAGAATTTTTGCGGGCCGGGCGTTTTGCGGGGTCTGCTAGAGTTGCTCTAAACGGTGCCACGTTAGCCTGATTGCTGGGCCCCTCTGTCATAAACATAGTCAACTGAGCCAAAGCCGCCAATTAGTGTTATTTGCCAAACAATTACTGTAGACGTAGTGTGTTTTGCCGATAAAATGTAGTGTAGTGTTTTCTGCAAACCTAGCCTTTAAAATGGTGATTTTGTGCAATTTACTCAGATAACACCCCTAGTCCTACTCTGCGGGGTCTCCGCATGATGACTATGGTCAAATAGAGTAGCTACAAGTTGCTCCTTAAGCTGTTTTGCTAGAGGAGGAAGAAGAACAAGGCTATCCCTACTCCTCTCTCTATATGGGTGTGCGTGATCTCCAAGGTCTGAACCCTTTGCATGGGGAAGCCTAGGGGGTTTATATAGGCCTACCCCCTAGGGGTACAATGGTAATCCGGCCGGGTGTAGGACCCGGCCGTTAGTGTCTGTAGACGCCGGCTTCTTCGCCGGCTGCTGGGGCCCGCCGCTTTGTGGGTCCCGCCGGCTGTTGTGTACTTGGCCGACAGGCCGCGCCCACCGCTTGCGGGTCTAGTTGATCACTTTGTACTGTAGCCTTGCTACTGATGATGGATGCTTTGTCGGGGGAGCGTGGCTACAGTCCTGCCGCCTGGCGAGCGTTCAATGTAGCCACACCCCATCTCTTCTGGTTAATGGCGCACAACCTTTGAGGGTGGAGGGGGCTGCTTGCTAGGAGGCAGCCCGCTGATACGTCTCCAACGTATCTATAATTTTTGATTGCTCCATGCTATATTACCTACTGTTTTGGACTATATTGGGCTTTATTTTCCACTTTTATATTATTTTTGGGACTAACCTATTAACCGGAGGCCCAGCCCAGAATTGTTGTTTTTTGCCTATTTCAGTGTTTAGGAGAATCAGAATATCAAACGGAGTCCAAACGGAATGAAACCTTCAGGAACGCGATTTTCTCATTAGATAAGACCCAGGAGACTTGGACCCTCCGTCAAGAAATCCACGAGGCGGTCACGAGGGTGGAGGGCGCCCCCCCTCCTAGGGCGTGCCCCCTGCCTCGTGGGCCCCTCGAAGCTCCACCGACGTACTCCTTCCTCCTATATATACCTACGTACCCCCAAACGATCAGATACGGAGCCAAAAACCTAATTCCACCGCCGCAACTTTCTGTATCCACGAGATCCCATCTTGGGGCCTGTTCCGAAGCTCCACCAGAGGGGGCATCGATCACGGAGGGCTTCTACATCATCATCCAAGCCCCTCCGATGAAGTGTGAGTAGTTTACTTCAGACCTACGGGTCCATAGTTAGTAGCTAGATGGCTTCTTCTCTCTTTTTGGATCTCAATACAATGTTCTCCCCCTCTCTCGTGGAGATCTATTTGATGTAATCTTCTTTTTGCGGTGTGTTTGTTGAGATCGATGAATTGTGGGTTTATGATCCAGTCTATCTATGAATAATATTTGAATCTTCTCTGAATTCTTTTATGTATGATTGGTTATCTTTGCAAGTCTCTTCGAATTATCAGTTTGGTTTGGCCTACTAGATTGGTTTTTCTTGCCATGGGAGAAGTGCTTAGCTTTGGGTTCGATCTTGCGGTGTCCTTTCCCAGTGACAGAAGGGGCGGCAAGGCACGTATTGTATTGTTGCCAGTGAGGATAACAAGATGGGGTTTTTATCATATTGCATGAAACTATCCCTCTACATCATGTCATCTTGCTTAAGGCGTTACTCTGTTTTTAAATTAATACTCTAGATGCATGCTGGATAGCGGTCGATGAGTGAAATAATAGTAGTAGATGCAGGCAGGAGTCGATCTACTTGTCTCGGACGTGATGCCTATATACATGATCATACCTAGATATTCTCATAACTATGCTCAATTATGTCGATTGCTCAACAGTAATTTGTTCACCCACCGTAGAATACTTATACTCTTGAGAGAAGCCACTAGTGAAACCTATGGCCCCTGGGTCTCTTTCTCATCATATCAATCTCCATCACTTTATTATTGCTTTGCTTTTTTACTTTGCCTTGTACTTTTCACTTTGCATCTCTATACCAAAAATACCAAAAATATTATTTATCATCTCTATCAGATCTCACTTTCGTAAGTGATCGTGAAGGGATTGACAACCCCTAAGCGCATTGGTTGCGTTGAGCTATTGTTTTTGTGTAGGTACAAGGGACTCACGTGTAGCCTCCTACTGGATTGGTACCTTTGTTCTCAAAAATTGAGGGAGATACTTTTATGCTACTTTCCTGCATCATCCTCTCCTGTTCGGGGAAATCCAACGCAGTGCTCAAGAGGTAGCAAGAAGAATTTTTGGCGCCGTTGCCGGGGAGTCTGCGCAAAAGTCAACATACCAAGTACTCATCACAATCCCTATCTCCCGCATTACATTATTTGCCATTTGCCTCTCGTTTTACTCTCCCCCACTTCACCCTTGCCGTTTTATTCACCCCCTCTCTCTCTCTCTATCCTCCCTCTCTATTTGCCTCCTTTGCTCGTTTGCTTTTTGTTTGCTCGTGTGTTGGATTGCTTGTTTGTCGCGATGGCTCAATATAATACCAAATTGTGTGACTTCACCAATACCAACCATAATGATTTCCTTAGCACTCTGATTGCTCCTCTTACCGATACTGAATCTTGTGAAATTAATGCTGCTTTGCCGAATCTTGTCATGAAAGATCCGTTCTCCGGCCTTCCTAGTGAAGATGCCGCTACCCATCTTAATAGCTTCGTTGATTTGTGTGACATGCAAAAGAAGAAAGATGTCGATAATGTTGTTAAATTGAAGATATTTCCTTTCTCGCTTAGAGATCGTGCTAAAGCTTGGTTTTCATCTTTGCCTAAAAATAGTATTGATTCATGGAACAAGTGCAAAGATGCTTTTATCTCTAAGTATTTTCCTCCCGCTAAGATCATCTCTCTTAGAAACGATATTATGAATTTTAAGCAACTTGATCATGAACATGTTGCACAAGCTTGGGAGAGAATGAAATTAATGATATGTAATTGCCCTACTCATGGTTTGAATTTGTGGATGATTATACAAAAATTTTATGCCGGATTGAATTTTGATTCTAGAAATCTTTTAGATTCGGCCGTGGGAGGCACTTTTATGGAAATCACTTTAGGAGATGCTACTAAACTCCTAGATAATATTATGGTTAATTATTCTCAATGGCACGCTGAAAGATCCACTAATAAAAAAGTGTATGCGATAGAAGAAATTAATGTTTTGAGTGGAAAGATGGATGAACTAATGAAATTATTTGCTACTAAGAGTGTTCCATCTGATCCTAATGATATGCCTTTGTCTACTTTGATTGAGAATAATAATGAATCTATGGATGTGAATTTTGTTGGTAGGAATAATTTTGGTACCAACGCGTATAGAGGAAATTTCAACTCTAGGCCTTATCCTAGTAATCCCTCTAATAATTATGGTAATTCCTACAACAATTCTTATGGAAATTATAATAAGATGCCCTCTGATTTTGAATCTAATATTAAAGAATTTATTTCTTCGCAAAAGAATTTTAATGCTATGGTTGAAGAAAAATTGCTTAAGATTGATGATTTGGCTAAGAACGTTCATAGAATTTCGCTTGATGTTGATTCTTTAAAGCTTAGATCTATTCCTCCTAAGCATTATATCAATGAGTCTCTCAAAGCCATGAGAATTTCCATTGATGAGTGCAAGGAAAGAACCGCTAGGACGCGTGCTATGAAAGATGCCTTTATTAAAGCGTGTTCTTCCAATTCCTATGAAAATAAAGATGAAGATCTAAAAGTTATTGATGTGTCCCCCATTAAATCATTGTTTTGAAGTATTAATCTTGATAATTATGGGACTGAATATGATCCACCTTTACCTAGAAGGCATTCTAAAAATTCGGAGTATTTAGATCTTGATGGTGAAATTGATAAAAGTGGGATTAAAAGAAATAAAACCCTAGATGATGCTAAACCCACTATATTGGATTTCAAGGAATTTAATTATGAAAATTGCTCCTTAATTGATTGTATTTCCTTGTTGCAATATGTGCTAAATTCTCCTCATGCTTATAGTCAAAATTAATAAAGCCTTTACCGAACATATCGTTGATGCCTTGATGCAATCTTATGAAGAAAAACTTGAGTTGAAAGTTTCTATCCCTAGAAAACTTTATGATGAGTGGGAACCTACTATTAAAATTAAAATTAAAGATTATGAGTTGTATGCTTTGTGTGATTTGGGTGCTAGTGTCTCTACTATTCCCAAAACTTTGTGTGATTTGCTAGATTTCCGTGATTTTGATGATTTCTCTCTAGACTTGCATATTCTGGATTCCACTATTAAGAAACCTATGGGAAGAATTAATGATGTTCTTATTGTTCCAAATAGGAATTATATGCCCGTAGATTTTACCGTTCTTGATATAGATTGCAATCCTTCTTGCCCTATTATTCTCGGTAGACCTTTCCTTAGAACGGTTTGTGCAATTATTGATATGAAGGAAGGGAATATTAGATTTCAATTTCTATTAAAAAGGGAACGGAACACTTCCCTAGAAAGAAAATAAAATTACCATATGAATCTATCATGAGATCCACTTATGGATTGCCTACCAAAGATGGCAATACCTAGATCTATTCTTGCTTGTTATGTCTAGCTAGGGGCGTTAAACGATAGCGCTTGTTGGGAGGCAACCCAATTTTATTTTTATTCCTTGCTTTTTGCTCCTGTTTAGTAATAAATAAATTATTTAGCCTCTGTTTTGGTTGTGTTTTTTGTGTTTAATTAGTGTTTTTGCCAAATAAAACCGCTGGGAAGACTTGGGGAAAATCTTGTTGAACTTGCTGTAAAAAAAAACAGAAACTTTAGCGCTCACGAGAACTGCTGTCATTTTTATTTGGAGAGTGATATTTAGTTAATTCTTTTTGAAGATGATTAATAGATAAATTACTCACGTTCATCAATTTATTTTAGAATTTTAGGAGTTCCAGATCTTGCGCTAGCTACAGATTACTACAGACTGTTCTGTTTTTGACAGATTCAGTTTTTCGTGTGTTGTTTGCTTATTGTGATGAATCTATGGCTAGTAAAATAGTTTATAAACCATAGATAAGTTCGAATACATTAGGTTTAACACCAATATAAATAAAGAATTAGTTCATTACAGTACCTTGAAGTGGTCTTTTGTTTTCTTCCGCTAACAGAGCTCACGAGATTTTCTACTTTAAGTTTTGTGTTGTGAAGTTTTCAAGTTTTGGGTAAAGATTTGATGGATTATGGAACAAGGAGTGGCAAGATCCTAAGATTGGGGATGCCCATGGCACCCCCAAGATAATCTAAGGACACCTAAAATCCAAAGCTTGGGGATGCCCCCGGAAGGCATCCCCTCTTTCGTCTACTTCTATCGGTAACTTTACTTGGAGCTATATTTTTATTCACCACATGATATGTGTTTTGCTTGGAGCATCTTTTATGATTTGAGTCTTTGCTTGTTAGTCTACCACAATCATCCTTGCTGTACACACCTTTTGAGAGAGCCATACATAATTTGGAATTTGATAGAATACTCTACGTGCTTCACTTATATCTTTGATGCCTTGATGCAATCTTATGAAGAAAAACTTGAGTTGAAAGTTTCTATCCCTAGAAAACTTTATGATGAGTGGGAACCTACTATTAAAATTAAAATTAAAGATTATGAGTTATATGCTTTGTGTGATTTGGGTGCTAGTGTCTCTACTATTCCCAAAACTTTGTGTGATTTGCTAGATTTCCGTGATTTTTATGATTGCTCTCTAAACTTGCATATTGCGGATTCCACTATTAAGAAACCTATGGGAAGAATTAATGATGTTCTTATTGTTGCAAATAGGAATTATATGCCCGTAGATTTTATCGTTCTTGATATAGATTGCAATCCTTCTTGCCCTATTATTCTCGGTAAACCTTTCCTTAGAACGGTTTGTGCAATTATTGATATGAAGGAAGGGAATATTAGATTCCAATTTCCATTAAAAAAGGGCATGGAACACTTCCCTAGAAAGAAAATAAAATTACCATATGAATCTATTATGAGAGCCACTTATGGATTGCCTACCAAAGATGGCAATACCTAGATCTATTCTTGCTTGTCATGCCTAGCTAGGGGCGTTAAAGAAAAGCGCTTGTTACGAGACAACCCAATATTTTCCCTTACTGTTATTAAATAAATAAATTATTTAGCCTCTGTTTTGGTTGTGTTTTTTGTGTTTAATTAGTGTTTGTGCCAAGTAGAACCGTTGGGAAGACTTGGGGAAAGTCTTGTTGAACTTGCTGTAAAAACAGAAACTTTAGCGCTCACGAGAACTGCTGTCATTTTTATTTTGAAAGTGCTACTTAGTTAATTATTTTTGAAGATGATTAATAGATAAATTACTCACGTCCAGAATTTTATTTTAGAATTTTTGGGGTTCCAGATCTTGCGCTAGCTACAGATTACTACAGATTGTTCTGTTTTTGACAGATTTTGTTTTTCATGTGTTGCTTATTTTGATGAATCTATGGCTAGTAAAATAGTTTATAAACCATAGAGAAGTTGAAATACAGTAGGTTTAACACCAATATAAATAAAGAATGAGTTCATTACAGTACCTTGAAGTGGTCTTTTGTTTTCTTTCGCTAACGGTGCTCACGAGATTTTCTACTTTAAGTTTTGTGTTGTGAAGTTTTCAAGTTTTGTGGAAAGATTTGATGGATTATGGAACAAGGAGTGGCAAGAGTGTGGGAGTCCTGGATTAGGGGGTCGCCAGACAGCCGGACTATCTCCATTGGCCGGACTGTTAGACTATGAAGATACAAGATTAAAGACTTCGTCTCGTGTCCGGATGGGACTCTACTTGGCGTGGAAGGCAAGCTAGGCAGTACGGATATGGATATCTCCTCTTTTGTAACCGACCTTGTGTAACCCTAACCCTCTCTGGTGTCTATATAAACCGGAGGGTTTTAGTCCGTAGGACACATCAACTACAACATACAATCATACCATAGGCTAGCTTCTAGGGTTTAGCCTCTCTGATCTTGTGGTAGATCTACTGTTGTACTACCCATATCATTAATATTAATCAAGAAGGACGTAGGGTTTTACCTCCATCAAGAGGGCCCAAACCTGGGTAAAACATTGGTGCTTTCATTGATGCACAGTTCGGGACCCCCTACCCGAGATCCGCCGGTTTTGACACCGACATTGGTGCTTTCATTGAGAGTTCCTCTATGTCGTCGCCGTTAGGCTTGATGGCTCCTACTATCATCGATAGCGATGCAGTCCAGGGTGAGGCTTTTCTCCCCGAACAGATCTTCGTGTTCGGCGGCTTTGCACTGTGGGCCAATTCGCTTGGCCATCTAGAGCAGATTGAAAGTTACGGCCCTGGCCACCAGGTCAGGTTTGGAAGCTTAAACTACATGGCCGATATCCGTGGAGACTTGATATTCCACGGATTCGAGACTCTTCCTTGTGCGTCACGCGGTCACGATGAGTATGATTTAGCTCTACCATCGGACAGTGTTCAGGAGATCGCACAGGCAGCCGCTCCGACCCCCAATTCAGAGCCAATTGCGCCGTCCATGGACGGGTGGATGAACCCCGCCACGGAGGCCTTACCCTTAGCGGCGATCGAGCCAAACATCGACCTTACCTTGCACGAGAGCCGTGTTGTTAAACTGCCAGATCCTTCTCCGGCCATGGACTCCGAGCCGCCTGCGCCCGTTCCTATCGAATCCGATTGGGCGCCGATCATGGAGTTTACCTCCGCGGATATTTTTCAGCACTCACCCTTTGGCAACATACTGAACTCATTAAGGTCTCTCTCCTTGTTAGGAGGATACTGGCCGAACTATGTCCGGCAGGACTGGGATGTGGACGACGAAGAAACTCGCGGCCCACCCACCACCCACTTAGTAGCCACTATCGATGACTTAACCGACATGCTCGACTTTGACTCCGAAGACATCGATGGTATGGACGACGATGCGGGAAACGAAGAGGAACCACTGCCCACAGGGCACTGGATGCCCACCTCACCACATGACGTATACATGGTGAACACACCAAAAGAAAACAACGACGAGGAACGGAAGCACGCAGCGAAGGGCTGTCCCCTCGAGAAGCAGTCAAAGCGGCGGCGTAAGCGCCGCTCCAAATCCCGCCTCGACAGAAACAACGATCATATAGACCCAGCGTTAGAGCAGGGCGAACCATCGCCGGATCATGGCAATATGGAGAATCAAACCGAACAACCTGACTCTGTCAAAGATAATAGTCCGGACGACCTCACACCGGACAGACACCCGGAGCAACAGAATGCCCGTCAAAGGCTTGTTACCACCGCGAGGAGTCTAAAAAAGCAGAAGCAAAGACTCAAGGCTGCACAAGACACACTCGGAATCAGATGGAGCAAAGTACTCAACGCAGCAGCGAAGTACGGCGGCAATCGCCCCACCAAGAGTTACCTGAAGCTGAAGTTACTGCCCGAATTCGATGAGGAGGCCTTAGATCCCCCGCAACCAAAAATCAAAATGGCCACCTGGCCGGATAGACGACCTCACGGCCAACATAGAGCGGCAAACAATGCCACACATAAGCCAATACGCGATCAACGCGAGGACTCGCATCAAAAGGACGGCGCAACCAGATCCATCTATGGACCACGCAAGCGCTCTCCAGCATACGATGCAACACAACAAACATCCAAATAACACGGTACACCCAGATACAGGGGTGCCGCACACCCCCTATGTTTCACCGATGAGGTGCTGGACCATGAATTTCCAGAGGGATTCAAACCCGTAAACATAGAGGCATACGACAGAACAACAGACCCCGAAGTCTGGATTGAGGACTATATCCTCCATATCCATATGGCTCGAGGAGATGATCTCCACGCCATCAAATATTTACCCCTCAAGCTCAAAGGGCCAGCTCGGCACTGGCTTAAAAGCCTCCCCGAAAGCTCCATTGGAAGCTGGGAAGAGCTCGAAGACGCTTTTCGGGCAAATTTTCAAGGGACTTATGTCCGACCTCCGGACACGGACGATTTGAGTCATATAACTCAACAGCCCGGAGAGTCAGCCTGAAAGCTTTGGAACAGGTTTCTTACTAAAAAGAACCAAATAGTCGACTGTCCGGACGCCGAAGCCTTAGCAGCTTTTAAGCATAGCGTCCGTGACGAATGGCTCGCCAGACACCTCGGCCAAGAAAAGCCGAGAACAATGGCAGCATTAACAAGCCTCATGACCCGCTTTTGCATGGGTGAGGATAGCTGGCTAGCCAGATGCAGCACCAGCGACCCCAGTACATCCGAAGTTAGAGATGGAAACGGGAAATCACGGCGCAACAACAATAACAAACGTCGAAATAAAGAAGACAACATGAAGAGCACGGCAGTAAACGCCGGATTCAAAAGCTCTCGGCCAAGTCAGCAAAAGCCGCCCTCTAAAGGCGCCAAAGATGAACTGTTCAGCCTCAACAAAATTCTGGACCAAATATGTCAGATCCATAGCACCCCTGGTAAACCCGCTAATCATACCCACAGAGAATGTTGGGTCTTCAAGCAGTCCGGCAAGCTCAACGCCGTACACAAGGGGGAGGATACACCAAGCGAAGACGAGGATGAGCCTCCCAAGCAAGACACTGGGGAACAAAAGAAGTTTCCACCAGAAGTCAAAACAGTCAACGTGTTACATGTGATCAAGGGGAGAAACAAAGTGGCACTCCCAGAAAAATATGCCCAAGGTCCTATCACCGCGGAGTCCTGCCACTGGTCGTCTCAACCGATCACTTTCGACCATCGTGATTACTTAGGAAGTATCCGGCATGCAGGATGGGGCTGCCCTGGTATTAGACCCAATAATTGACGGATACCACTTTACACGAGTCCTGATGGACGGTGGCAGCAGTTTAAACCTGATATACCGGGATACAATCCGCAAAATGGGGATAGACCCAACGAAAATTTGCCACAGCAATACTACCATTAAAGGAGTAACGCCAGGCCCAGGGGCTCATTGCACGGGCTCCCTGCTACTAGAGGTTATATTCGACTTCCCTGATAACTTCCATAGCAAAAATTTAACATTCCACATTGCTCTGTTCCAAAGTGGCTATCAAGCACTACTTGGACGCGAAGCTTTCGCTCGCTTTAATGCAATACCGCATTACGCTTCCCTTACGCTTAAGATGCTCGGTCCACGCGGCATCATTACAGTGAATGGAAATATTAAGAGATCCCTACGCACCGAAGAGAGTGCGACTGCCTTGGCTGCCGCACACTAAAAACGGCCTCACCAGCTAAAGTATTCGATAGGTCGTCAAGACCACGGACACAGTTAGACGAGTCCGGCATAGCTATATGAAATTCGTACAGGTTTGATGGCCACACCCCTATCACAAACACAAGGGGCTCAACGCATGCAGACAAGTGGCAATTTTTCCTCATCTTGAATTTACATGGTTTCTTTAAAACCTACCTTTTTGCACGACAACTTTTCACCTAAGTTCCTCTCTTTTACAGATGACCACCGTGCTACACCCGTCCAGGATACGGCACAACGGAGACACAGGCGCAGACGTGCAGCAGGGACCCGTCCCAAGGATTCTTTTTAGATTAAGACCCTGCATCAACCTTTTTTACTGTCTCTTGTTGATACACAACCCTTGGATTCTCAGTACAATTGAGAAGGATGCTGGCGTCTTGGCATGTGGCCACGTCAGAATAACGCACGTACCTGGACACCAGGGGCTTCTTACAAAGGGCACTATTTAGTCTCGGTTTATACCATCAAGACCGAATACCTTAGGGAGTGTTCGACGTCGCAAGTTTGGCCTTATATGCATTAGCTCTGAATCATGTCTTTGGTCAAATGTTGGGTTTTCCCGGCTCCTATGTTTTGGTACCCTATGTTCCGCTCTATCGGTTAAGGTAGCACTAGGAGAACTACTGCGAATGTGCCCCGGGTCATCCGGACGAGCACCTCAGTAGAGAAAGCCGAAAACTGACTGTCATGATATAGCGTGAGACTGGTCAACCACTCGATGACCTATCGGAATGTTAGAATTCCTCCGCCTTAACGAAGGGCCGTTTCCCGGCCAGGCATGTACGCACCCTGAATCCGGGAGAGTGCGGAGCCAGCAGGGGCTATATAGTAGCCCCACCGTCAAACTCCTATGGCTAAGTGAAAGTGTTAAAGCATTATAGTCCGGTTGCCTCGTTCGCTGCGCTATCACCTCCTTAATAGGACCAAGACGTTGGGTTAAGTGTGAACACGCATCTTCTGCGAACACCTCCACATTATATGCGTGGGGGCTGAAGCCGACGACTACAATCTTTCAGGTTATACACATGTATACATAAACGGCCGCACAGGAGGCACCATATTACTTTCAGGCAAAAGTATAAACACAACCTTAATAAATTTCATAAAAACATTGTGTTTACAATGGGAATACATGTCACTCAAACATAATATTCTTCGAGCACTGGGCCTCTATCAAACGAGCACCCTCGAGAACCTCTTCAAAATAGTGCTCGGCAGCTACTCGGCCTATGGCCGAACCTTGCGCTGCAACAGTGGTAGCATCCATCTCCGCCCAGTATGCCTTGACACGGGCAAAGTCCATCCGCGTATCTTCTATACACGCCGACCTATTCATCGCATTGATGCGCGGCACCGCACCAAGGAACTGCTGCACTAAGCTAAAATAGTTGTTCGGCTTCGGCTTCTCCGGCCACAAATGATCTACGACGGACCTCATGACAAGTCCGGACAACCTATTAAGTTCGGCCCATTCGGCTAGCTGATCAGTCAAGGGAAGCGGACGCTCTGGAACGTTAAACTGCGACCAGAACAGCTTGTCCACTTCACGATCTATCTGATCTCGGAAGTATTCGACCGCATCGACAGCGCTTGCCGCCAAGTCCATATATGCGTCTGCCGAACTCCACAGCCGAACCAGAGGGGCATATCACGGATCCCCGAACTTCCTCTGCAGCAGAAAGGGCTTCCCAGCCGCAATATCCCGAGCTTCACGCAGCTCCTCCTTCTTCACCCTCATAGAAGAGCGAGTGTCTTTGGTCACCATTGTGGCCTTTTCAAGGTCCGCTGCCTTCACTCGGTTCTATTTTTCAAGGAACCGGCAACGGTCGGCAGTGTCTTTTAATTCAACGGCCATCTTGGCCATCTTCTCTTTGCTTTCGCAATGCGCGGCCTTCTCGGCTCTTAACTCTTCGACTGCCTTCAAAGCAGCTGCATTACTGACTCTTGCTTGTTCCTTGGCTCGGGCAAGTTCCGCCCGAAGGGTCTCCATGGTGGCAGCTCCGTCTGCAGTCACAACATATTAAAGATACTGGCATCATGCCGCTCTTATTATGTGACATTCACCAGGAAAACATTACTTACCCTGTGACTCGTCAAGCCGCTTGTTAACAAGCTCGATGTCGGCGTCTGCCGCATCTAGTTGCCGCTTTAGTTCGGCAAACTCATGAGTCCGGCTAGCCACCGGAGCTCCCACTACCTGCACATTAAAGCGGTATGGTTATTGCCTGGGACTACGATCCTCTGTTTGCCGCCGTCCTCGGCGACAACCAGAGTCTCGGGGGCTACTATCTACACAGGGCACACCTAAAAATGCGCGGTACCATCACAAATGTACATCATTTTACGACCTCAAAGCCCGTCAGTAGACTCACAAAGGCATCATGCAACCCGCTTTCGGTGGATGAAATCCTTTCCATCACCGTACCCATCAATGTACGGTGTTCTTATGAGATGGCTGCTCACTCCAACAGCTCCCTCAGTACATCCGACCGCATACCAGACGGTGCCGGACTCTTTTGTTTGCTCTCTTCAAGAGCCAGGTGCTGAGGACTTCGGGTGACTATAGGATTATCTTCTGGCCTCACCGGATCCAGGGAGGCCCTCCGTGACGACACTTTGAGGTCGTACGCTTCTTGAGCGGAGGAGTCGGAGGGAGGCATTTCGCTCTCCATCATCTCCGGAAGAAGATCCCCCGAAGACGAGCTCTGCTGAGAAGGGATAAGGTCCGAACTACAAGATAAAGGCTTCGGTTATTTTCCTCAGAGGTAAGGTAGTATATCTCCACTGTTAAAGTACTTTCTGATTACTTACAGCTCGTTGGAGGGCTGATCCTCGCGCGGACTTTGTGCGGCAAAAGCACCCTCCAAGGCAGGACCCTCTAGTGGAGACTTCTTCTCCTGTTTGGAAGCGTCGGTTTCCGGATCCTCAGAGGCAGTCCTCTTCCTTCCCGAAGCGAGAGAAGGTCGGATTCTTCTCCTTGGTTATCCTCCTTCACGGAGGTGCTCATTCCCTCGGTTGGAATTGGTAGTGATGGGGGCCCGCTTTTGACCTCATTATTCCCCCCTTTATCTTCCTTTGAGGGCTCCGGGCAAGGAGCTAGCTCGAGCATCTTTTCCAGTACCGGATTCTCCAAACCCTCAGGAAGGGGGGCCGAACACCGAATCATCTTCGCCTTTGTTAGCCAGTCCTGGTCAAAGAGCGATTTCTTAGAATGACGTCATGGTAAATAAAAGATGGTGTGTTCGGCTAAAGGATTACTTACTTGGTCGGCGGTACGGTTGCTGCTCAGGCCCACGTCCTCAGTAGTATCCGGACACTCTATTTGGGGTCCGAAGAATGATTTGTACATCTCCTCGTGCGTCAGGCCGAGGAAATTCTGAATAGTACGCGGCCCTTCTGGGTTGAACTCCCACATGCGGAGGGGCCGACATTTGCAAGGCTGGACTCGACGAACCAGCATGACTTGCGCCACCATAACCAGACTGAAATCTCCTTCGAAGAGATCGCGAATGTGGCTCTGCAGTATAGGCATGTCCTTGGCTGGACCCCAGCTCAGTCCTCTGCTAATCCATGACATCAGTTGTGGTGGAGGGCCCGAGCGGAAAGCAGGGGCAGCCACCCACTTGGCACTTCTAGGAGCTGTGATGTAAAACCACTCCTGTTGCCATAATCCGGACACCTCTGGAAAGGAACCTTTGGGCCACGGAGCTCCTGCTATCTTGCTTATTAATGCGCCTCCGCACGCTGCATACTGCCCCTCGACCATCTTCGGCTTCACGTCAAAGGTCTTGAGCCACAGGCCGAAGTGAGGGGTAATGCGGAGGAAGGCCTCACACACGACAATGAATGTCGAGATGTGGAGAAAGGAGTCCGGGGCTAGATCGTGGAAATCTAGCCCGTAATAGAACATCAAACCCCTAACAAAGGGATCCAGGGTGAGGCCTAGACCTCGGAGGAAGTGGGAGATGAACACAACGTCTTCGTTGGGTTCAGGAGTAGGGACGACCTGCCCTTGGGCAGGCAGCCGATGCGAAACCTCGGCGGTCAGGTATCTGGCCTCCCTCAACTTCTTGATGTCTTCTTCCGTAACGGAGGAGGGCATCCATCGGCCTTGAAGGCTAGATCCGGACATGATTGAAGGTCCGGAGCACCTGACCTGGGCTTTGGGTGTTAGAACTCAAGGCGGGGGAAGGATTCAATTGAGCACGGGAGGGGAAAAAGTAAAAGCCTTGTCCCTTTACAAAGAGGGTGAATATCAAGCGTCCTCTCCGTAGCCGTTTGGGACTTGCCTATAATCTAGGAGTCCTAGACACGGTTGGGTTACCCACACCCATACTGATGAGAATCCCGTGATAAAGGGGACACGATCTCTGCTTTGACAAGATGTGTCAAAAAACTGCCTCGCATTATGTGCGGGGCTAGTTAAAGGAAACGGTTCGAATAATCACTGGGCCGTAATGTCGTGCTGCCAAAACAAGCCAGCAAATTAGATTTGTGGAAATATTATTCTCTCTACGGTGGTATGTGGAACTTACTTTGCAGGGTCGGATACAATACTTATGTTCAAATTCTTCCGTGGTATATTCGGAGGAGGAACCCGCCTTGCAATGCCGAAGACAATACTGTGCACCAGACTCATCGTCATTGAAAGCCTGGTTCAGGGGCTACTGTGGGAGTCCTGGATTAGGGGGTCTTCGGACAGCCAGACTATCTCCATTGGCCGGACTGTTAGACTATGAAGATACAAGATTGAAGACTTCGTCTCATGTCCGGATGGGACTCTACTTGGCGTGGAAGGCAAGCTAGGCAGTACGGATATGGATATCTCCTCTTTTGTAACCGACCTTGTGTAACCCTAACCCTCTCCGGTGTCTATATAAACCGGAGGGTTTTAGTCCGTAGGACACAACAAATACAACATACAATCATACCATAGGCTAGCTTCTAGGGTTTAGCCTCTCTGATCTCGTGGTAGATCTACTGTTGTACTACCCATATCATCAATATTAATCAAGCAGGACGTAGGGTTTTACCTCCATCAAGAGGGCCCGAACCTGGGTAAAACATTGTGTCCCCTGCCTCCTGTTACCATCCGCCTTAGGCGCACAGTTCGGGACCCCCTACCCGAGATCCGCCGGTTTTGACACCGACAAAGAGCCTAAGCTTGGGGATGCCCATCGCACCCCCAAGATAATCTAAGGACACCTAAAAGCCAAAGCTTGGGGATGCCCCGGAAGGCATCCCCTCTTTCGTCTACTTCTATCGGTAACTTTATTTGGAGCTATATTTTTCTTCACCGCATGATATGTGTTTTGCTTGGAGCGTCTTTTATGATTTGAGTCTTTGCTTGTTAGTCTACCACAATCATCCTTGCTGTACACACCTTTTGAGAGAGCCATACATAATTTGGAATTTAATAGAGTACTCTATGTGCTTCACTTATATCTTTTGAGCTCTATAGTTTTACTCTAGTGCTTCACTTATATCTTTTGAGTTTTATAGATTTTCTCTAGTGCTTCACTTATATCTTTTAGAGCATGGTGGTGGATTTGTTTTAGAGAAACTATTGATCTCTCATGCTTCACTTAGATTATTTTGAGAGTTTTAATAGCATGGTAATTTGCTTAATAATAATATGCTTGGTATTCAAGATTTGTAAAACTTTCTTTTGAGTGCGTTGAATACTAAGAAAAAAATCGATGCTTGATAATTGTTTTGAGATATGAGGATGGTGGTATTAGAGTCATGCTAGTTGAGTAGTTGTGAATTTGAGAAATGCTTGTGTTAAAGTTTGTGATTCCCGTAACATGCACGTATGGTGAACCGTTATGTGATGAAGTCGGAGCATGATTTATTTATTGATTGTCTTCCTTATGAGTGGCGGCCGGGGATGAGCGATGGTCTTTTCCTACCAATCTATCCCCCTAGGAGCATGCGCGTAATACTTTGCTTTGATAACTTCTAGATTTTTGCAATAAGTATATGAGTTCTTTTTTACTAATGTTGAGTCCATGGATTATACGCACTTTCCTTCCTTCCACGATTGCTAGCCTCTCTAATACCGCGCACTTTTCGCCGGTATCATACACCCATCAAATACCTTCCTCAAAACAGCCAACATACCTACCTATCATGGCAGTTCCATAGCCATTCCAAGGTATATTGCCATGCAACTTTCCACCGTTCCGTTCATTATGACATGCTCCATCATTGTCATATTTCTAGCATGATCATGTAGTTGACATCGTATTTGTGGCAAAGCCACCGTTCATAATTCTTTCATACATGCACTCTTGATTCATTGCATATCCCGGTACACCGCCGGAGGCATTCATATAGAGTCATATTTTGTTCTAAGTATTGAGTTGTAATTGTTGAGTTGTAAGAAAAATAAAAAGTGTGATGATCATCATTTTTAGAGCATTGTCCCAAGTGAGGAAAGGATGATGGAGACTATGATTCCCCCACAAGTCGGGATGAGACTCCGGAAGAAAAAAAAGAGGCCATAAAAAAGAGAAGGCCCAAACAAAAAAAGAGAGAAAAAGAGAGAAGGGACAATGCTACTATCCTTTGCCACACTTGTGCTTCAAAGTAGCACCATAATCTTCATGATAGAGAGTCTCTCATTCCGTCACTTTCATATACTAGTGGGAATTTTTCATTATAGAACTTGGCTTGTATATTCCAATGATGGGCTTCCTCAAAATGCCCTAGGTCTTCGTGAGCAAGCGATTTGGATGCACACCCACTTAGTTTCTTTTGTTGAGCTTTCATATATTTATAGCTCTAGTGCATCCGTTGCATGGCAATCCCTACTCACTCACATTGATATCTATTGATGGGCATCTCCATAGCTCGTTGATACGCCTAGTTGATGTGAGACTATCTTCCCCTCTTTTTGTCTTCTCCACAACCACCATTCTATTCCATATATAGTGCTATATCCATGGCTCGCGCTCATGTATTGTGTGAAGATTGAAAAAGTTTTGAAAATGTCAAAAGTATGAAACAATTGCTTGGCTTGTCATCGGGGTTGTGCATGATTTAAATACTTTGTGTGGTGAAGATAGAGCATAGCCAGACTATATGATTTTGTAGGGATAGCTTTCTTTGGCCATGTTATTTTGAGAAGACATAATTGCTTTGTTAGTATGCTTGAAGTATTATTATTTTTATGTCGACATGAACTTTTGTCTTGAATCTTTTGAATCTGAATATTCATACCACAATTAAGAAGATTTACATTGAAATTATGCCAAGTAGCACTTCGCATCAAAAATTCTGTTTTTATCATTTACCTACTCGAGGACGAGCAGGAATTAAGCTTGGGGATGCTTGATACGTCTCCAACGTATCTATAATTTTTGATTGCTCCATGTTATATTACCTACTGTTTTGGACTATATTGGGCTTTATTTTCCACTTTTATATTATTTTTGGGACTAACCTATTAACCGGAGGCCCAGCCCAGAATTGTTGTTTTTTGCCTATTTCAGTGTTTCGGAGAAACAGAATATCAAACGGAGTCCAAACGGAATGAAACCTTCGGGAACATGATTTTCTCATCAGATAAGACCCAGGAGACTTGGACCCTCCGTCAAGAAATCCACGAGGCGGTCACGAGGGTGGAGGACGCCCCCCCAGGGCATGCCCCCTGCCTCGTGGGCCCCTCAAAGCTCCACCGACGTACTCCTTCCTCCTATATATACCTATGTACCCCCAAACAATCAGATACGGAGCCAAAAACCTAATTCCACCGCCGCAACTTTCTGTATCCACGAGATCCCATCTTGGGGCCTGTTCCAGAGCTTCACCGGAGGGTGCATCGATCACGGAGGGCTTCTACATCATCATCCAAGCCCCTCCGATGAAGTGTGAGTAGTTTACTTCAGACCTATGGGTCCATAGTTAGTAGCTAGATGGCTTCTTCTCTCTTTTTGGATCTCAATACAATGTTCTCCCCGTCTCTCGTGTAGATCTATTCGATGTAATCTTCTTTTTGCGGTGTGTTTGTTGAGACCGATGAATTGTGGGTTTATGATCCAATCTATCTATGAATAATATTTTGAATCTTCTCTGAATTCTTTTATGTATGATTGGCTATCTTTGCAAGTCTCTTCGAATTATCAGTTTCGTTTGGCCTACTAGATTGGTTTTTCTTGCCATGGGAGAAGTGCTTAGCTTTGGGTTCGATCTTGCGGTGTCCTTTCCCAGTGACAGAAGGGGCAGCAAGGCACGTATTGTATTGTTGCCATCGAGGATAACAAGATGGGGTTTTCATCATATTGCATGAAACTATCCCTCTACATCATGTCATCTTGCTTAAGGTGTTACTCTGTTTTTAACTTAATACTCTAGATGCATGCTGGATAGCGGTCGATGAGCGGAGTAATAGTAGTAGATGCAGGTAGGAGTCGGTCTACTTGTCTCGGACGTGATGCCTATATACATGATCATACCTAGATATTCTCATAACTATGCTCAATTCTGTCAATTGCTCAACAGTAATTTGTTCACCCACCGTAGAATACTTATGCTCTTGAGAGAAGCCACTAGTGAAACCTATGGCCCCCGGGTCTCTTTCTCATCATATCAATCTCCATCACTTTATTATTGCTTTGCTTTTTTACTTTGCCTTTTAATTTTCACTTTGCATCTCTATACCAAAAATACCAAAAATATTATTTATCATCTCTATCAGATCTCACTTTCGTAAGTGACCGTGAAGGGATTGACAACCCCTAAGCGTGTTGGTTGCATTGAGCTATTGTTTTTGTGTAGGTACGAGGGACTCGCGCGTAGCCTCCTACTGGATTGATACCTTGGTTCTCAAAAACTGAGGGAAATACTTACGCTACTTTGCTGCATCATCCTCTCCTCTTCGGGGAAATCCAATGCAGTGCTCAAGAGGTAGCACCCGCCCCAGTTGCCGCCTGCTGGGGATTCGCCGCCTTCTGGGGCTCGCCGACAGGTAGGGCCCTCCGCCTGCGGGCCGTACCGACTGGCCATCGTGGGAGCGTAGCTCCCTATGTAGTAGGTGATGTCACGGGCAGTGCGGCTACAGTACCCCGTCAGGTGAGGGGCGTCCGCTGGGTACGCCCGTATTGTAGCCGCGCTCAGCCCTAGATTCGGGGGTGGAAGGTCGCATTGTAGCCACGCCCCGTCCTGTCGCAGTTATGTGGGTGCAAACTTTGAGGGCACGAGGGGCCGCCTGCTAGGAGTCGGCCTCCTCATAGCCGCCTTCTAGCAGCCGGCCTCCTAGACCAGCCGGCCCAAGAAGCCGGTTGTTCATCCAGGAGGTGTGAGGGGCGCAGCTAGCCCGATGTCTTCAAATACCATAGGGAGCCGATGAGGCTACCTGTGGTCATTTACTCCAACACGGTGCATTGGAGGCAACCTAGGCTCCACGACGACGTCCTCAAGAGGAAGATGACGCGTCAAGTTGCCGCCGTCGAGACCGAGGGAAAGATTAAGAGTTTTCATCCAAAACCCTGGCTTGGCAAGAGGGACCACGGCGGCGCCCCCAAGGGGGAAGTGGCACCCACGGGCCTCACGGCCGCTGGTGTTGGAGCACAAGACTTTTTCCTGGAGCCTCTCACCCATGCCACACTGAGGAACTCCAAGCACCTGCCCACATTGAGGCCTTGTTCGGTTGCACCCCTCCACAAGAGGATTGGAGGGATTGGGGGGTTGACTTGTAGGGGATTAAATCCTCTTCAATCCCTGGCAAACCCTTTCAAATCCCTCTCAACCGAACGCAGCTTGAGGGAGGACATGCCGCCACCAAGTAAGACCTCCATAGCACGATCAGGGAATCGCCACTACCACGGAACCACCGACACCAGGATCACCCCGTGCAACATCCTTTGCCGCCTGCACAACCAAAAGATGTCGCCGCCCCCGCCAAGATTCCTGTTGAAGAGCCAATCTGACGGACCACTACCCGAGGCCGCCGCCCCAGCATCCAGGTTCCCCACCTCACTCCCGTACACCTACTCCAAAACCCAAGCACTGCACTCACCGACGGCGAGATGAAAAGCCCCCTCCTTTCCAGTCTGACGGCACACCATGGCCAACAATGCTCCCACGCTAGTGCCACAACCACTTGTGGCGGCAGCCAGCGAACTCAAATTGGTCAATCGAGACTAGATCCGACTGGGAGCAACCCTCCACATCTGCCTCCACCATGCCATGATGACCACGGGGTTCCACCCCGACGGTACTAATAATCCACAAGTATAGGGGATCACAACTGTTTTCGAGGGTAGAGTATTCAACCCCAATTTATAGATTCGACACAAGGGGAGCCAAAGAATATTTGAAGGTATTAGCAGCTGAGTTGTCAATTCAACCACACCTGGAGATTAATTATCTACAGCAAAGTGATCAGTAGCAAAGTAGTATGATAGTTTTGATAATAGTAACAGCAACAACGGTAACGGTAACGGTAATGTAACAGTGATATCAGTAATTTGTAGAAAGTGTAACAGTGATGATAGCAGTAGTAACTTAGCAAGAACAATATAGGATAAATTCGTGGGTATTGGATCGGTGACTTGTTGGATGATATTCATCATGAAACAGTTATAACCTAGGGCGATACGTCACTAGCTCCAGTTCGTCAATATAATGTAGGCATGTATTCCGTAAGTAGTCATACGTGCTTATGGAAAGAACTTGTATGACATATTTTGTCCTACCCTCCTGTGGCAGTGGGGTCCATATTGGAAACTAAGGGATATTAAGGCCTCCTTTTAATAGAGAACCGGAACAAAGCATTAACACATAGTGAATACATGAACTCCTCAAACTACGGTCATCACCAGGAGAAGTCCTGGTTTCTGTCACTCCGGGGTTGCCAGATCATAACACGTAGTAGGTGACTATAACTTGCAAGATCGGATCTAGAACATGGATATAATGGTGATAACATAAACGGTTCAGATCTGAAATCATGTCACCAAGGCCCAAACTGACAAGCATTAAGCATGGCAAAGTCATAGCAACATCAATCTTAGAACATAGTGGATACTAGGGATCAAGCCCTAGCAAAACTAACTCGATTACATGATGAATCTCATCCAACTCTTCACCGACTAGCGAGCCTACAAAGGAATTACTCACTCCCAGTGGGGAGCATCATGGAATTGGCGATTGAGAAGGGTTGGTGATGACGAAGAACGAAGATCCCCCTCTCCGGAGCCCCAAATGGACTCCAGATCTGGCCTCCCGATGAAGAACAAGAGGTGATGGCGGCTCCGTCTCGTGGATCGCAATAATTCTTTCTCCCTATTTTTTCTGGAAAAATAGGATTTTATAGCGTCGGTTTCAGGGTCTGCGGGGCCACTAGGTGGGGACAACCCACCTGAGCGTGCCAGGAGAGGGGGGCGCGCCCTGGTGGGTTGTGCCCACCCAGGTGCCCCTCTTCGGTAGGTCTTGGCTCGAGAAATTCTTATTTATTGTATAAAAATTCCTTGCAAAGTTTCGTTCCATTCCGAGAACTTTTATTTCTGCACAAAAACAACAGCATGGTAGTTCTGCTGAAAACAGCGTCAGTCCGGGGTTAGTTTCATTCAAATCATCCAAATTAGAGTCTAAAATAAGAGGAAAAGCATTAGGAAAATTAGATACATTGGCGACGTATCAGGTACCCCAACAATCAGACGATGAAGGAGGCAGTGGCCGCAGGTCCCACAATCATGGCCACGACCTCCAAGGCAGATGCGCCCCCGCAAGGGCACGGAACCAAGACGATGCACCACCGAGCCCCATGGCCTGGTGTGGGCATAGCCGGCACCACCGGTCGTCGGAAGGCCGGATCTGGAGCCCGACCAGTAAGGCCACACAGGAGCTCGAGGGAGATAGAGTCAGGGATGACATGAGATGAGGAGCCGCACCGCCGCCCTGCAACTTTCGCAGAGCCACCGTCTAGCCACGTTGGCACCACAGCGAGACGCCCTTGCCAAAGCGCGGCGCCTGCGCCGCTGCAGACCGGTCGAGTAGGAGAAGGATCACACAAAAATCCAGGTTGTGACAAGTGTCACACATGTAATGCTCCACTTGTCACCACCAGATAAGGCGAGAGTTACCTTTGCAAGGGGTACACTTTAATTAGTGATTTCGCAAAATAAAACATATCTTTTTTAGACAACATAAAACAAAAAAAATTAGTCTAAACACACTCCATGTTATTGATCATTATAAACAAAGTCATGGGATACAACTTTTTTCGAGAGTACGCCAAAGGCGTACCATATTTGTATAGAAGTGAGAAGAAATAATTACAAGAATCCTATAATTGATGCGAACATCAATCCCCGGAGCACCTACACCTTACAATGCACATTACATCAAATTCTCATAAATCTATCTAGGCCTCCTACACCCACACGAGGTCGTTTCCATTCTAAAATCTCCTCTAGGATCCATCTGCCTAGCTCTCCTGGCGCTTTGTGTTGCTCCGGTCGGTTGAACGCTCTCGTTTCTTTGCTTCCAAAGTGACCGAGCCGCTCCAATGACGAGTGAGTGGAATCCCCTCATGTCTTTGCCATGAAAACCTCTCCTCGCGCTTAGCTACCACTCTGCGAATGTGTCATTTCTGCTTGGGGTCATGACATTGAGTTGCAATGTGTTGAAACACGTGTGCCAGACCTCCCGCGCATAGACACATTGCACTCGGCATTTTCCTCGTCCTGCATACAAGTGTAGCACGCTGAGGGCACCTCCTACAAACCATGTCGCACCCTCCTATCTGAGGTCCACAGATCTGTGTTGCACCGCTAGCCATGTGAAGATTTTACACTTGAGCGAGGCCCAACTTCGCCAAATCCTGATGGCCGTGGGGGATCATCTCCCCTGGCAAAGTTGGGTGTAAGTGGACTTCGCGGAGTACTCACCAGAGCGATCGTGTGGCCAAGTGAATATATGCTCTGCCTGCTCATCTCTCGGCATCGTAGCGATCGCGTGCCTAAGGTGCATCACCTGTAGTAACACTCCAAACATGAGTTGGGGCTACAGCTCATGTACCCAACATTCTTTGCTCAGAGCCTAGGCGACCGTCTCACATTCCATCTCTTGGTATCCACTCCTTGTAGCAGCGAAGGCGCAATGTCCTGAATAGTACTGTGTCCCCTTTACCAACAGTTATCTTCACCAGACTATCGAACACTTGTCGGACATCATCATCCACCAACATCTGAAGGTCTTGCCCAGGCCAATGCGAGTTCGTACGCCTGAGCCATTCCCATCTCACTCTGATGGGTAGAGCTTGTACGCTCAAATTCTTCACTCTGAGTCCACCATAAGTAAGCAGTCTGCAAATAGAGCTCCATGCCACTAAACATTGGCCACACGTGGTGTCTAGAGTACCAAAGAGCCACACTTTGCGTCCTAAAGAAAATCCTAGAGTGTGTTTAGCAAGACTATGCACCTCGACAACATAAAACAATTATTTTAGGGGAACAACATAAAACAAGAGACCTCATCGTCAGCGCCTTAGGCGCCGCTTCCCTTCTCTGGCGCTCGTAGCAGCCTCGCACAGGCCGGCCTAGCTAGCGCGCTCGCTCTTTCCCTTCGGTTTGACGGAGGTGCGTCATTCGTCCCTTTTGTTTTTTTCGTGTTCGTCCCGTCGTTCACAAATCTGAAAAACATTGATTGTAAAAATTACGAATTTGAAAAAGTTCATCAATCATGAAAAACGTTCATCCATTTTGAAACACATTTCACAAAAATGAAAAAGTTCATCAATTATGAAAGTTCATCGAGTTTGAAAAAAGTTCATCGAATTTCAATAAAAGTTCATGAAATTTGAAAAAAAAACACCCAAAATTGAAAAAAAAAGTTCATTCAATTTGAAAAAATTCATCGAATTTCAATAAAAGTTCATGGAATTTGAAAAAAGTTCATCAAATTTGAAAAAAAGTTCATAAATATTGAAAAAAGTTCATGAAATTTGTAAAACATCCATCAAAATTTGAAAAAAGTTCATCAGATTTGAAAAATGTTCACCGAGTTTAAAAACAGTTCATTGAATTTGACAAAGCTCATCAAAAATTGAAAAACATTCATCAATTTTGCAGAAAAAAATCATAAAAAAAAGAAATTTTCTCGAATTAGAAAAAAAAACAGAAAAAAGGAAAAAAGAAAGGAGAAAGAAGAAAAAAAGGCAAAACATGTATGTAACCACAAGACTAGAAATGGTTTGATGGTTGTCACGTCTTATACTAGCCAGGTTGTCGCGGGATCAAATCCCACGTCTCGCAAAAAATGGGGCAAGGTGGCCCGTTATGATGGAAGGCCCTAGTTATATATGTAGTCGGAAGGGACCTCCTATACGACGCATCCTGCGTCAAACAGAAGGTCGACGCACACTGGCGACGCACGACTGGGCCAGCCCATCAACGCGAAAGTCACTTATGTTACCTGTATCGCGCGCGAACTAAAAAAACCCAGCTGCGCTGCTCTGTGCGATTGCTAGACAATTCATAGGCTTTTTCCCTCTTGTTAGGGTTCTCCTGCTCTCGGAGGCGCCGCCGCCGCCATTGAGTACCTACCTTGTTCCCTCTCGCTGATATGCCCACGAGGCGTGTCAGGGGCCTTTGGTTCCTGGCGCCCCTCTCCTGGGAGGCGGCTCGGTGTAGGGTTCCACTGGTTCTTGAAAGCCTGGCATTTCTCTTTCGCGGGCTAGGGTTTGGCAGTATGGCGGCGCAGATGGGTCAGGGATCGGCGGCGGCCGGTACCTCTTCATCTGAGTCAGAGATAGAGAAGATGATGGCGGAGCTAGGGCTGCGCGAGGCTGACATGGACGATGTCGTGGTCGACGAGGGTGCTATACCCAGGGATGCGGCCAGGTGGATGGCTGTGTCTAAGGTTCACATTGATAAACCCTATAGTCAGGGCTGGTTTTTTCGAAACATGAGAGCTGCTTGGGATCTTGCGCAAGAAGTGAATTTCAAGCCGCTAGAGCCGAACTTGTATACACTTTAGTTTCGCTGCTTTGGCGATTGGGAAAGAGTGATGCAAGAGGGGCCATGGAACTTCAGAGGTCATGCGGCGATCATTACTCCCTATGATGGGGTAACCGGGATTCCGAGACTGATCGGATATTTGGATCCAGATACATGATGTCCCTACGTTATATGCACATCCGGTGCCTTCTTTAGCGGCCAAAGTGGGTGAGGTCTTGTTCACTGAACCTGTTTCACATGACTTCACGGGGAATTTTTACCGTGTATGGGTTAAGATCAATGTGCATAAGCCGCTGAAGAATGTTGTGTCGTTGGTGAGAGATTCCAAAAGGCAGATAATTTACAGGGTTAAATACGAACGGCTGCCGGATTGGTGTGCAGTCTGTGGGCATTTGGGCCATACTTTTAAGGAACACGGGGATAGTGTAACACCCACGATGCGGCTATATCTCCCATGTGTCGAGGCATGACTTAGAGGCATAACCGCATTGTGGTTTTGTCGCAAGAGGGGTAATCTTCACACAATCTCATGTACTGAATAAGAAAGGGATAAAGAGTTGGCTTACAATCGCCACTTCACATAAATAACAAGTTAAACATACATCATCCAGAGTACAATCAAGGTCCGACTACGGAACCAAAATAAAAGAAGACAACCCCAAATGCTAGATCCCTGATCGTTCCAACTAGGCACCACTACTGATCAACCAGAAAAGACACAAAACAACGATCAAGATCTTCATAGAGCTCCCACTTGAGCTGGGTTGCGTCACCTGCACTGGTATCATCGGCACCTGCAACTGTTTGGAAGTATCCATGAGTCACGGGGACTCAGCAATCTCACACCCATGGGATCAAGACTATTTAAGCTTATGGGTAGGATAGGGTAATGAGGTGGAGCTGCAGCAAGCGCTAAGCAAATATGGTGGCTAACATACGCAAATAAGAGCAAGAAGAGAGCAACACAACAGTCAAAAAGCTAGAAGTGATCAAGAAGTGATCCTGAAACTACTTACGTTCATACATAACCCAAACCGTGTTCACTTCCCGGACTCCGCCGAAAAGAGACCATCACGTCTACACACGCAGTTGATTCATTTTAATTAAGTCAAATGTTAAGTTCTCTATAACCGGACATTAACAAATTCCCATCTGCCACATAACCGCGGGCACGGCTCTCGAAAGTTTATACCCTGCAGGGGTGTTCCAACTTAGCCCATCACAAGCTCTCACGGTCAACGAAGGATATTCCTTCTCCCAGAAAGACCCGATCAGTCTCGGAATCCCGGTTACAAGACATTTCGACAATGGTAAAACAAGACCAGCAAGACCGCCCGATGTGCCGACAAATCCTGATAGGAGCTGCACATATCTCATTCTCAGGGCACACTGGATGGGCCAGACGTCGGGTTGGCATAGACCCTGGTTGCCCAGGGGGCGCCGAACATCGCCCAAGTTGGACCAATACTCGGAGGAGCACTGGCCCGGGGGGGTAAGGGAGTCCTGGATTAGGGGGTCTCCGGACAGCCGGACTATATCCTTTGGTCGGACTGTTAGACTATGAAGATACAAGATTGAAGACTTTGTCTCGTGTTCGGATGGGACTCTACTTGGCGTGGAAGGCAAGCTAGGCAATACGGATATGTATATCTCCTCCTTTGTAACCGACCTTGTGTAACCCTAGCCCCCTCCTGTGTCTATATAAACCGGAGGGTTTTAGTCCGTAGGACAACATACAATCATTCCATAGGCTAGCTTCTAGGGTTTAGCCTCTCCGATCTCGTGGTAGATCAACTCTTGTAATACCCATATCATCAAGAATAAATCAAGCAGGACGTAGGGTTTTACCTCCATCAAGAGGGCCCAAACCTGGGTAAAACATCGTGTCCCGTGCCTCCTGTTACCATCCGCCTTAGACGCACAGTTCGGGACCCCCTACCCGAGATCCGCCGGTTTTGACACCGATAGGGGGTAAAATAAAGATGACCCTCGGGCTCCGGAAACCCAAGGGAAAAAGGCTTAGGTTGTTAGGCAAATGTAAAACCAAGGTTGGGCCTTGCTGGAGGAGTTTTATTCAAAGCAAACTGTCAAAGGGTTCCCATAACACCCAACCGCGTAAGGAACGCAAAATCAAGGAACATAACACCGGTATGATGGAAACTAGGGCGACAAGAGTGGAACAAAACACCAGGCATAAGGCCGAGCCTTCCACCCTTTACCAAGTATATAAATGCATTAATTAAATAAGAGATATTGTGATATCCCAACATATCCATGTTCCAACATGGAACAAACTTCAACTTCACCTGCAACTAGCAACGCTATAAGAGGGGCTGAGCAAAAGCGGTAATTTAGCCAAACAGTGGTTTGCTAGGAAGGAGGGTTAGAGGCTTGACATGGCAATATGGAAGGCATGATATAACAAGTGGTAGGTAGCGCGATATAACAATAGAGAGAACAACTAGAAAGCAAAGATAGAAGTGATTTCGAGGGTATGGTCATCTTGCATGAGATCCCGCAAGGAAGAAGAACGAGTCCATGAAGAAGACAAATGTATGTAGTTGAATGAATCCTCACAACTCCGGACCGAAACCGAAGCTAACGAGAGAAGCAACCCGGAAAGAAGCAAGCAACATAGTAAAAAACCATCACATAAACATGGCATGATGCACAACCAAGTATGATGCATGTCCGATTTAATGAAGCATGGCATGGAAAAGTGCACAAACAAAACTACAAGTTAAGTGGAGCTCAATATGCAAGGGGATGCATATTGACAAAACACCACATTCGATTGTTTAGTTCTCTCCCGTTTATGTACTCAACAATATTAAATGTTGTTAAACATGGCAAGAGGTGAAGCATATGAAAACTACCTATCTAGGCAAGTTTAAATGTGGCCGGAAATAACAAATAACAGTTCTGGTAAACCCTCATGTCATTTAGCAATTGAAGCAAACAACAATTTAAACATTCTTGATGTTGTTATCATGATGCGAATGACATGTACAAGTTTTAAGCATTTTTATGAAAATGTTGACATGGGCATGTTATGAAGCGCTTGTCATCGTGGCGGAAACGAAAGGGGTGCCACGACAACGACAACGGGAATGGTGCCACGGCAACATTCCGGTTCCGGTAACTCGGTTGAGATGCCGATGCAAAAGAAAGTGTGACGGGAGTGTGTCATGCGATGAACGGTGGGGTGATCCCGGTTACCGGGTTCCCACGAGACGACGGCATGGCAATGGGGAACATGCAAGAAACACGTTGGGCACGGTGCAAACGCGAGCATTTCATACAACATATGCATTCGTCCACGGGCGGTCGTTCTCGGCGGTTATACCTTCGAAGCATGCGTTTTTAGGCGGACCAAGTTCAAAGCGGTGTAGGGGAAGTAGACGTTCTCACGACAGTCATGGAAGTAGTGGTACATGTTCGTTTCGGATAGACGAATCCACGGTCGACGATAGTTGTACACTTGGTCATGTCAGATCCACAGTTCTTTGGGCAATGATAGTCGTACACTTCCGTAGATGTTCGGGGCTGTCGGTAGGGGTACTCGCAGTATTGCCATGATAGTGTTACAAGGTCGTCGGGGTACTTGTTGGTCCAGTCTTGACGGTCTCGTTTTTGCGACGGTAGTCGTACTAGTCGGCGGTAGTGGAACTTGACGGATCAGAGCTCTTCGAGGGTCGTCATGGTACTCGTTCATGTTGTAGTCGTACATGTACTGTGGTCAAGGTCTTGGTGGACTTGCAGGCCTTGGCGATTCTGGAGACGCCGGTAGAGGTACTAGACGCGACATTGTGTACTCGTACACTTGTCGGAGAGGACTTTCCCACAAAGCCCAAAACGAAACAGCCACAATCGGAGGCAACAGAGGTGGAGGCGCACGAGGGTAGCGAGGCGATGGTCCTGCGGCAACAGGAGGTCAGCGGCGGCGCGGCACAGGAAGAGCAGCAGCAGGACGGAGTGGCTACCATCGCCCTTGGCGTGGAGCAAGGGAGGCGAAGCTCCTGGAGGATGGAGGTGCCATGGACCTCGGGCGCACGGTGAGGAGGATCTCCGGAATATGATGAAAGAATATATGGCAAGGTTGGAGACCGAGAATTAAGATAACAAAGGCATTGTGATATTTTGCAAGTGTGTTATGGTGAATTCCAAATTAATGAAATATTTAATATAGCTCCCTAATATTGGGAGCATATGTTATAAAGAGCAATCACCATGTGAGTCCCCTCGGTTTAAATAGATCAAAAGATCTATGCAATTTGCTTAGTAGAGCTTTAAAATAAAAAATAAAAGACATGATGGCATGATGACATGATGCGATGCAAAATAAATAAATAGAGCCAGCATCAAAGAAACACAAGGTGATCACGAAATCTAAGAAAGTCTTCTGGAGCATCGGTCTCGGGGCGTCACAGATGGCATCCATCCTAAATCCGCCCTGGTGTTTAAGGATCTGTGAGCTACATGGACGTTGAGGCGAGGACGAGGTGCAGGAGGAGAGAGAGGACGTCGTGGAGGCCGTAGAGGGGGTCGTGGACAGGGAAATAGAGGTGCAGACAAAGAGTATTCGGGAGAGTATGATAGAGATGAAGAGGATGAAGAAGAGCAGCACACGGGCACGGAGAACATGAGTGTGGATGAGTCAAGTAGGAAGAGGGCTGAAAGAGATGAGTTGGGCAAAGTTAACTTTCTCAAGGAACAGGAAAAGGGGAACCCAAAGAGCGATGTACTTGCGATTGTTCCTATGGGCTCAAGCATTGTCAGTCCACGTCCGAGCAGAGACCCGAAGCGCACCAGGAAAGAAGATGATGAAAGGGATAGTTCAAGCATTCCAGTGAAGAATTTGGCGGGCTCCTTCGAGGAGCGCCGCCGGGCCCAATGAGTATGTTCTGTTGGAACTGTCGTGGCGTGGGCAACGCCGCGACAGTCCAAGAACTTCGCAATTTCGCGAGGAAGGTTGCCCCTACCCCTATTATGCATTGTTGAGACTCGGATACATGGACCTGGGGTAGAAAATCTAGCTGGTACATTGGGCTATGAGAATGCTTATGCAGTTGATAGGCAAGGTAGGAGTGGAGGAATTGGTCTTTTTTGGAACAATGAAATAAAAGTTGAGATTTGGGGTTATTCTTGTTATCATTTGGATGTATCGATAGAGGAAGAAGGCCATGATGCATGGAGATTGACATGTGTTTATGGTGAGGCTCAAACCCACTTGAGACACCAGACGTGGGAGGTTTAAAAAAATATTAGCACATCTAGCTCTCTCCCATGGTTATGCATCGATGACTTTAATGAAGTGTTGCGTGCAAATGAGCATGTTGGAGTTGGGATGCGGAGTAACTCGCAGATAAAAGCATTTAGAGAAATAGTGGACGTATGCAAGCTGCTCGATATTGGTTACAAAGGACAACCATGGACGTTCGAGAAGAGAGTGGTTGGAGGAACTTATACTCGATGCAGACTCAACCGTGCGCTGGTAAGTGCACAATGGCTAGCTCGGTTCCCATCAGCCAGCGTCGAGCACTTAACGGCGGCGACGTCAGACCACAGTCCGCTGCTTTTTGACCTTGGGCGCGGGCAAGAGCCTCCCATAGATGCACTTTCCGGTATGAAGCAATGTGGGAGAAGCATGAGTCGCTAAAAGGAACAGTTCAGTCAGAATGGGAAGCTGCGGGTACATGCAATAATGCTCAAGATCTTCACAACAAGCTAATGCGTGTTTCTACAGGTCTATCAAAGTGGAGCAAAGAGACCTTTGGGAGTGTAAGAAAGGAGATAAAGGAGCTTAAGATGAGATTGGAAGAACTCAGGGCTGATCCACTCCGGGTTGCACCAACACATATTGAGATGAAAACCAATGAGAGATTCATAGAGCTTTATCACTGGGAAGAAATTATGTGGAGACAATGGGCAAGGATTGATTGGTTGTCCTCGGGGGACAAAAATACAAAAAAAATTCACCTCCGTGCCAGCCTAAGGAGGAAGAAGAATATGATCCGGGCCCTAGAAAATTCTCTGGGCATATTGGTGCAAGATCCGGCTGAGTTGAGGTCTATGGCTAATGCTTTTTACCAAAATTTATACACTACATAAGGAGTGCAGGGCATCCAGGAGGTCATAGACCATGTACCTCGCAAGGTCACCGAGGCCATGAATGTAGCCCTGTGCGCGCCATATACAAGTACTGAGGTCAAAAATGCACTTTTACAAATGTTTCCTACTAAAGCTCTGGGACCCGATGGCTTTCCAGCTTTGTTCTATCAGAAGCATTGGGACGTATGTGGAGAAGATGTGACGAAAATTGTACTAAGGATAGTCAAATGGGAAGAGAGCCCAGAGTGTATTAATGAGACAATATTAGTACAGATTCCGAATATAACTAATCCCAACCTCCTCTCTCAGTTCAGACCGACCAGTTTGTGCAATGTGCCTTATAAGATTGCATCGAAGGTTGTTGCAAATAGACTTAAGCTTGTTCTACCAGAGATCATTTCAGAAGAGCAATCTGCATTTGTGCCGGGTATACTGATAACAGATAACATCATTTGTGCTTACGAATGTTTACATTTTATGAAGAGAAATAGGTCAAAAAATAACAGCTTTTGTGCCCTGAAACTCAATATGATGAAAGCCTATGATAGGCTGGAGTGGCCCTACCTCAAGGCTATAATACAGAAATTGGGGTTTGCAGCAAGTTGGATTGATACAGTTATGGCCACGGTTTCTTCAGTATCTTTTTCGGTGATGTTCAATGGAGAAAGACTTGAACGTTTCTATCCATCCAGAGGGATTCGGTAGGGAGATCCTATCTCACCCTACCTATTTTTTATTGCAGCAGAGGGCCTTTTCGTGCCTCCTGAAATCCAGTTCTCGGTCATCTTCACTGATAGGTATTAAAGTGGCGCCTACGGCCCCGGTCGTGAACCACCTTGTATTTGCAGATGGCAGCCTGTTGCTTTTCAAAGCTAGTGTGGAGGGTGCAGATGACAGCCTGTTGCTTCTCTGAACTGGGGTCTCACCCATCTCAGATTTGGAGAGCCATTATAGATGGTAGAGATGTGCTGGCGCAAGGAATAATAAGAAGAATTGGGGATGGAGCCACTACCAGAATATGGGATCACAATTGGATACCACGTGCAAGTTTTAAACAGCCGATTACTTCACTGCTTCAAGCACCTCCACATATGGTGTCAGACTTGATTGAAACGGCCACGGCTTCCTGGAGGGAGGAGCTCATTCGATCTGCGTTCACAGCTTTTGATGTTGAAGCCATTCTTCAAATACCTCTATGCACTAGACGGGTTGATGATTATTGGGCGTGGAGTGAAGAACCTCGAGGGAATTTCTCTGTTGGCTCGGCATACTGCATGTTAGTGCGTACCAAATATGACAGAGAAGGATGGCTTGAGGGTAGGGAGACACTATCAAGCAGCGAGGGAAACAAGGAGGAGTGGAAGGCAATTTGGAGAACATGTGTACCATCAAAAATCAGGGTTTTCTTATGGCGTTTGGCTAGACAATAGATACCCTCCGGGAAGGTTCTGCAACGATGAAATATGGCTACAACTGGGGCTTGTAATCTGTGCGGAGTGAATGACTCTTGGCGGCATGCTTTGTTGAACTGCCCAATGTCTCGCAGCACATGGGCGCTTTCCTCTGAGGCGATTTTGGATCAACTGAGTATTCACCAACATGAATGCCCCAAGCAGTGGCTTTTTGCAATGCAGAGCGCACTATCGGTGGATGATTTTGTCACGTTTGCAGTGTCACTATGGGCCATTTGGGGGCGAGAAGAAAAGTAATCTATGAAGGCATATTCAAGACCCCGCAAACAAGGCATGATTTTATCAATTCTTACCTGTCCGAAGTTCAAATCTTAATGCCATCAAGGGAAGGTATGAGAGGGGGTGAACGCCGTCACGCTGGATGGATCGCCCCTCCAGACGGCTTCACTAAACTGAACGTTGATGCTGCGGTAGGCAGAGGAGGGAGCTATGGAGCCGTTGCGGCGATCTGCAGAGAGCAAGATGGAAGGTTTGTAGGGGCGTCAGCAATTATCTTCAAGCATATTTCTGATCCAACCACACTTGAAGCTTTGGCGGTCAGAGAGGGCCTTGATCTTGCTACTGATCTAAATGTTGCAAGGGTTTATGCTGCTACAGTCAACAAAGGGGTGGTACAGGAAGTAGAAGGAGGAAGTGATGCGGTTTATGGCCCAATAATCAGAGAGATCAAGCTACAAATGTCTTCTTTTAATTCTTGTAATTTAGTTCATCAGTTTAGGAGCTCAAATTTTGATGCTCACAACATAGCAAAGCATGAGTTGAGTTTGGGAGCTGGCCGCCATGTTTGATTAGGCCAGCCAGATGGAATTGCATTCGTCCCTGTAAACATTGTGATGACATAATAAAGCTTTGCGAGATTGCCTAAAAAGCCTAAAACCCCCCAGAAAAACAGGTAGCCTACGTGTGGATCCGATCCCGCTCACAACAAAGAGTACACCACGACCAGCTAGCCACTCCACCACAAAGATGCTACTCAATATTTAAGCGCAAAACACTATAACAACTATCAGCAGGGTTGAGATTTTAGAAAACAACATTTTAGAAATATTTCTTGAAAATTTCGAACAATTCGAAATGCCGCAAATATTTTTTGATATTCTAAGCTCTTTTTCTAAAAAAAATGTTACAATTTTTGTAATCCAAATTTAGAAAAAGCACGGACATTTTTTCGCAAAACCTAACAGTTTTCTAAAACGTGAAGAATTTTGGGAAAATAGAAACTTTTATGACATTGTGATTTTTTTTGAAAATAAGAAACACTTTCGGAAATTCTTGAACATATTTTGAAGCACAAACATTTTTCTGAAATTGTGAGCAAATTTTGGAAATGAGAACATATTTGGAAATTCCTGTACATTTTTTGAAACATAAACACTTTATGAATTACATATAGAACATATTTTGATATAGAGAACATTTTTTAGAAACATGAACATAATAAAGATTTGAAAACGAGAACATGTTTTTGAAATTAATGAACCTTTTTTTAAATTATGACCCAAATTTAAACAACATTTTTTGGAATTCCTGAAAGACTTTTTGAAACACGAACTTTTTTTGGAAATTGTGAACAAAAGTTGAAAATTGGAACATTTTATGAAATTCCTGAAGATTTTATCAAAACATGAATGTACCAATTATTTGAAAACGGGAACATTTTTTTGAATTTACTGAACTTTTTTCAAAACATGAACATTTATGAAATTGTGACCCAAATTTTAAAAAGAACATTTTTTGAAATTCCTAAAAGACTTTTTGAAACACAAACATTTTTTAAAATTGTGAACAATATTTGAAATGGGAACATTTTATGAAATTACTGAATATTTTTTCAAAACATGAATGTACAAAATATTTGAAAATGAGAACAATTTTTGAATTTACTGAACTTTTTTCAAAATAGGAACATTTTTCGAAATTTTGAACAAAATCTAAAACAAGAATATTTTGTGAAATTCCTGAAAGACTTTTTGAAACGCGAACAATTTTTGAAATTGTGAACAAAAGTTCAAAATGGGAACATTCTATGAAATTCCTGAATTTTTTTTCAAAACATGAACGTAACCACGAACATTTTTTAAAACACGAACATTTATTGAAATGTGAATTTTTTTAAAACAAGAACGTTTTTTGAGATTCCCTAAAGAGTTTTTGAAACACTAACATTTTTTGAAATTTTGAAAAATATTTGAAAACAAGAACATTTTTTGAAATCTTGAACAAAATTTGAAAACATGGACGTTTATGAAATTCCTGAACATTTTTTGAAATTTAGAGCAAATTTTGAAAACAAGAACATGTTATAAAATTCTGAATAAATATTTGAAATTCTCAAACAAAATAAATATGAAAAAGGAAAAATGAAAGAGCAAAGAAAAGAAAAGAAAACAAAAAACAAACAAAAAAGAAAAAAGAGATAGAAAAAGAAAAAGGAAAGAAAGAAAAAGGAAAAAAGGGGGGAATATAAAAACCGGTTCAGGAACCTCCTAGATGATTCCAAAGCAGAAAAAAAAACGGGCTGGGAACCGCCTAGAAGATTCCCAAAACCCGAAATCACTAATTGAGGAGTACTCGTTGCAAAGATCACTCCAATTCTCCTAGTTGCGAAAAATGGTGCACATGCAGCGCGCCACTTGTCGCAACCTGAGAGTTTTCCTTTTTTTTCATAGATCCGTTTACTCAAAACATTTTATCTCTCAAATCGTGCGTCCAAATCTTGAACCGCTTTCGTCGTTGGATTCTTCGCGTCGAGATTTTCAAAACTAGATCCCATGTTGATAGGTTTTGACGAACTTTTTTTTCACAAAAAAACCAGACGAAAAAACCGAACCGCGAGCACGGGTTTTTTCCCTTTCCGAAAGAGACACGCTCATGCCTCTCACGAAGTCACAACCGTGCCTCTCGCGGAAGCAAAACCGTGACTCTCGCGGAAGAAAAAAAAAAGAAAAACGCATTTTTTCGTTTCCGAGTAGGCACAGCCGTGACTCTCGTGAAAGTACAACCGTAACTCTTGCGGAAGCAAAACCGTGACTCTCGTGAAAGGAAAAAACAAAAAACACGTTTTTTCCCTTTCCAAGAGGCACGACCGTGACTCTCACGAAAGCACAACCATACTTCTCGCGGAAGCAAAACCGTGACTCTCGCGAAAGAAAAAAAAACAAAAAATACGTTTTTTTTCGTTTCCGAGAGGCACGATCGCGACTCTCGAGAAAACACACCCGTGCCTCTCGCGGAAGCAAAATCATGACTCTCGTGAAAGGAAAAAAAACAGAAAATACGTTTTTTTTTCGTTTTCGAGAGGCACGGCCGTGGCTCTCGCGAAAGCAAAACCGTGCTTCTCGCGGAAGCAAAACCGTGACTCTCATGAAAGGGAAAAAAAGAAAACATGTCTTTTTGCGCAAAATAGTTTTTTCCAATGTTTTTTGATTGAAAAGCTAAGGAAGACTGGTGAAAAACCAAAACGTCGAAAAAACAGAAAAAAAACCATTTAAAAACCGAAAACGCGTGTGGAAAAAAAATCCGGAGGGAACGCCCAGAGCGCGATACGTGGCGAATGACTGAGAGCGCGTCAAGTGGTGCTGATCATTGCGAGGCTCTCCCAAACCCCCCTCCCCCTTCCCCCCAAACCGGATTCGCACAAAGGTTTGAACGGGCCGGCCTATCCGCGTCGACTACTTGCGGTAACGAGCGGCAAATAGGAATTTCTGGATCCTTGCTCCCGATCCAGGGCAAGGTGGCCCAGTTTGATGGAAGTCCCGAGATGTAGTCCGATCCTTACTCCCGGTCCAAGTTTACCCAAAGTGCGACCCAACCAGGACAGCCTAACCTTACCCGCTCCATACATAACCCGGCGGCCGCATCTCCGGTCCCCCAATTCGGCAGTTCTCCTCCTTCTCCAAGCAAAAATCACAAGGGTTTTAGGGTTCTAGAACGAGCGGGTCGGCGAGAACAGCCATGGACGCCTCCCCCGAGCTGCAACAGTTCCTGGAGGTAAGATGGGAGCTCGTTTATGTTGATTGCAATCTGGTATTTGGGGTTTGTGTGTCGCTACTACTCGTGGTATATTTGGGCGTGCGCGTATGTAATGTAATTGTTGAACGCGGGCGCCGGTTGCTTAGGGTCTGCTGCATCTGTGTATTTTCTCTTGTATGTGTTGCGGATCCGTGGACAGCGGAGGAGGACGCGGGTTAGTTCGTACGGGTTCTGGTCTCTGTCAGTGGGATTGGTGGTGGAGTGGATCTGAAATTTCTCTTAGAGTAAGCATGCGGGCGGTGTGATGTGGGTGGAAGGCTGTGGTCAAATTTGGATTGAGGATGTGTTCATGATTCGATTGGTGATGCTTGTTAAGTTTTGGATCGTTCGGTTCGGCTATGTTGCAACTGCTTGTATTATGAAGCTAGATGCAGGTTTGCATTGTTAATCAGAGGTAAAATAGTTCAACGGTTAAGGTCCCGGTGCATTGGAACTATTTGCTAGTGAAGCTGTTAGTTTGCAAGGAACTGTTGCGTTATGTGCCAGACTATTTTCGGATTTGTTTGTCATCGTCTGATCTTTGGCCCTCTTATTGCTGCAGATACCACAACTGCTATGATTTATTGGCTTTTAGTGTATTATGGCTATAAAATAAATAGGCTAACATGTGTTCTGAGGAAGTCAGCCTTTACGGTTCATATATGTTCTGGGGCTCATTGAAGTAAGAACTTATATTTTCACTTAGCATGCTTAATTGTTTCTTGTTAGCTTTCACATGTTAATGGAAAATCCCATTGCACATATTGATCACATGTTTGCATCCAAATATGCAAGGCGATCATCCTTTGTGTCAAAGTAGCAATTGGTGCTGTAATCTACTTCCTAGTACTTTTGATTTTTATAAGAGTAACACAAATTCCTGAGCTTGTCCAGTAGATCATGCTTTATAACTACATACCCTCGTTCGAGATTTTCATCCGTGTCCATTTCATTTTCTTTTAGCATCCGTAAGTTTGCCCCATGCCACTATACAAGCCCACAACTATATGTTCATGCTTTTACAGCTGATGACTTATTCTACCTATGAAAACTATGTAGGATTTTGAGTTGTTCTAGTGTGCTGTGTTGGTTATCTTTTGTAACTGGGTAAAACAGGACTCATGTGAATTTCTTTAATTCTGCAGCAAGAGAAGCACAAGATGATGATGAGTGAGATGGTAACCAAGCTGACGAATGTGTGCTGGGACAAATGCATAACCAGCACTCCAGGAAGCAAGTTCAGCTCCGGTGAAAGTACCTGCCTGACCAATTGCGCTCAGAGGTACCTTGACATGAGCGTGATAATTGCGAAGAGGTTTGAGATGCAGTAGGGCGTCTCCAACTTCAGCCGGTTGTTGCGTCATCAAAAAGTTTCCAAACTCCAAGCTTCCTTTGAACATGCCAACAATGGCGAGTTTTAACAGTGAAAATATTGAATCTTCCGTCGTAAACGCTTGGTTAATAGTTGTATCTGTGGTGAACCTTGATGTGTTTAGCTTTCTTGTGAAGCTACTGTCATTTGATTCTCTGATCACTTAGTTGGTTTCGTTTCAAGTCAATCTATATGAAGTCTGGCAACAAGTCATGAAATTAAGGGGTTGTTTGGATTGTGACTATCTTTGCCATATATTGTCACATGATTTTTGTCACACTTGCCACACTTGCCTTAGTTGAGTTGCTTAAATTGTTAGTCACACTTTGGCTTGCCTAAGGGAACCTTGCCACACTTTTTGTGTTTATGACATGTGGGGTTCACTGCTTATAAAAAAATCCTTGCCTTAGATGTGGGTAGAACCAAACACCTATCTAACTTGATCAAACTTGTCTAAGGTTACGCGTGGCAAGGTGTGGCTGAAATCAAACAGCCCCTAATTCATCTTATTTTCAGTAGGTGTGGTACAGGACAATTAACATATGTCGAATATGATTATCATTGTTGGCTGGGAACTTCATAATTTCTGCACTAAGGACATGTACAGTGGTTGATAAGGTAGTCTCATCATAAGCCCGCCACATAATTAAGAGAAGACAGGAAAAAAAATGATTGGGTCTGTACAGGGTTAATAAAATTGGGAAGAACATTTGCTGCCGCACCAAACACAGACAGCCAGAGCACCACAAGGGACCTACCACTTTATACCATGAGAAGCTATAACATAAGGTTTTTTTTTTTGAGAAAAAACATAAGTTGGTTGTAACATATCGAACTGGAAGAAAACCGAACAAAGCCCTGAAGATGACGGCTTCTCAGGAGAATGGGCACTCCATATCCTCGAGAGACTATGTTTATGATTATTGTGAATACCACCACTATCCAACATATGAATCCCTAATTGGTGCAACAGCCCCTGCACGGGAGGCACACAAACCCCACCAGTACCGCCGCTCCTCCCCTCTGATGCCGCCGGACTAAGAGCATTACTAGTAGAATCCTCAAACCCTCACTAGCGTTTTAAGGGTTCAAAAATAATTATTTTGTGCACTTTTACGGGTTGAAAAACAGGGGCAAAGATTAGAACCCTCAAACCCAACCCTTATAACGGAATATTTCCATAAACGACGTTGTCGTTGCGCGCGGGAGGTCGATGGGGCGGCCGCCGGCGACGGGGGCGACTAGCAGCGGCGGTCCCGGGCGTGGGCGCGGGAGTTGGGAGGATTTTTCCCTCCCGCGCGAGGATAACCGCTAAATGAGGGTTGGGGTAGATTTTGCTCCCCAACCCTTTTGAGGATTGGGAGAGCGTTTGAGGGTTGGACCTTTAAAAAAAATTGAGGGTTTGAGGGTTGAGAGGTTTTAGTCTACGGTTTTTTTTCGACGAAAATTGTAAAAAAAGACAGTTATTTTTAGGGGTTTAAGGGTTTGAGGGCTCTACTAGACTTGCTCTCATGGAGGTCAGGTAGCGCGGGGCAGGTGTGGAGCCGTGGAGGGCTGGGTGGTGGCATGGCAGCTACTCCCGGCGGAGGCACATGGCGGCTGCTTGGAGCTGATGGGTGGGTGTGGTGGCGTGTATGTGGAGCCATGGAGGGTTGGGTGGTGATGCGTGGCGACCTAAGTGGTCTTCTACAAATTCGATTGGACGTGGCACCAGGGGTCGGGCTCTCTGCTGGATGTGGACCACGTCGTCCAGGTGCTGGCCTGGCTCACCCTGTGCGTTTGGTTTATTCGGTTTACATGATTCGATTTATACGGTTTTTCAGTTTGTACGGTATTAATACTTCGATAAATATGGTATGAAATTAAAATACAGTTTGGTTTCGGTATATACCATAAAAACCAAAGTTGACGCGAATTTGGAAATGACGTAATAATAATTAGCAAATTTATGACTCAAAACACATACTATTCTACACAAATAGTATATGACTATATATATATATAAGTATATATGCATGCATTGATTCATCTGTTGATGGTTATGGACGTGCTTAGCATTTTAAAAATAGAAAAATGACTATGTTACAAGAAAAAAATTACGTACTTAGTAGTGCATTTGACTCATGTACAAAAAAAATGATAACTTGTATGGTTGTTCATCTCAAGAAATATAAATTTATTTTTTACTTTGGTTTATTCGTTTAACCGTTCGGTTTTCTGGTATATACCATAAAAATCAAGTTCAAATCGGTATGAAAAGTTCATACCATACCGAAACCAAAAACCATAAAATTGGTTCGGTTCGGTTTATTTTCGGTTCGGTTTTTAAATGCACAGAGTGAGGCCTGGCCTTCCGCGCGTGCGGTGGCTGACCGGTGGTGCTTTAGTCCACGGCTTGGTGGTGATGATTCTGATCCGATCAGCTAGACGGTGGTGACTACAAATTGTACTGCAACGACACCTAAAAAAACAAATTGTACTGCAATGACTTTCTACGGTTCCACGACGGCCGTGGTCATCAAAAGGTATTCAGGAGGGTTCATCTCTTTTGACCCGATGGTTGACTACGAGGGTAAGATGCAAATTATGGATGACGGTTTGGCGCAGATGGATGGTTGTGTAATGGCAGTGATTGCATCACATGTAGTTGCTGGGATGACGGAAAAATGGTGGTGACAACACATGAACGACTTCGATTGTGTTGCTACTTGAGCACCCGGTCTCGAGCTCCAGGGCGAAAGCCTAGGTTAGACCCGAGTGGTTATATCTGGCGATGATGATGTTTTCCTCATGTTTACTTTGTTGAAGGTATTGTTTGGGTATGCTTGGATTGATTCCTCATGGTGAATACCTAGATTCTGGCCTTGTGGTTGGATCCCGTGATGGCGGCGCCCGAGTGTCGGTCTCTTTTCGAAGACATTAATGTTGAAGAACCTCGTCATTCATGTGGTGTCATGAGATGGTTGATACACATATGGTCATTGTTGTAATTTGCCGATCGTAGATCTGATCGCTTTGCGGGTTTTTCCTCGCCTACGCATAGCTTTGGTCTTATATGACTTTGCTAGTTGCTGGCGTGTTCTCACGTATGTGTGAGTTATGTTGGATGTGTGAATTCTAACTATGCAGAGACCGGGTCCGTGCTCACTGTGTTATATATCATCTTGATGCTGCTTTTTAAACCAATAAAAATTTTCCTTTATCAAAAAATTCCGAGGTATGAATATCAAAAGCATAATGCCAACATATCCAAGTTGTGGGAAAAGGCCCCCTATAGTGTTGCAGCAACGAAGAAGACGTTGGTGGCAAAGGCGTTCATATGGTCTGGACTCTAGAGATTTAGTGAGGGGAGAGGTCTAGCAAACATGACAAATATTACTTCTTCCAAAAGGGATAACAACGGGTCAAAATAGGAAAAGCTCTCATGATGACAACTGTAGTTGTTGGCGTCCCTAGTCTCACCGACAAGCCCTGGTGGTGGTGTTTAAAAGCATCTACGGCCGGCATCATCAAATCTTCCTCAAACACTTGTGGATGCGTCTGTTCGGTGACTGAACATGAGAGAGAAAGAAAAAGTGACCCAACCAGACCCCTTATATATTCTCTATACGTCTGGGCTGTCCGCAAACCTTTATATCTAACTTATAAAGGATGAAAGGGGTGGTAGTCACAACCATCGCTCGAGCGCACCGTAACACGCGAGGCGTAAAAACGCACCGCACCGCGAAAAAACCACCACACCGCGCCCGCGCGTGAGGGTGCAGCGCACCACGTGAAGGGAAAAACCACTGCGCCGTGGTGAGCCCCGCGCCCGTCCGCTTTCTCCTCCCGTTCCCTCAGTCTCCAACCCTAAATCTTTTCCCCCTACAGCCGCCTTCCCAATCTCCTCATCCCCTCCACTCCCTCGACAATGGTGGCGGCGGCGCCCTCTGGTGGCGGAGGAGGAGGGGGGAGATGGTGGCGGCGGCGCCCTCTGGTGGCGGAGGAGGAGGGGGGAGATGGTGGCGCAGCGGCGACCTTCCCCTCACGCATCCCATCCCCCCTCGTCATCCCGGATCACACCGGACCCGAGGCGTGCGGGCGCGGCAGCGACCTGCAAGGGAAGGGCGACGCTCGAATCGATCCAGCCATGGATCGGTCCCTGCGGGAGAAAGAGAAAATGAGGACCTCCGTGCTCAACAGGAGGAGCCGGGGTTGCTGATCCGGCCGGCCCAGATCCACACGCCTCCTCCTTCGGCCACCTCGCCCCACCAGCTTCCAGCTCCGTGGATCCGCCGAGGATGGAGGGCAGCAAGTGAGAGGGAGCAGGGGAAGATGTGAATCGAGGGAGTGAAAGAAGGATCTCACAGGGGAAGAGGAAGAAGGAGTCTAGCGGTGTATCCTCGTCTCATCCCTGGCTGCACCTCTTCTGATGCCATGGCACCAGTGGTGGCTCGTCGATGGAGCACCTCCTTCCATGACGGCACCACCAGCGACTCTTGCTCGACGCCACGATACACAACATCGAGGTAAGCTCGACTCCCTTTCTCCCCTCTCTCAGTTGATAGTCAGTGATTTTATTCTCTCCTTTCCATCTCATGATGGATTCCTTCTTCCAAGACGAATTAGTAACTTTAGCACCAAATATGAAGTTATTTGGACAAAAAAAAGAGCATATGGGAAAATTCTAGGCAATCCCTTGCTAGCATTTGTCTCTCTGAACTGTTGTTGGTTGATAGACCAATAACCATGGCGATTTGCACTTACATATGCATTCTGCCTATGTTTATGGGGTGGAATTTTGCCTTCTCTTAGGTTGTGTTCTGCCAGGTATAAGTTTGCCTGCAAATTGTTTGTGCTAATGTCTGTAAGAGCTGTTGTACTACACCTATATTCAATTGATGGCTAGGCACTATACTGTGCATAAGTAAAATTTCCAGTTTTTCTTTTCGTAGTTGCAGCAGTTATTCTGTACCAACTGCTTCCTCTCTTATTGGCGACTTGAAGTTAGAAGAGAAGATTTGGTTTTTTTTTCTTAGGTTTTGACAAAGCAGGTGAGGCCAACAAAACTGCTGCACCAGAGTAAACCTGTGCTCCAGCAGCCTAGCTGTATATACACATCTTTGCATTCTGATCCGTTTTGTTTTGCGATTCAGGCCACCCCTGATGCTCAGGCTGATGCTTCTTCGCTTGATGCTGAAGAAAAGGATGATCAGATTCAGACGCCCAAGAACAACAGGTGCTGGTGCTGCATCTTCTCTTATATGTTTATCTATGTACTTCCAATTCATATAGTCATTCAAATTGTCTATATACACATCTTGAAATTAAGAAACTCCGGTGGTTCAAAGCGAGTTGGGCCAGGGAAGAAATCAAAGCAGTGACTGTCCTGCACTAACTGTGCAAGGATCAAAAGAATATAGGTGTAGCAATAAATTCCCCTCTTATGCTCAAGTTAAATTTCTTCACTGAAGATATGGTTGGAAGTTATGTTTTGAGTTTGATTCTTTAAACTATAGGCCAATTTGCATATTAATCTCTTTATTTATTTTCTTACTACAGTAGCACACTTGCATAAATCCCACATAAGACTGAATGGTACTCTGCCATGGTGTTTAATCTCAGTAATGTGTCTTGTTTTATTTTGTCCGTGGTGACTGGGGATGTGTTCTCGGCTTTGCCGACAGTAAAAAGAAGGCATACAAAACATTAATTTTTTGCCTTGGTTGAATGCCGCATTTAATTGTCGCTTATGTATTCCAAGTTATTCAATTCTCATGGAGCTTTCCTTTTCTAAAGAAATTTAATACGCAATATTTTTAATATGTGAGGAGGCGAGAGAAGAAAAGAGGGGTTGTTAGGTCAGACTTTGGTGCGTCTCTGGTCAGAAATGGCTGGATCCGTCCGACTCTCTTCCAAATAGTGTAGTGTAGATTCGCTGACCAGTACAACATCTAAACCTTCACTACTCTAGCTTCTTCTTACATTTCTTAGTATCAACAAATAAGGTGGTCGAGGAAGCCATGCGGTGTGAAAAGCATAGTAACAATATATCTGGGCTGCAACGTGTTATGAAACTTTACTGTAATTACGATTTCCTATTATAGCTCATATGAAGAATAATTTGCTGCTTTTACATTTGCTTATTTTATTAACTTTTACTAGGATATGAGTAGCATTACTCAAAATTTTGCTTTGAGAAGAATCTAATGATGTATCCAATTTCACATCCAAGCTACTATGAATATTATGATTGAGCGACTGCTTGGCGATGTCATCGTCAGAGGCTCAGGCCTCCTCCCTGGACAAGGCACTCGTGCTAGGCGGTGGCGATCTGTGCGCCGGTTCAAGGTGAGGCATCTCCTCAAGCCACATCCAGTTTTTCCCATGAGTTTGTGCTAAAAGGATGAGTGTTCTTCTATGACCCATGCATTCTGAATTTAGGAGGAATGACAACAAAGAGAAGAGATCTTTTTGAAATTCTTAGTAAAGTCTGAGCTTTATGTAAATCTCAGTTTCCTTAGCAAACATATGTCTGCAGTTTTTAGTTTGATATGTGGCGTGAGGTTGGGATTTGTGATCAAAATGGTTGGATGTTGATTCAAGAGTGTAGAAAGGTGAATGAGATTCAAGAACGATTCAGGCAGCTTATGAGTATGTTACATTCTGATATTGGCTTCAGATTACATAATTTTATTTCCTTTGGATCGTTGCTTTGGTTCCCTGTGGCCAAGTATCATGGTTTTAAAGATAACATGTGTTTCATGAAGATAACAGGTGTTTCATGAGACTAGGATTCATTTAGGAATCCTTGTAGCACCGATCTCCATTCCTAATTTGATTAGCTAGGATATGAGTAGCATTACTCAAAATTTTGCTTTGAGAAGAATCTAATGATGTATCCAATTTCACATCCAAGCTACTATGAATATTACGATTGAGCGACTGCTTGTTACACTACACCATGCCACCAAACCAGTGCATTTGAGTGCGAGTTCAGTTATGTGTGTAAATAGCTGTAACGGAAATAATATGGAGTTGGGCATGTGCAACTCTAATTTAGACAAGGGTAGTCATATGTCAACCTTAATCCTACAAATGTGACACAAATAAATAAGATTTGCTTTTGTGCCTTATCAATTTTCTTTCCTAATATTTCTTGGCTTGTAAACAGAGGCGGTAAGACGGTCGCAAGAATGCCAAGCTCTTCAGCTGTGGCATCATGCAATAATGGAATTGAGCATTCTGGGCAAAACATAAAGGACAACGAATATGCAAGGTTGGTGACACCAGTTGAACATGCAACAGCTGACAAGAAATTTTGCCTGAGCAACCAAAGTTAAGACACTTCATTTGGTGAATGAAAGTTTTGCTTGGATGCTTCCATCTTATATTAGCATCTTATATCTTCGGGAAATTTGGCGCACTGTGGGTCGAGCTCGCTGCTGGAGGCGGCGGCGGCGGCCGGCGCGCCGATGCAGACATGGCCGATGGTGTTCGACCAGTTCATCGAGGAGAGGCTGGTCACAGACGTTCTCAAGATCGGCGAGAAGGTGTGGGGCGGGGCGCGGAGCACGAAGGAGGAGAAGGAGATGGTGCCGGCCGAGGTGGTGGCGAGGTTCTTGGAACCAGGCGGAACGGGGGAGACGGCGAGGGACCGAGCGCAGGAGCTCCCAGTGAAGGCTCGTGCGGCCGTGTCGAAAGGCGGGTCGTCGTCCTGTGATCTGTGCAGGCTTATCGACGACCTGATGGAAACAAGGGAGGCCGTCGCCGGCGGCGACACTACTACGTCACGCGCTGCTGAGATATAGCGCCATTGTTGTATTTCCCTGTTCTTCAATCTGTTTGTAAACATGTAACACCGGCCGCTTAATCTGTTCTGTATTTCCCTTTGCCTACTATCCCTATGGTGTTCATCATCTCAGGGATTTGCTGGCACTGGATCCAGTAGGAGGAGATCCCTGTGGCATTTGATTCTTGTGGGATTCCCACACATCTTGCAGGATCAACAGGTTATCAACACCTTCTCAGTCCCTCTGCACCCATGACCCAGGTCAGCTCAATCCCCTTTCCTCATAGCTAATTACTCTTTTGGATGTGGAGGTCTTCCCATGTTCCATCAGATGGCTTGCCTGGATGATGCAACCATGTTTTAATGTGCTTTAGGCTGTGAGACAAAGTTTGAGGTTGATCTGATCTATAATTCAGTGTGACTTCATTCATAGATTTGGGCTTTCTGGATGTGGATGTTTTTTTCTGCTGTTTGGATGTGGAATTCTGTAGACGTGATCATGCCATGAGTGACCATTGGACGATGCCTCCATGTTTTATTGCGTTTTATGTCGTGTTTGCTTTGAGCTAAAGTTTGAGGTCAATCTGATGTGTACCTATTCTTTGTTAATACATTCATAGGTTTGGTTCCTCTGGTGGTGGAGGATTTTTTTTGTTCTATTCGGATGTGGGTTTCCGTACATGATCACATGATAATGCCATGAGTGACTATGGGCCACTACCAAGAAGAGGCTCTAATTAGCTTCATTGATATGTTGCTTTGCTGTAAGTTTATTCTACTTAATTATAAATCTTAAGCAAAGTGAAATATGGTGGTTAAGGAGTAGTGTTTGACTGTATCTACTTATTTCCCTTATTGTATGACCTGTGAGTGAGGTCAAGCAGCAAGAACTGGGCAGTTACTTGGTGTACCATGTCCCAATTTCCCTAATTTATATGGGCCTTTTTAACATATTCTCTGAGTGGTGATTAGTGTGCACAAAAAATATACATTCAAATACTTTTTTTCAGCATACGCCTGCCAAAAGGAAATGGTTCAACAACATTTTAAATGTACCATTTGAATTTGTAGTCAATTAAGAAAGTAAAAAGAGGATTTGGTTAGTTTTGCTTTACACAAGGAAATGTTGAGAAGCATACTGTCCTATTTTTTGAGTCAGTGAATAAGTAGAGTACTTGTCCACAAAAAAAATAAATACATAGGACTTTGTTATATGCTTAATCATATTCTGTCTTTTCTTAGGAGCACGACACAAATCGAAAGACTTTTCTGTACCAGGCCAAACCAACTACTTGCATATTGAAGAAACTTCCATGATGTTTTACGTGTGGATTCTAACAACTGATCTAGCGTATATGTTATCATAGCAGAATAAGAGGTATGATTCCATCACCGTTATCTTAGTTTGATCAAGAAACTAGAACTAGCCCACACCATCCACTCATGGTTATTTTATTATTGTGTTTCTCTTTGTAGATGCGCTCAAACCAGTGGATTTTTCATCCAAGATGCTTTTATAAGAAATGCGGCAAACATCAGTAATGGACTGCACCAGGTAGTGAAGCTGCACATCAGGGGAGCCCAATGTGGGTTCCTTTAGCAATTGGCTTTTGCAGCTACTAGCCTATGCCATGTGCTGATTCGTTCGCTTTGCCATATGCAGGTATCATCTCTGTGCCATGGGGTGTGTCGTGGGGACTGATCCGTGGCTGAGGTCGACAAAAAAACAGGGGAGCCCACGAACAACCAAATTCCAGACTGGTTTTTGTCATATCGGACATTAGTCATGAAAGTTGCAGTCTTTCATTTTTATCATACAAAGCACACTGATTGGTTCTCATGGGATAGCGATGCCTTTCAGTTGTTCTTGTCTGTACATCCGAGTAAGGATAACTACACACTTCTAAAATTGTCAGTACATACAAATTGATCTTTCTGGTGATTGCTTTGGTAATAACTACAAACTTCTAAATTTGTCATCTTTTTGGTTTGCATAGCTAATTTCCCCTGAGGATTGTAGTAACGTTTAAACAAGTATTTACACTTCTAAACAAGTATGGAAAAAGGCGACTTGCTTGAACTGAATCAGCCATAAACCTCCCTTAATTATGTGCATGTCTACAAAAACTTTAGGTCTGCCTCCCTGTAGAAATACACAAGTATATTTGTAACACTTAGATGCTTGCCTATGTAAGCTTGCATCACAGACCAGCAAGGAGGAAGACGAAGCCCGGGTTCAGCCCCGTTGGAGTTGGCATCTGCTCACAGCAAGCTGCAGATGATGTCCGTATTTTGTTTCTTTTCTCCTGTGGCAAACACAAGCAGGTGCTGAGATAAGGCAGAATTATATTCAGATTCGTAGCTGCTAGGTAGTATATTTTAGCACTAAGTTTCTTTTAAATTATGGGCATAATCTGTGCGGAATTTCAATTTACTCCTAAAACAACAGTTGTAGCTCTTGTTTTTATGTTTCCAATGGTGCTGGTTTCACTGAAATTTGATTGGTAGTTTAGGAGTTAGGCCAGAAAAGGTGCTACTGTTTAGTAATAGCGAGGCTGTGAGAAGATCTATTTACCTATGTTCAACCAAGTTAGAGACAGTTTCAGTCCCAATCACCTTAAATAAAGTTGTAGGAAATTCTCTATGGGTATCTTAAAATAGTTTATTTACTGAGATCGGTTAAGTGGTTTAAAAGCTATGAACAGAACAATGAGTGACTCAGTAACTCAGTTTAAGTTTCAGCTAAATTTAGAACTGGTTATTTAGGTTTTTTACTTCAGGGAAATATTAATGTATTCATGAAATAGATATTTAAGTTTTTTTGTATGTGAGTTGATATAACTTTTATGTACTGCAGGCAGTTCGTTTAAATCCACATAACAGTGCCTTTAGTAGGCGATAGCAAGGTAGTCAGACAATCTTAGTTTGGGGAAATAAGATAGGTTACCTGACGATACATTGAAAGAGAAAGGAATATTGATATTTTGTCGATGACGTGAACTGCAAAAGGATGCTCTTGGTGACAGCATCCTGGGCTTCTGAAACATGCTCAGTTTAGCTGAAATGATGTATTCAATTATGCAGAGAGATGGAATTGTTCGAACTCGAGTGCCACCAATCGACGGCATACCAAGACATTACCACGAGAGGTACCTTCTGTTTGTTCTTTTGTACTGCTTTGTTGGTCTCAAACTGTATGGTCTTGGTTCTTTAGGAATCTCTTGAATCACCTGATAATGGATCAAAATCAGCACTCCCCATTAGAATGCTGCTAGGTACCTAACCTTTAAAATGTATGATACAGCCAAGATATTATATTTGTTTGTCAATCTTATGTGGTTATTAATACCTGTCTATCGCAAATGCAATACCTAAAGTTCCTAGATAAACAGAAACAACTAAAGTATAGTTTGGTCTGTCATAGGTCGATAGTCACACTAGCAAGGTAGTAATTGTTCTTGGCAATCATGAGCCTAACCACATAGTTCATTTTTAATATAGCTGATAAAAAATGGTACCACACTAGGGGTGAAAATGCAGGTCACTTGCTTGTCATGAATACCAGAACATAAGCAGGCTGAAGGAAAAAAGTATACATTTGTGGCAATCTGATGTTCCCAGAGAAAGAATCTTTTGTAGCATTTAGACTCCTATGTACTATAGCTTTCCATTCATTAGCAGGCCCCAAGAAGCATTCCTAATAATGACCATCCATTTAATTATTTTGCCGGATCAACATATCTAAACAGTCTTATTTATAAATATGTATTTGATTTATCATTGACGTTTGACAACTTGGTGCAGCAGCGGTGCTTCCAGGATGAAGAATGAATGCATGTCATTCAGGGATAACTGTGGGCAATGAAATGTTGAAGGGTCCATCTCTCACCCCACTCCATATAGATGCTTAGTTCTTCATGGCGATTGTCTCTAATGTTTTTGTTTGTAATATATTTTGGCTTGGAAATATAAAAACTCAATGCCGCCTGTCACACAATTTTTTGTCGTCCGGGCAAACCCCCCTTTCCATTAATTTCTTGATGTATGGTTATTGATGCAGTCTTCTAGACGAAGATGGATTTAGGCTGTGTGATTCCATAGTATACCTTGCACTTCCTTTAAGCATGAATATCTGAACGTGCACGGTGTATATTTCTCAGCCATGTTGTTTTTCTATTTATATTTTCAGGACACATAAAGTACATGTATTGCATTAGAATATAACTTCTACTTCTGTGCTATTATTTTCCTTCATGGTATATGTGGCAGAACACCATGTATATCTAACATCTTCAGGTTTCAGGATTTAAATGCCCTTTGTTTTCTGTAGGTGGTTACCTGAGATTTTATTTGATTACTCTATTAGATCGTAAGCAAATTAAGACATATGTTGATCTTGCAATTGATAGCATTTCCTGTCATATTGTTGATTCTCTTACAGATCCACCACCTCAGATGGTGCTGACAGGGTGCAAAGCAGTCTTCCTTAGAGCTTTGGTACCGGGTTTTAAGGAGAACATTTGCCCTCATGAAGCCCCACTTTGTGGTGATTGCAGCTGTAGCTAAGGAGGGTACCCGTCAGCGCCAGCTCACTGCTTGCCTATGTAATCAATCTATATTTCCAACCTTTTTGTTTATGGTAAGTAGAACAACGCCTAGAAAGAATGAAAGACTGTTTCTAAATTCTAATTACCTTTGCTGCATCTAACCTAACTGCCATGCCTATGTGACCACTAAAGCAAATACCATTGTTTCATCTGCAGCGTAGTCCAGATTTAGTTTTAGTGATTTCTTAACCCTTTTGTTCTTGCTCTGAAGATTAAGACATGCACGGGCCTTAGACTATAGTAAGCATCTATGTTATACGCATCTTTTCATTGCCGCGTATACTAAATGTAATCAGGGACTTACTAATATTGATGTATCCCCTCAGTTGTATTGGTACTACTACATATTCGTCATGACACTACCAATTATATATAGCAAATTCAAAGGTGTCTATATGATGCATCTCTACCTATGTGTCTTGCTTGTTAAAAACAATGTAAATAAGCTACAAGATAACTAAAGAAGCATACAACTATGTGGAGGAAGTGTGTGCTACATCAAACAAAATTCATGGCCTTGCTGGCATTAGCCTTGGACCCTGCTGCCTCAATGTCTGTTTCTAATCTGAAGCAGGCTCTCATGGAGATTCACGATGTAGTGGTCGCACTTCAAAACACTGCAACCACAACATCTCAGTTCCTAGAGGAAAAAGGCATGTACTCAGATGATGAAGTGCCTGATCCATTCTATAGGGGCATTCTGATGAAGATTCAGCTGATGATTGTCATCAAGACATGGACGACGACTACGGTCACTATGTCCGATCCCCATGAGCATCATATTCAGCCTGCTAAGCTGTCTGATGCCATGTGAAGCTGTATATGTATAGCTTCACCATTACGACTTGGTTCTGTGGCTGTTGTGTTTATTCTCCTATGCTGGCTGAATAAGATGCGAAGCTCTTTGTTTATAGCTTTGCCTTAGATTTTTTTTCCTTTTTGAACTGCACTATGGTCATGTATAAGTATGAAATCCATGTTGATGCGTTGAGCTTATTTATCTATGTTGCATCTTTGCTTTTGCCCACTGTGGTTCTTCTTTTCAGTACCTTCTCTATGAACATACATTCATTTACTTTACTCTTCTGAGACTAAATTAGTGAGCACAAGATGTATCTCTGCCTATCAACCTTCCTTCCTAATAGCATTGTAAATAATCTATCGTAAGCTTCTTACAACACTATGTATCATGAATAATCCATGTGTTCCAATCAGTCCTTAAATATATTTATGTACACTCTTTCAATACTTGCATTGCTCTCGGCCTTTGCGCCATTGGCGCAACGGGTCATCTAGTTGAGGATAAATGTAGAGAGAACATAAGGGCTCGCGAACGCGCCCGGCCTGTCCGCTATGTAGGACGCGGCCCATCCTTGACCATCCTTTTCTTTTTCTTTATTCATTCTTTTCTTTCTTTCTTCATCTTCATCAATCACCTGCAAATAACCGGATATATGATGAAGAATATGAGGACCGTGGTTGCATGTACGGATTAGTAGGGGCTTAAAATGAACATTCCAGTCACTAACCGGGCAGGCCCGCGAGCGTTTAGGGGGTTAGATTCGTTTAAGTCCGGCTGTAGATGCTCTGAGTGCTAGCCCATTGATAAGTGTGTGTGCCTCCGCAGGTGCAATGTCTGTCATCACCAACACCTTCCCCAAATCTGACAGAGCCCCGTCGTTCACTGGCTGGGGAGGGTAATAGGGACTGCCTCGGAGTCATGGTTTGTGCTACTGAGGTGTCCAACATCGGTCGTGACTCACTGAGATGGACGACTGTGATGTATACATGCAGTTGGCGGGGTTGAACAGACTTGTCGTCCATCGATTGAGCGATATCACCGTTAGTTAACCTTTGAAGGATATGATAGCAACCGTCCTCTTCTAAGATGAAGAAGCGATCGTTTGAAATTTACGATTTCAGGCATGCATTTGACACGAATTTTGTACACCGTGTAGCCCAGCTAGAACTAGAAGACATGCAGCTAGATGCGGCATAAAGTTCATGTACGCTGGGCCATCCAGCTGGAAGCTAATAGAAGCCCAAATACAGACATCTGTCAGAAACAAAAGACTCACAGAGAACTTGTCATAATAAAGCAAGAGCCAACATATTTCCGATCCTTTCGTAGCTTTCTTCAGTGCAACCATGGGTAACTTTTGACAAATCTCATATCTCCTGGACGGCTGGACTGATAACTTTTGACAGGAATCGAGTGATGAATGTAAAGAAGCATTTGTGCAGTAATGCTTCAATACGTAGGTCTAGAAACATCACGTGCTGATTCTGACCTGAATGTTGCATGTACTGAAGGCCAAGCACAAAATGCTACTAATTCACCAACCAACGAACGTGAGGCTATATGTACCAAACAATGAAACAGGGACAGTTAAGATGCTCAATACCTGACGATGATTTATGCAGACACTGAAAGTATGGATGACATAATGCAGACTTTACAGATACTACGTTTGAGGGCAAGATGTGCAGCGAAGCCAATCAAACTGTCATTATTTTTGAATTTGATTGATTGAAGTCAATCAAATTGTTGCTACTCGATCGCTACCTAACGTGAAGGAGGCATGGCGAACGGGTCATGCTCTGTCTCGGCGAGTTTGCCGAGCGTCCTGTCCACGAGGCGCCTGAGATCGTCCCTGACCTTGCTCTCCCGCATCGCCCTCTGCTCGTAGTTGAAGGTCGCGAGCGCGCGCTTCTCCTCGGCGCTGTACACCTGGTTCTCCTTCCGGAGGCGCACGGCGGTGATCCTCGAGTGCCTGCTCCCGCTCATCACGTACCCGGCCTCCTCGAACCTCTGGATCTCCTCGGCGGACAGGCCCACCTCGCCGCGCCGCGGGATCCGCTTCCCCTGCTGCACGAACTGCGCCATGGCGTCGCCCTCCCCCGGCCGGAGCGCGCCGCCGTACTTGACCTGGACATCGACGTGGGGCAGCGGCAGCGGCAGTGGCCCGACCAGCGGCCCCGGGCCGTCGTCCGGAGCCGGCTACTGCTTCGTCGACGCGGACATATTCTTAAACTCGATCGCGTCCTTCTTCTCATCGCCGGCCTTGACATTGCCCTTGGCGGCGCGATCGTGTTTACCGGAGCCGCAGAAATCGGATCCCTTGCTTTTCTTCCCACTCGAGCGATTGTGACTGCTTCTCCTTGATCTCTTCCTGCTCTCGCAGGAGGTCTCCGAGTCAACATCGCTATCGCTACTGCTGCCACGCGATCGACCGCGACGGCAGCGGCTTCTCTTGCCACTTCTGCTGCGTCCACGACCCTTACGGCGGCGTCGGTGCCTGCTGTCGGTCATGGAACCCTCCGATTCGCTTAAATTTGATACCCCATGGTCTGCGCCATCAGCTTCGTTGTGGCGATGGAGAGGGGGACTAGGAGATCGGTGGCGACGTCGGCCGCGGGAGGCGGCCGCGCCGCAGCCAGCTACCGAAGGGACGCCGGGCTTCGTCTGCGTCTCCAGGCGCGGCATGGCGGACATTGTTTTTCTTTCGGTTTAGGGGGAGGCGGAGATCGGCCTCTCGGGTCGGCGGTTGGCGTTGCGATCTGTACAGGCTATGGTTAAGGCAGGGTCGAGTTTCTCGGAGTTATTTGTTTCTCTGAGCGAACAAAAGTATTTTTTTCCTTTCCAAAATGCTAATTAGTGCAGGTGCACTAATTGGCACTTCCCGGCGTACACCAATAATTACAACCGTTTGATATGAAATCATGTCAGAGCAGCGTCTCACTCCACCCCGTCCACGCACACAGGGGTGGGGGGTGATGATTTTCAGGAGGCGTGACGGTTAACCGTGCCGCGCGCTCTAAGCTGAGGAGTAAGGCTGAAGACGGGGCTAGTGAGCCATCCTCCCATGGGCTAGAGCGACGGAGGAGCGGAGGGAGAAGTTGGGTATGTGCGCCATCCGCAGGAGGCCAGAGCGGAGGAGAAGCATGGGGCTAAGCATATTTGGCGCACGCGATCACAAGTCGGTACTCGGCATGCAAAACCATGGAATCGAGGTTGCAAAACAACACGTAAGCTTCTCAAAATCCACAGCTACATCCCCGCGGTGTGTTGGATCTGCTATTTTCCATTTGCATGCGAGAGAGGTAGACATGACAGTATATTTTGGAGATGTTGACGAGGGCTGGGGCAGGATTTGGGGTGTTGGGTGGTATCCACGAGTTCATGTTCGAGGGTGGGGGTAACAACCCAAGAATAAAACACTAGATATATTTGCACATTATATTATTTGTGCGTCATATGCATCACATAATCATAGCATCAACATCATATTGCATTAATTAAATAATTAATTTAGATATACTATTTTGTGATTTTGTTAACTCTGAATAAGTAAACCACTTCTCTTATTTAATGTTCTAAATCCAAGGCTCACCCCCAAAGGATGGACACACTCTTTTTTTTGTATTTAGGAGCTACTGAACTTATGTCGTAATTTTAGCACAAGCATAGATATCAGTCGTAGTGATTTTCGAGAGGCGTGACGGTTGTCTTTTGCTCTTGCCCTTTGATGTCTACTACACAATTATTCTTGTAGACTCGTGTTAGGCCTCCAAGCGCAAAGTTTTGTAGGACAATAGCAATTTTTCCATAAGTGGATGGCCTAAAATTTATCAATCCTCTTGCTCTTGCCCTCTGATGTCTACTACACAATTATTCTTGTAGACTCGTGTTAGGCCTCCAAGCGCAGAGTTTTGTAGGACAGTAGCAATTTTCTCACAAGTGGATGGCCTAAGATTTATCAATCCGTGGGAGGCATAGGATGAAGATGGTCTCTCTCAAATAACCTTGCAATCAAATACAAAAATCTCTTGTGTCCCCAATACACCAAATACAATGTGAAATTGTATAGGTGCACTAGTTCGGCGACGAGATGGTGATACAAGTGTAGTATGTATAGTAGATATAGGTATTTGTAATATGAAAAATATAAAAACAGTAAGATAGCAAGTGATAAAACGGAGCACAAACGGTATTGCAATGCTTGATAACAAGGCCTAGGGTTCATACTTTCACTGGTGCAATCTCTCAACAGTGCTAACATAATTGAATCATATAACAATCCCTTAATGTGCGACAAAGAATCACATCAAAGTTCTTATCAAACGAAGAAAGTATGATGAAAGCGTGCATCAACCCCCTATGCATAAATTACCCAATGTCACCTTGGAAATCTACGAGTTGAGTGCCAAAACATACATCGAGTGAATCAATAGAACACCCCATTGTCACCACGGGTATCCACGTGCAAGACATACATCAAGTGTTCTCCAATCCATAAAAGTATTCAATCTGATTATAGTGAAACCTCAATGGTAAAAAATCAATTCATCACAACAAGATAGAGAGGGAGAAACACCATATGATCCAACTATATTAACAAAGCTCGTGGTACATCAAAGATCGTGCCAAATCAAGAACACGAGAGAGAGGAAAAGAGAGAGATCAAACACATAGCTACTAGTACATACCCTCAACCTTGAGGGTGAACTACTCCCTCCTCGTCATGGAGTCCGCCGGGATGATGAAGATGGCCTCCAGTGATAATTTCCCCATCCGGCAGGGTGCCAAAAGAGAGCTCCAGATGGATCTCCTTGATACAGAGGCTTGCGGAGGAGAGGTCGAAGTTCTGGGGTTTTCTGTATTTATATGAATTTTTGCGCTGGAATCACATGTAGAGGTGCCACTGGGGCCCACAAGGCACCAGGGCGTGCCCTGGTGGCTTATGGTGCCCCTGCGGGTCTTCTGATACTCTCCCGAATTTCCTGGGTCCCTTTCCTTTTAGAAAAAATATTCAAAAAGTTCCGCTGCATTTGGACTTCGTTTGATATGGATTTTCTGGAAACAAAAAACAAGTAGAAAACAACAACTGGCACTGGGCACTAGGTCAATAGGTTAGTCCATGAAAGTCATATAAAAGCCATATAAAAGTGCACCAAAATCGTACAAAACTTATAATAAACATGCATGAATACTTCATAAATTATAGATACGTTGGAGACGTATCAACATCCCCAAGCTTAATTCCTGCTCGTTCTCGAGTAGGTAAATGATAAAAGAAATAATTTATGAAGTGTGAATGCTAGCATAGTGCATAAGTTTGATCAATGATAATTTCAATCACTTTTCCTAGCATCATAACAACTCTTTCTTATAAAAATTATCAAGGTAAAGTAGCAATCAATTCACATGTTATGGTTCAAACAATGCATTCTCTTGAAACTTAACAACCTATGTCCTTAGTCACCAAACAATTGCAATTCAACTTATCTTCAACAAAGTCTAAGTAAGAGCTCCACATACTCAATTATCATTCATTCTTCTATGATTGCTAGTACTCAAAGCATATTTTTAGAACAAATATCATCCATAAAACATAGAGAAAGGGCTTAATGTAGCTCCAAGTGAGGTTACCGATAGTATTGAGGACGAAAGAGGGGATGCCTTTCGGGACATCCCCAAGCTTATACGCTTGGGTCTTCCTTGAATATTGCCCTTGGGTGCCTTGGGAATCCAGATAACCCACGAGTATAGGGGATCGCAACAGTTTCCGAGGGTAGTGTATTCAACCCAAATTTATTGATTCGACACAAGGGGAGCTACTGAGTTGTCAATTCAACCACACCTGGAGATTAATTATCTGCAACAAAGTGATATGTAGCGAAGTAGTATGATAGTTTTGATAATAGTAGCAATAGCAATAGTAACAGTAACAGTGATAGCAATGATTTTGTAGCAAGTATAACAACAACAGTAGTAGTAGTAACTTAGCAAGAACGATATGAGAGAAATTCGTAGGCATTGGATTGGTGATTTTCGTTGGACGATATTCATCATATAATAGTCATAACCTAGGGCGATACGGCACTAGCTCCAATTCATAAATATAATGTAGGCATGTACTCCTTAAATAGTCATACGTGCTTATGGAAAGAACTTGCATGCCATCTTTTGTCCTACCCTCCCGTGGCAGCGGGGTCCTATTGGAAACTAAGGGATATTAAGGCCTCCTTTTAATAGAGAACCGGAACAAATCATTAACATATAGTGAATACATTAACTCCTCAAACTACGATCATCACTCAGAAGTGTCTCGACTATTTTCACTCCGAGGTTGCCGGATCATAACATGTAGTAAGTGACTATAACTAGCAAGATCAGATCTAGAACATAGATATAATGGTGATAACATAAACGGTTCAGATCTGAAATCATGGCACCCGGGCCCAACGTGACAAGCATTAAGCATGGCAAAGTCATAGAAACATCAATCTCAGAACAGAATGGATACTAGGGATCAAGCTCTAACAAAACTAACTCGATTACATGATAGATCTCATCCAACTCCTCACCGACCAGCGAGCCTACGAAGGAATTACTCACTCCCGGTGGGGAGCATCATGGAATTGGCGATGGAGAAGGGTTGGTGATGACGAAGATCGAAGATCGCCCTCTCCGAAGCCCCAAACGGACTCCAGATCTGGCCTCGTGATGAAGAAAAGGAGGTGGCGGCGGCTCCGTCTCGTGAAACATGATAATTCTTTCTCCCTGATTTTTTTCTCCAAAGATGTGATTTTATCGTATCAGGGTTAAGGTCTGCGGGGCCACTAGGTGGGGACAACCCACTTGGGCGCCCTGGTGGGTTGTGCCCACACAGGTGCCCCCCTCCGGTGGTTCTTGGCTCCAGAAATTCTTATTTATTGTATAAAAAATCCTCGCAAAGTTTTGTTCCAACCCGAGAACTTTTATTTCTGCACAAAAACAACACCATGGTAGTTCTGCTGAAAACATCGTCAGTCCAGGTTAGTTTCATTCAAATCATGCAAATTAGAGTCAAAAACAAGAGGAAGAGCGTTCGGAGAAGTAGATACGACGGAGACGTATCAACTCCCCCAAGCTTAAACCTTTGCTTGTCCTCAAGCAATTTAGTTGATAAACTGAAAGTGAAAAAAGAAAACTTTTAAGAACTCTTTTGCTCTTGTTTACATAAATAAGCTTAAACAACACCCAGGTTTTCAGCCAAGATTATAACTAACCATGTCAACAATAAATCTTAAAAACTATATTAGCTCATATCAATGACATAATCAACTAGCGAGCAATAATAAGATATCACAAACAACAACACTTTGTCAAAACAACCATGATATAATATGACAATAGTGGTATCTCGCTAGCCCTTTCTGAGATCGCAAAACATAAATGCAGAGCACCTCCAAAGTTCAAGCAGCGACTAAACATTGTAATTCATGGTAGAAAAGATCCAGTCATGATGCACTCAACATTAGCTACACACAATGCTTGAGGATGACAATAGTGCTCTCAGGTTCTGGCGTGATACGTCTCCAACATATCTATAATTTATGAAGTATTCATGCCATGTTTAAAATAATTTTATATGATTTTGGAATGATTTGATTAGAACTAACCCGTACCGATGCCATTTTCAGCAGAACTACCGGGGTGATGTTTTTTTGTGTGCAGAACTAAAAGTTCTCGGAACGAGCTGAAAATTTACGGAGAATATTTTTGGAAAATATAAAAAATACTGGAATGAAAAGATATCGGAGAGGAGTCCCTAGGCAACCACAAGGGTGGGGGGCACGCCCCCTGCCCTGTCGTCGCCTCGTGGGCCCCCTTGACTTGTCCCCGATGCCAACACCTTCTATAAATCCCAAAAACCTCAGAAATAAACCTATATCGGGAGTTCCGCCGCTGCAAGCCTCTGTAGCTACCAAAAACCAATTGGGAGCCTGTTCTGGCACCCTGCCGGAGGGGGAAACCATCACCGGTGGCCATCTTCATCATCCCGGCGCTCTCCATGACAAGGAGGGAGTATTTCACCCTCGAGGCTAAGGGTATGTACTAGTAGCTATGTGTTTGATCTCTCTCTCTCTCATGTTCTTGATTTGGAACGATCTTGATGTACCGTGAGCTTTGCTACTATAGTTGGATCATATGGTGTTTCTCCCTCTCTATCTTCTTGTGATGAATTGAGTTTTACCTTTGAGGTTTCACTATTATTGGATTGAATACTTGTATTAGATTTGAGAACACTTGATGTATGTCTTGCGTGGGATACCCGTGGTGAAAATGGGGTGTTCTATTGATTCACTTGATGTATGTTTTGGCACTCAACTTGCGAATTCCTGAGGTGACATTGGGGTAATCTATGCATAGGGGTTGATGCACGTTTTCGTCCTTGTTTCTCCGACAGGAATCTTGGGGCACTCTTTGAGATTTTTTGTGTTGGATTGAATATTATGAATCTAAAGTTGTTTGATGCATATCGAATAATTGACCCACAGATACTTGTGGTGACATTGGAGTATCTAGGTGACATTAGGGTTGATTGATGTGTGTCATATGGTGTTATTTTACTATGAACTCTAGGGCTGTTTGTGACACTTATAGGAATAGCTCAATGGATTGATCGGAAAGAATAACTTTGAGGTGGCTTCATACCCTACAAGCAATTTCATCTTATGTTCTCCACGATAGGAACTTTGGAGTGACTTTTATCGCACGTTGAGGGATTGCCATATGATTTAATTATGTTATCATTGTTGAGAGAACTTGCACTAGTGAAAGTATGAACCCTAGGCCTTGTTTCCTAGCATTGCAATACCATTTTCGCTCACTTTTAGCACTTGCTACCTTGCTGTTTTTTATATTTTCAGATTACAAAAACCTATATCTACCATCCATATTGCACCTGTATCACCATCTCTTCGCCGAACTAGTGCACCTATACAATTTACCATTGTATTTGGTGTGTTAGGGACACAAGAGACTCTTTGTTATTTGGTTGCAGGGTTGTTTGAGAGATACCATCTTCGTCCTACGCCTCCCACGGATTGATAAACCTTAGGTCATCCACTTGAGGGAAAATTGCTACTGTCCTACAAAAATCTACACTTGGAGGCCCAACACGAGTCTACAAGAAGAAGGTTGCGTAGTAGACATCAAGCACTTTTTTGGCGCCGTTGCCGGGGAGGTTAGTGCTTGAAGGTATATCTTTAGATCTTGCAATTGAATCTTTTTAGTTTCTTATTTTATCACTAGTTTAGTCTATAAAAGAAAACTACAAAAAATGGAATTGAGGTTGCCTCATATGCTTGGCACTAAATATTTGAATGATGAGCATGATTGCAATGTTGTTAGTATGAATTCTTTGAATATCCATGATGCTAATGATATGCAAAGCCATAAGCTTGGGGATGCTATGTTTGATGAATATGATATTTTTAGTCCCCCTAGTTTTGATGAGAATATTTATTATGATAATAGCATGCCTCCTATTTATGATGATTATATTGATGAAAGTGGGTTTTGAAGAGTGTCAACTTTAGGAAGTAATGATACCACTATTTTGGAGGGTGTTGAATCTTATAATATTTATGAAAGTGGATTTGGAGAGATCATGACTTTATTTAGTGATGAATCCACTATTTCGGAAGAGGTTCCAATTGATTATGAGAACAAAGCTATCTATGATGATTATTGTGATGACATGTATGCTATAAAGAATAATGATAACCATGAAACTTGTTATCATGATTTTAATTTTCAATTTGTTATGCCTCGCATGATAGTTATTTTGTTGAATTTGCTTCCACTATTATGAATAAGAAGAATTTTGCTTATGTGGAGAGTAGTAAATTTTCTATGCTTGTGGATCATGAAAATAATGCTTTGTGTGATGGTTATATTGTTTAATTCATTCATGATGCTACTGAAATTTTTTATGAGAGAGGAACATATGCTTCTACGTATCTCAATAATATCAAGTTTCCTCTGTACATGTTGAAAATCTTGAAGTTTTGCTTGCTTTACCTTCCTATGCAAGTCGATTCTTGTTCCCATAAGTTGTTTGCTCACAAAATCCATATGCATAGGAAGTGGGTTAGACTTAAATGTGCTTGTCACATGCTTCATGATGCTCCCGTTATGTTTCAATCTTATATTTTATGTGAGTGTCAGAGTAAATGACCACGGGTAGCCTCATCAGCCCCCCATGGTATTTCAAGACATCGGGGCCGACTGCACCCCTCACACCTCCCGGACGAACGACTGCCTTCTTGGGCCGGCTGCTAGAAGGCGGCAGAATACCAGAAGGCGGCCACGAGGCGGCCGGCTTCTAGCAGGCGACCCCTCGTGCCCTCAAAGTTTGCACCCACATAGCCGCGATGGGACGGGGCGTGGCTACAGTGCAACATGCCGCCCCCGAATCCAGGGCTGAGCGCGGCTACAATACGGGCGTACCTGGCGGACGCCCCCACCCAGCGGGGTACTATAGCCATGCGGCCCATGACATCACCTACTACATAGGGAGTTGCGCTCCCATGATGGCCTATCGGCACGGCCCGCAAACGGCGGGCCCTACCTATCGGCGAGCCCTAGAAGGCAGCAAAACCCCAGCAAGCGGCAACGAGGGCAGGCCGCCTCCTAGCAGGCGGCCCCCTCCCCCCTCAAAGTCTGTGCGCCATTAACCAGAAGAGGCAGGGAATGGCTACAGTGAACACCCACAAGGCGGCGGTACTGTGGCCATGCTTCCCCCGACAAAGCATCCATCATCAGTAGCAAGGCTACAGTGCAGAGTGATTAACCAGACCCGCAAGCGGCAGACACGGCCTATCGGCTGAGTACACAACATCCGGCGGGACCCACCAAGCGGTGGGCCCCAGCAGCCGACAGAGAAGCCGGCGTCTAGAGAGACTGACGGCCGGGTCCCACACCCGACCAGATTACCATTGTACCCCTGGGGGGTAGGACTATATAAACCCCCAGGTCACCCATGGAAAGGGTTCAAAACCTTGGAACACAGACACCCAGATAGAGAGAGCGAAGTAGGGCTAGCCTTGTTCTTCTTCCTCCTCTAGCCAAACAGCTCAAGGAGCAAGCTTGTAGCTACCTTGTTGAGATAGTGATCATGCGGAGACCCCGCAGAGCAGGACTAGGGGTGTTATCTCCTAGGAGATCCCCGAACCTTGGTAAGATTCAGAGGCGTATGCGGTCTCGCTCACTCCCGCTTCTAGAGCCTAGTGACGTACTCTTGTCCATCTTGATGATTAGCTCCACAACCCCGACATTTGGCGCCCACCATGGGGCAAGGTGCACCATCGTATGGAAACACATTATGGACGGGAACCCTTTTCCTTCCCAGCGAACACAGCCAGCCCGGCACGCCCGATGGCGTCTGTGTCGACACGCTGCGCGGCGCAGAAGCCACTTGCACCGCGAGCAGTCTCGCCGACCTCATCGGCGGGATCCGTCTCTCCAACGAGCCTGCGCCCGACCTCGGAGCAGCCTGCTCCGAAAGCTGCCTCGTCGACCTCCTTGGCAAGATCGACATTGCTAACGAGCCCGCCTTAGACATAGAGTCTATTGGCTCCATCGACCCGATGCTCATCGACTTTGACGTGACATCTCCCGATTCCTTCCCCGCCAACGTGGTGGTCATCGATGACCCGCTCCCTCCTGCGACCAGCGACGCCAGCACCAGCACCGTCATGGAGGTGCTGGTCATTAGCCACGATGGAGCCTCCGATGGGGCTGCTCGTGACCCGCTGCAGGTGGCAGTGCGGGGCTTATTCGCGCCCATTGCGGAGAACGCGGATGGAGCGGCGTTGGAAGCCTTCCGCGTCTCGCTCCTGGAAAGCGCCCAAAAGCTTGCAGACATGAGATGCCTTAGCGAAGCCTACCAGCGTGAGATCGACTACGCCGTCTACGGCACACCGGCTGCTGGCGAGCCGAGCTGGATGGGCACCGTTCGGCAGCGTGGCGCAACCGTCACCAGCATGCTGGGAGCCGACCGCCCCGTCTACGCCACGCCTTTGGAGAATCTGCGTGCTGCCCAGGCGGCAGTAGACGAACTAGATCACCTGGAGGGTGACGAGCGACGCTGCATGATGGAGCACGTCCAGCAGCTCCTCGACGCGGCCGCACAGCAAGAAGCTGGCCGCCGTGTGGCAGAACCCAGCCTGCATGCCGGGAACCTCCTCCCCGCTGAGAACACGGCACGACCTCCCGGACGCCAACAGGCGGCGCCCGTGACCAAAGAGACCAAGAGCCGGCTGCTAGCCGCAGCCGGACACGCATCACCATCGAACGCGACCAAGAAGGCTGCCCTCGAGCAGTCGAACAGCGGGGCCTCCCCCGCTCAAGGAGAGAAGCGTCTCCGCACCGGCTGTTGAGCACCCGACTCTCAGAGACCGGCTAGGCCCTCATGAAGGAGTCGGAGAAAACGATGCCCGCCATCGGATTGACCAACTGGCTTGATCCCTGGCGATAGAAGAAGAATATGCAATCATCCCGCCTTGTTTCGGCCCCCGCATTCATGACGAGCCCTTTACCAAAGGGTTCTCGCTCCCTCGAGACACTCCCAAGTACAACGGCTCCGTGAAGCCGGGAGATTGGTTGGTTGACTACTCCACTGCCTTCAACATAGCAAATGGTAACAAGCGCATTGCCGTGAAGTATGTTCCGCTCATGCTCCAGGGAACGACCCGGACATGGCTGAACAGCCTCAAGCCCTATAGCGTCAACACCTGGCTGGAATTCACCGAAGTCTTCATCCGCAACTTCACCAGCACCTACAAGCGTCCACCCAAGCCCCACCAGCTCTCTCCGTGCGTCCAAGGCCCGACCGAGTCCACCCGCGAGTACTTGATGTGGTAGGCCGAACTGCGCAACTCCTGCGAAGGGGTGCACGAGGTGCAAGCCATAGAGTACTTCACTGCCGGGTGCCGAGAGGGCACCCTGCTCAAGCACCGACTCCTCTGCGACGAGCCGACTACACTTGACGAACTACTGATCATAGCAGACAAGTACGCCACTGCCGACTCTTCCATGAAGTCGGAGCTCCGAGTGGATGCATCTGGGAAAGTGCTCCCTCCGGCTCCTCAAACGCCGGTCGGTGACAATAGCCGGTGACAGCAACAGAACGACAACAAGCGCAAGGCCGAGCAGCCGGCTTCCACCAGCCGGCAAGTGGCAACAGTTGAAGATCAGCAGCCGGAGGGTCAGCCCAACCCCAAGAGTTAGAAGGGCGGCAAGCCCGCTTGCTTGCCCGCCTGCTCCTATGAGCAAACCCTTGATGCTCCCTGCAAGTTCCACAGCGGCGCGAAGCCATCCAACCACACCACCCGAAAGTGTCACTGGCTCACCCGAATTGCCAAGGGCGAAGGACAGCCGCCTCCACCCGCCGGCCAGCTGGCTCCGCCTCTCAGCAGCCGGTGGTCCGACCTGTTGCCGCCATCCAAGATGAGTTCCTCGAAGAACACGGAGCCTATGTCGTCTTCACCAGTGTGGCCGACGACATGCACAGCCGGCGTCAGCAACACTGTGAGGTGAATGCTGTCACTTCCGAAGCCGCAGACTTCATGCACTGGTCCAAAGGGCCCATCAGCTGGAGCCGCGCTGACCACCCAGAGGTGATGCCTTCTCCGGGTTCCTATGCCCTGCTGCTGGATGCCACCTTTTCAACAGATACGCGAGTTGCTCGCTTCTCCCGAGTCCTGATAGACGGCGGTAGCAGCATCAACATCCTCTACCGCGACACCTTGGAGAAGCTGTGCATCAAAGAGAGAAAACTCTAGCCCAGTCGGACTGTCTTCCATGGCATTGTACCTGGCCTTTCCTGCTCACCAATCGGCAAGATCAAGATAGATGTCCTCTTCAGAGACAAAGATCAGTTCCGCTGCGAGCCAATTTGGTTTGAGGTGGTTGACCTGGAGAGCCCTTACCACGCACTCCTAGGCCGACCGCCTCTAACCAAGTTCATGGCGGTGCCACACTATGCCTACCTCAAAATGAAGATGCCGGGTTCCAAGGGCATTATCACTATAGCCGGCGACAACAAGAAGTCAGCCGCCTGTGCTACTACTAGCAGCCGGCTAGCCGAGCCCTTGTGATTGCTGCCGAGAAGAAGCTCCTGGACCGGGTTGTGGCCATGGCCAGCAAGCAGTCTGACCTGTCGCCAGATCCCAAGGAGTCAGAGCCCCAGGGTTCCTTCCAGCCGGCCAAAGAAACAAAGAAGATCCCCTTGGACTCGGAGCACCCAGAGAGGCACGCTGTCATAGGGGCTAAGCTTGACAGCAAATAGGAAAGCGAGCTCATCGATTCACTACTGCAGGATGCTGCTAACGCGACACCACGATCAGAGACCATTCGACAAAACTGTGTGCGACGCAATACACTACAAAAAAAGACACATCCGTGACATTTTGGGCCGAACGAAATTTTTTCTGTCATACTTATGACACTTCTATGACGATAATTGTGACAAAACCCGGTATCATCATAGATGTGGTGGGCTCCTACTTGTATGACAAAAAATCATGATAGAAAATGGGCTTTTCGTCCTGGGCGGGCCGGAGACGCAGCTGCATGACATTCTTTGGGCCGTCCATGACGGAAAAAACCGTGGTAGAAGCGAGGGCAAGGAAAATTTCAGGGAGTTCCTGGTTACGGTGGGTGGTCGGGGGCCGAGCGTGCATGCACGTTTCTCATACACGTACGCACGTGTGCAAGGCGTTGGGCTCTAACTGAACCCGAGCGAGGCGTTGGGCTCCAACTGAACCCGATCGATTGCACTAGCTACGTTACTGAACCCGAGTGATTCCTTCGCTATTGCTGCTAACTGAAGCCGATCGATGCTGCCTCTGGATGAAAAGTGAGTGTTGCTGGGGGGGGGGGGTTTGGATGAACAGTTCCCGGTGAGGGTGGATGAAAAGGACCCCGTGGTGTTGCCTCTGGATGAACAGGACCCCGATCGATCGAGCCGGTTGGGGCTGGATGAACAGGACCTCGTGGAGGGCTGGATGAACAGGACCACCCCGTGGAGGGCTAGATTAATAGTAGCCCGTGGAGGGGTGGTTGAACAGGAGCCCGTGGAGAGGGCTGGTTGAACAATAGCCGGTAGAGTAGCGCATGGTGGAGGCTGGATGAACAGGAGCCCGTGGATGAACAGTCGCAGGTGGAGCCTGGAGGAGGTCAATGGTGGATGAATAGTAGCCCGTGGAGGCTGGAGGGGGTTGACGGTGGAGATGAACAGTATCCTATGGAGTCCCATTTTGCGGTACGCCACACCCCTCCTAATGAACAGGACCCCCGTTTCGACCGTAGCGCTCCAACACAAGTCCGTTTCCTCCGTTTTGCGGTACACCACACTCCTCCCGATCAACATGACCCCATTTCGACTGTAGGAGGCCCGTTTCCTCCGTTTTGCAGTACACCAGACCCCTCCCGATGAACATGATCCTGTTTTGAATGTGTCCAGTCGAACACAAGGCCGTTTCCTCCGTTGTGCGGTACGCCAGGCCTCGTTTCCATCGGCTGTTCAGTCCAAGACCCCCTGATGAACACGATGACGCATTCCATTCCGACCCAGCCGGTTGACTCCCCATGAACACGACGATGACGTTGTTTCTCTGTTCTGACCCAACCATGTACATGAGCCCTGGCCGTACGTATGCGCGAGTAGGAGTTCGAGACCATGCCCGTATGTACGTACGTGGCCGTATTTTCTTTCTTGCACACTGGCCCCTGTACGTACGTGTACATGCTACATGCGCGCCTCTACTACGACACGTGCACGCCTCTACATGGACCAGTATATATGTACACGTTCGCGACCAGAATGACAATGCTACGTACGCTTCGACCAGGTGGGTCCCGACTGTCAGGCACTTCCTTGCGTGCGAAGATGTAGCTGGTGGGTCCCAACAGTCTGGGGGGCGAATCGTTTTTTTGCCCGGACGCACTTCCTTGCGTGCGAAGATGTAGCTGGTGGGTCCCAGCAGTCAGGGGGAAACATTTTTTTGTGAAATACGATGGTCCATCTGGTGGGTCCCTACTGTCAGGTGGAGGAATAATTATTTTGCGCGTAATAAGGAGGCACTTCCTTGCGGCCGCCATGGACCCAGCTGTCAGTCTCTCCACGTATATTACTCTTCCGATGGAAGTCGTTCCTTGACCATGTTGACCACGCCGCGCCGAGAGCACCAGGACGGTGGACGACGGCGAGGCCTAGGAAGGGGACGATGCGGAGCCGGGGAAGACGCGACAATGGAAGCCCGGGCGGAGAGGAGTACGAGGGTTCACTGGTTCGACTATGGTGTGAGGCTGCCATCGCCGCAGAATAACAGGGGGTGTGGGTGAGTGGAGGGATGGCCTGGCCAGCGGTGGGAGTAGTAGGGGGCGGTGAGGCCTCTGCGGCAGCACAGCCGGCCACGGGAGGCAGGAGCAGGCGGCACGACCAGCGCTGCTTTGGGCGGCTGGAGCAAGAAGACCAGAGGTTGAAGAAGCACTACGGCCGTTGGATGGACATCGTACGGTCACTGCAGCTAGAATCGTTTATATTGACTAAGTTGACAAAGCCCTTGGTACGCGTCAACTTAGTAGGCCCACAGGTCAGCCTCCGAAACGGTGCGCCCCAGATGTCAGGGGGAGGAATCATTTTTTGGGCGGCCGAAGCTAGAATATCTGAGATTGAAGAAGAAGCACGACATCCGTTGGATAGACATCCAACGGCCACTGCTGCTAGAACCGTGTGTTGACTATAATAAGTTGACAAAGCCTTGCATACGCGTCAACTTCTTTTTTTAGGGGACGCATCAACTTAGTAGGCCCACAAGTGTGTGGCAGAGAACTTATAGCCCATTTGCGATTTGTAAGAATGTACATCCCATTTTTAAATTCTAATGGAATTTACTACAGCCATTTATAGTTTGTTAAAAGTACAACCCATTTTCTAGCTAGGACAATGATTAATAATTCCAACCAACCGTTCAAGACAGAATTCAATAAAATTTCCCACATTTTGATGGGATCCGAAATATTTTTATCCCGAAATTTCTAGTCAGATTAAATATAAATTTGTATTACGTAAAAATCCAACGAAACATTGCGCACGCAACAATTAAAAATTAAGATTTTCAAAATCCATAAATAATATTTTATAAACTAATTTCGTGTTTGGTGCATTTTTTATAGTTACTGCCCAGTTTTTATAATTACATCCCATTTATTATTTTTAAAGCCCATTTTCCTGTTAAGCCTAATGCATCCCTCCTAGGAAAGATTTGCAGCCCAGCGGGGCGGAGAATAACAAGTTGACCTTGCCTGGGTATTCCTCAAAAAACGTATAGCTGGGCTAGCCATTTTCATCTTGAAAAAAATTAATATCTGGGCTGGATATCTGTCCTAGGCTAGACGGGCCACAGCCCACCCAGTTAATACCCTGCTCTCCTCTGAACAACAACGAAAACATCGCCAAGAAAAACTCTGCAGTGCTCACGCCTCAAAAACACAAATACTGCTCGAGCTGCTTGGTCCCAGCTGTCGGCCGCACCTTGTGCAATTCTCTCGTTTATATTGACTACATAGGTTGACAATGGTGTGGGACCGTGATGTCAGGAAACCAGGAGGAAGCAAAAAAATATAGTTGTACATAATAAGGAGGCACTTGCGTACGTACGGCTATGGCCCTAGTGGGTCCCTACTGTCATCCAGTCAAAATAAAGTCATCTCCTGAATCCTCATGTTCATTGACCATGTTAACAATGCTCGGCGCCACGGCGAGCGCAACAACTCGAAGGACGACGGAGAGGGCCTCGCGGGCCCTACGGATGGTCTGATACAGCGCCCGCTGCTCATTCAGGAAGCCAGGATCATCGGACACCTATGAGCACCTTCGAGAGACTGAGACGGCATGAAACGGTAAGGCCGCGCTTGGGAGCTCTGGTTTATTTCACACCTGTATTAAGATACAAGTGTAATTTACTCGTCATCGGAAACAACGCGTAAAATACAGGCGTAATGAAACCGAGGGCCCGAGGTCTGTAAGTAAAACCGGCGGGTTACGCGTGTAATTTGAGAGACCGGTGTATATTTTACTAGTCGAAATCGACCAACCAAGCGCTTCGCCCGAGACCATCTGCTTTTATTTACAAGCGTCAGTTTTACAAGCGGTTTTGGTTGGAAAACGACGATCCAATCACGGCCTAAGATGATGAGTTGGTCGGAAGATCATATGGTTTCACGTCTAACCTACCCGACTTGTCGTATAGGCTATGAATGAAACATAAGACGATGAACTTCTTAAGCACGGAAACAACAGAAGAGGATGATCTTCCTAACAAGCAAATCACTGGCATTAGATCGACATGCAAAACAATACGAAGCATTATTCTCAGGAGGCACGGTGAACAGCTCGTGATGCCGCATGCCACAACATTCCAAGCTCAACTTTGCAATCAAACACAAGGCCTGGCATTACATAGACAATATTCAGAACAAACTCTTAAAATATCTTACATAAGTCAACATTCATGTGACTATGCATCTCAGCAGAGTAAATATTTACTTCTGAACTGAAGACAGGAATAGGAAAAAACGATCGACGTTGCTCACAGCAAAGGGCGTCCCACTCAAAAATATCAAATGCATGTCTTCTGGCTAACATCAATGAGCAAAAATTGACAAGGTTTTCCAATTCCAATATATTAAACTAATGTCAACTTTGACAAGCTTTTCCCATTCAAAATATGTAATGCCTATGATTGTGGAACGGGCAGGGTTTGTCATCAGTTTGTCATCTGATAGTCCGGTGGCTCAAGGTGACGACGAATGATTAGAGAACCATTCGATGTATTGTGCATGATGAAGTATTATGGAGGACACGAACCATCTGAACATTTTGTGCAGTTCCACTAAAATCAAGCTGAGCATCCCTGTGGATTTCGTATTTATATGCTGCCAGAAAACAAAGACACATCAGCACACACATGAATATTGGCCCCAGTGTCAACCCACCAATCGGTGGACTAACAAACTGAAAGTACGGTAAACAGATTACCATACCCAGATGCCCCATCATTGTTGCTTAGAGTGACATCGACAAACTTGGAGTCCTGTCCTGGCTTCTTGGTACTTGCTTGGGCACTTGTTTGCCAAGTGTTCCTCCGAACCAGAAGTAAAGCAGCCATCTCTCTTTTTGTCTTTCTTCTTACCCTTCTTAATGGCCGACGCTGGCAGCATCATTCAAACATATAGTCCGGTGGCTCAAGGTGACGACGAATGATTAGAGAACCATTCGATGTATTGTGCATGATGAAGTATTATGGAGGACACAAACCATCTGGACATTTTGTGCAGTTCCACTAAAATCAAGCTGAGCATCCCTGTGGATATCGTATTTATATGCTGCAAGAAAACAAAGACACAGTAGCACACACATGAATATTGGCCCCAGTGTCAACCCACCAATCGGTGGACTAACAAACTGAAAGTACGGTAAACAGATTACCATACCCAGATGCCCCATCATTGTTGCTTAGAATGACATTGACAGATTTGGAGTCCTGTCCTGGCTTCCTGTACTTGTTTGGGCACTTTTTGCCCAGTGCACTCCACGTGTTGTAGAGTTTCCTATGCTCTCTGCAGACTAGTCATGTCACCAGCGTCTACTAATACTCTGTAAAGCTTCTCGATCATTCCTTGTGTAATGTAGTGCAAACAGTGACTGCTTCTTTCTGCAAAGTGGTAAGACCAACTGGACCCACTAATGCAGCAGTTTGCCTTAGACACATTGGCTCCTTTTGTGCAGTTCAACTAAAATCAAAGTCGGAATAAAACCGAGCTTTAATTTTGATATCCCTGTAAGCAACAATAGGTATAAGGGAAACAATTACTGAGAAATAACGGTTGATGACTTGTACTCCCAGAAGAAAAACATCTACTGATCTACCTTATCTTAATGGGAAACAAAGCAGGAGAGTAGCAATTCTCAATCAGTGTGATTCATTCATATTAACTGAGACATTATCTTAACAATGCCTTGTTTCAACATGTATAAAGAACGACAAAGCAGAAAAGTATCATTCCTAAAACAATGCGACTGATTCATTTTAACAGAGACATTATCTTAACAATACCTTGGTTAAACATGTAGAAAGAACTACAAAGCAGGATAGTACCATTTGTAAAACACTGTAACTGATATATAATAACAGAGACATTATCTGAACAATACATTTCTTAAACATGTACTCCGGCCGATCCCTAACAGAAATGGTACTCCCGCCGATCCCTAACAAGTGTTGCAGTTTTGAACTAAGATTCAGTAGTTAATTCTGAGGAAAGTAGGTACTGACCTTTCAAGACCAAGATTTGAAACAACTCCTGAGGAAGATATAAAAGAGATCTCAACACATATATGGAAATCCGGTCTCATTTTGTGCAGTTCCACCAAAATTAAGCGAAGCAAAATGTCGCAATAGCAACAAGTTTAATAGATATCCCTGTTTTAACAGAGGCAAAAAAGGAATCAATTACTGGCCAATAAAGGAGGATGCAACATGTGGCCACAAAAATGGTAATCCCGCCAATCCCTAACAAGTGTTGTAGTTTTGAAATAAGATTCGGTAGTTAATTCTGAGAGTGGCATTGCTTAATTTTACCAGCGGCATTAGATTAACAAAAGGCATAAATAGTTCCAGGGGAGAGTGGGCGCAACAAAAACATGTGCTTGCATCTACTTATAAAGGGGGTGATGAAGAGTTTGTTGTAACAAAGCAACAAGCATAATGTCTGGGTTGGTCCCATTTTTGTTCACTACTTAATGGGAAAAGACAAAATACAATAGCTTCAATTCAACATTTATTTAAAACAGTACCAATACAAGTAGCACAACATCTCAAAACACACTGCACGATCATGTGGATGAAGGCAAGTACCAAACCTGTCATGATGCACACAAGATCACGTACAAATCTGCCAACACGAATAGGAAATCCAATATCGTTTTGTGCAGTTGCACTAAAATCAAGTAAAGTCACCGGTGTGACATTTAAGTTTGCTATAGCAACACGTTGAATAGATATTCCTGATTTAACAGAGGCTAAAAAGGAAACAATTACTGCCAATAAAGGAGGATGAATCATGCGGCCACAAAAAGAAGCATCTACCTTATCTTGATGGAAAACAAAGTATAGGACAGTAGCATTTTTAAAATGGTTGCATTGATTCATATTAACGGAGAAATTATCTTAAAATAGTTTAGTAGTTAATTCTTGGAGTGGCATTGCTTAGTTTTACCATCAGCATTAGATTAAGAAAAAGCATAAACAGTCCCAGGGGCGAGTGGGCGCAACAACACCATGTGCTTCCATCTACTTATAAAGGGGGTGATATGTCTCCGTCGTATCTATAATTTTTGATTGTTCCATGCAAATATTCTATAACTTTCATATACTTTGGCAACTTTTTATACTATTTTTGGGATTAACATACTGATCCAGTGCCCAGTGCCAGTTCCTGTTTGTTGCATGTTTTTTTGTTTCGCAGAATATCCATATCAAACGGAGTCCAAACGGGATAAAAACTGACGGAGATTTTTTTGGAATATAAATGATTTTTGGGAAGAAAAATCCACGCGAGATGGTGCCCGAGGGGGCCACGAGGCAGGGGGGCGTGCCCCAGGGGGCAGGCACGCCCCTGACCCTCGTGGCCACCCCGTAAGGCGGTTGGTGCCCTTCTTTCGCCGCAAGAAAACTAATATCCGGATAGAGATTGTGTTATAACTTCAGCCCAATCGGAGTTACGGATCTCCAGGAATATAAGAAACGGTGAAAGGGTAGAATCTGGGAACGCAGAAACAGAGAGAGACAGATCCAATCTCGGAGGGGCTCTCGCCCCTCCCATGCCATGGAGGCCAAGGACCAGAGGGGAAACCCTTTTCCCATCTAGGGAGGAGGTCAAGGAAGAAGAAGACGAAGGCCCCCCTCTCCCCTTCTCTTCCGGTGGCGCTGGAACGCTACCGTGGCCATCATCATCATCACCGCGATCTACACCAACACCTCCGCCATCTTCACCAACATCTCCATCACCTTCCCCCCTCTATCTATAGCGGTCCACTCTTCTGCAACCCGCTGTACCCTCTACTTGAACATGGTGCTTTATGCTTCATATTATTATCCAATGATGTGTTGCCATCCTATGATGTCTGAGTAGATTTTCGTTGTCCTATCGATGGTTGATGAATTGCTATGATTGATTTAATTTTCTTGTGGTTATGTTGCTGTCCTTTGGTGCCCATCATATGAGCGCGCGCGTGGATCACACCATAGGGTTAGTTGTATGTTGATAGGACTATGTATTGGAGGGCAAGAGTGACAGAAGCTTCAACCTAGCATAGAAATTGATGCATACAGGATTGAAAGGGGACCAATATATCTTAATGCTATGGTTGTGTTTTACCTTCATGAACGTTAGTAGTTGCGGACGCTTGCTAATAGTTCCAATCATAAGTGCATAGAATTCCAAGTCAGGGATGAAATACTAGCAGTGGCCTCTCCCACATAATACTTGCTATCGGTCTAGTAAAGTAGTCAATTGCTCAGGGGCAATTTCACAACTCCTACCACCACTTTTTCACACTCGCTATATTTACTTTATTGCTTCTTTACTTACAACAGCCCCTACCTTTTATTTACTTGCTCTTTATTATCTTCCAAACCTATCCAAAAACACCTACAAAGTACTTCTAGTTTCATACTTGTTCTAGGTAAAGCGAACATCAAGCGTGCGTAGAGTTGTATCGGTGGTCGATAGAACTTGAGGGAATATTTGTTCTGCCTTTAGCTCCTTGTTGGGTTCGACACTCTTACTTATCGAAAACTGTTGCGATCCCCTATACTTGTGGGTTATCAAGACCTTTTTTTGCCGCCATTGCCGGGGAGCAATAGCGTGGGGTGAATATTCTCATGTGTGCTTGTTTGCTTTATCACTAAGTAATTTTTATTTGTTGTTCTTAGTTGTTCACTATCTTTAGTTATGGATATGGAACACAAAATACCAAAAAAATTAGGTGTACCTGCTACTCATGGAGATGGGGAACCTCCTAAAACCCTCGATGCTCAATATGTGAAAAATATTATGTACCACTTTGATAATCCTGAGAAAACCTCATTCAATATGGTAATGGGAGTAACGTTGGATCAACGGGAATACTTTAGGGATTATCGCTTGACACAAAAAGGGGAACTATTATGGGATCAAATTTATATATTGTATAGGTATGCTAGGCAACTATGCTTGAGATATGATTATACTTGTTGCTCTAGGATGAAGGCTCCACACCTTCCCTTTTCATGTGAATTTAATGATAATGAAACCTTAGCTTCTTATGCTAATGTTATATATGATTACTATGATGTGGAACAAATAGAAGAATTTGTTGCTTTTAAGGGTGCTTATGAAATTGAATCTTTGTTTGAAAAGTATGAAGCTTTTGATGATGATGTTTATAGGCCTGAAAATTTAGCTATTCTAAAATATTGCTATGATAATTATGAATATAATTCCTATATTAATGCGCTTATTAAGAAAGTCTCCGATGTGCAAGAAGAGACTAATATTTTGCAGGAACCTATGGAAGAAGAAATTGATGAAACTGTGAGCTCATTGGATGAAATAGATGAGGAGGAGAGCGAAGAACAGAAGGAGGAAGAGTGGATTGATCACCCATGCCCACCTTCTAATAAGAGTAACTCTTCAACTCATACATTGTTTAATTCCCCTTCATGCTTACCGAAGGATGAATACTATGATAATTGCTATGATTCCGTTGATTCTTTTGAAATATCCCTTTTTGATGATGCTTGCTATGCTTGTGGCCAAGATGCCAATATGAATTATGCTTATGGAGATGAACTTGCTATAGTTCCTTATGTTAAACATGAAATTGTTGCTATTGCACCCACGCATGATAGTCCTATTATCTTTTTGAATTCTCCTGACTACACTATATCGGAGAAGTTTGCACTTATTAAGGATTATATTGATGGGTTGCCTTTTACCATTACACATGATGATTTTGATGAATATAATATGCATGTGCTTGCTGCTCCTACTTGCAATTATTATGAGAGAGGAACTATATCTCCACCTCTCTATGTTTTCCACATGATAAAATTGCAAGAAACTGTTTATACTATGCATTGGACTTTACTTTGTGTGCATGAATTGTTCTTTTATGACATGCCGATGCATAGGAAGAGAGTTAGACTTCGTTGTTGCATGATATATGTTACTTTGTGCTCACTACTAAATTACAAATCATTGTTAATTAAAATTGGCTTTGATATACCTTGGGATCCGGGTGGATCCATTACTTGAGCACTATATGCCTAGCTTAATGGCTTTAAAGAAAGCGCTGCCAGGGAGACAACCCGGAAGTTTTAGAGAGTCATTTATTTCTGTTGAGTGCTTTCATATATTTTAAAAACAACAAAAATAAAGAGGGGAACCCAAAACTTTTTCAAAAAAGGAGAGTGAAAGTGAGAAAGACAAGCATTGTTGAAGTGGGAGAGCTCCTTGAACTTTGTTCATGCTCATGACAACTTTGTGAATCTTGATTACAGAAACTTTTCAATAAAAATAATTATCCCCTTGTACAATTCCATTGTATTATAAAAATAATGTGCAAGGTTTGCCTTTAGGATGTTTACATTTGCTTGATGGTTTGTATGGTGCAGGACAGAAACTTTTGCTGTAGTGCGCGATTTTACATTTTTAGCTGGAATGTCAAATGGTTCTGATTCTTTTTGCACTGTCTTTCTATAATTTTTTTATTTTTCCTAATTTTGGTAGAATTTTTCAAGTATCATAAGTTTGGTTAATGTTCAGATTTTTACAGACTGTTCTGTTTTACACAGATTCTGTTTTTGATGCATAGTTTGCTTGTTTTGATGAAACTATCAATTTATATTAGTGGATTAAGCCATGAAAAAGTTATATTACAGTAGACACAATTCAAAAACAAAATATTAATTTGTTTTCAATAGTACTTAGAGTAGTGATTTGCTTTATTATACTAACGGATCTTACCGAGTTTTCTGTTGAAGTTTTGTGTGGATGAAGTGTTCGATGATCGAGAAGGTCTCGATGTGAGAAGAAGGAAGAGGGGCAAGAGCTCAAGCTTGGGGATGCCTGAGGCACCCCAAGTAAATATTCAAGGAGACTCAAGCGTCTAATCTTGGGGATGCCCCGGAAGGCATCCCCTCTTTCTTCAACAAGTATCGGTATGTTTTCGGATTCGTTTTGTCATGCGATATGTGCAATCTTGGAGCGTCTTTTGCTTTTAGTTTTCATTTTTCTTTTATTCACCATGCTGGTATGAGGTATTCCTTGGTTGATTTGTAGAATGCTCTATGCACTTCACTTATGTCTTTTGAGTATGGCTTTATAGAATGCTTCATGTGCTTCACTTATATCATTTGAAGTTTGGATTGCCTGTTTCTCTTCACATAGAAAACCGCCATTTGTAGAATGCTCTTTTGCTTCACTTATATTTGTTAGAGCGTGGGCATATCTTTTGTAGAAAGAATTAAACTCTCTTGCTTCACTTATATCTATTTAGAGAGATGACAGGAACTGGTCATTCACATGGTTAGTCATAAAATCCTACATAAAACTTGTAGATCACTGAATATGATATGTTTGATTCGTTGCAATAGTTTTGCGATATAAAGCTGGTGATATTAGAGTCATGCTAGTGGGTAGTTGTGGATTGTAGAAATACTTGTTTTGAGGTTTGTGATTCCCGTAGCATGCACGTATGGTGAACCGTTATGTAACGAAGTCGGAGCATGATTTATTTATTGATTGTCTTCCTTATGAGTGGCGGTCGGGGACGAGTGATGGTCTTTTCCTACCAATATATCCCCCTAGGAGCATGCACGTAGTACTTTGTTTCGATGACTAATAGATTTTTGCAATAAGTATGTGAGTTCTTTATGACTAATGTTGAGTCCATGGATTATACGCACTCTCACCCTTCCACCGTTGCTAGCCTCTCTAGTATCGCACAACTTGCGCCGGTACCATAAACCCACCATATACCTTCCTCAAAACAGCCACGATACCTACCTATCATGGCATTTCCATAGCCATTCCGAGATATACTGCCATGCAACTTCCATCATCGTCATATACATGACTTGAGCATTCATTTCATATTGCTTTGCATGATCGTAAGATAGCTAGCATGATGTTTTCATGGCTTGTCCGTTTTTTGATGTCATTGCTACACTAGACCATTGCACATCCCGGTACACTGCCGGAGGCATTCATATAGAGTCATATCTTTGTTCTAGTATCGACTTGTAATATCGAGTTGCAAGTAAATAAAAGTGTGATGATCATCATTATTAGAACATTGCCCCAGTGAGGAAAGGATGATGGAGACTATGATTCCCCCACAAGTTGGGATAAGACTCCGGATGAAAAAATAAAAAAAATAAAAAAAGAGAGAGGCCAAAAAAAGAGAAGGCCCAAAAATCTGAGAGAAAAATAGAGAAGGGGCAATGTTACTATCCTTTTACCACACTTGTGCTTCAAAGTAGCACCATGTTCTTCATATAGAGAGTCTCTTGAGTTATCACTTTCATATACTAGTGGGAATTTTCATTATAGAACTTGGCTTGTATATTCCAATGATGGGCTTCCTCAAATGCCCGAGGTCTTCATGAGCAAGCAAGTTGGATGCACACCCACTTAGTTTCAGTTTGAGCTTTCATACACTTATAGCTCTAGTGCATCCGTTGCATGGCAATCCCTACTCACTCACATTGATATCTATTGATGGGCATCTCCATAGCCCCTTGATACGCCTAGTTGATGTGAGACTATCTTCTCCTTCTTGTCTTCTCCACAACCACCATTCTATTCCACCTATAGTGCTATGTCCATGGCTCACGCTCATGTATTGCGTGAAAGTTGAAAAGGTTTGAGAACATCAAAAGTATGAAACAATTGCTTGGCTTGTCATCGGGGTTGTGCATGATGTGAATATTTTGTGTGGTGAAGATGGAGCATAGCCAGACTATATGATTTTGTAGGGATAACTTTCTTTGGCCATATTATTTAGAAAAGACATGATTGCTTTATTAGTAGGCTTGAAGTATTATTGTTTTTATGTCAAATGATAGACTATTGCTTTGAATCACTCGTGTCTTAATATTCATGCCATGATTAGATATGTGATCAATGTTATGCTAGGTAGCATTCCACATCAAAAATTATCTTTTTTACCATTTACCTACTCGAGGACGAGCAAGAATTAAGCTTGGGGATGCTGATACGTCTCCGTCGTATCTATAATTTTTTATTGTTCCATGCCAATATTCTACAACTTTCATATACTTTTGGCAACTTTTTATACTATTTTGGGACTAACATATTGATCCAGTGCCTAGTGCCAGTTCCTGTTTGTTGCATGTTTTTTGTTTCGCAGAATATCCATATCAAACAGAGTCCAAACGGGATAAAAACTGATGGAGATCTTTTTGGAATATATATGATTTTTGGGAAGAAAAATCCACGTGAGATGGTGCCCGAGGGGGCCACGAGGCAGGGGGGCGCGCCCCAGGGGGGCAGGCGCGCCCCTGACCCTCGTGGCCACCCCGTAAGGCGGTTGGTGCCCTTCTTTCTCCACAAGAAAGCTAATATCCGGATAGAGATTGTGTTAAAATTTCAGCCCAATCGGAGTTACGGATCTCCGGGAATATAAGAAACGGTGAAAGGGTAGAATCTGGGGACGCAGAAACAGAGAGAGACAGAGAGACAGATCGAATCTCGGAGGGGCTCTCCCATGCCATGGAGGCCAAGGACCATAGGGGAAACCCTTCTCCCATCTAGGGAGGAGGTTAAGGAAGAAGAAGACGAAGGGGCCCCCTCTCCCCTTCTCTTCCGGTGGCGCCGGAACGCTGCCATGGCCATCATCATCATCACCGCGATCTACACCAACACCTCCGTCATCTTCACCAACATCTCTATCACCTTCCCCCCTCTATCTACAGCGGTCCACTCTCCCGCAACCCGCTGTACCCTCTACTTGAAGATGATGCTTTATGCTTCATATTATTATCCAATGATGTGTTGCCATCCTATGACGTCTGAGTAGATTTTCGTTGTCCTATTGGTGGTTGATGAATTGATATGATTGATTTAATTTGCTTGTGGTTATGTTGCTGTCCTTTGGTGCCCATCATATGAGCGCGCACGTGGATCACACCATAGGGTTAGTTGTATGTTGATAGGTCTATGTATTAGAGGGCAAGAGTGACAGAAGGTTCAACCTAGCATAGAAATTGATGCATACGGGGTTGAAGGGGGACCAATATATCTTAATGCTATGGTTGGGTTTTACCTTAATGAATGTTAGTAGTTGCGGACGCTTGCTAATAGTTCCAATCATAAGTGCATAGAATTCCAAGTCAGGAATGACATGCTAGCAGTGGCCTCGCCCACATAATACTTGCTATCGGTCTAGTAAAGTAGTCAATTGCTTAGGGGAAACTTCACAACTCCTACCACCACTTTTCCACACTCGCTATATTTACTTTATTGCTTCTTTACTTACAACAGCCCCTACCATTTATTTACTTGCTCTTTATTATCTTGCAAACCTATCAAAAAACACCTACAAAGTACTTCTAGTTTCATACTTGTTCTAGGTAAAGCGAACATCAAGCGTGCGTAGAGTTGTATCGGTGGTCGATAGAACTTGAGGGAATATTTGTTCTGCCTTTAGCTCCTCGTTGGGTTCGACACTCTTACTTATCGAAAACTGTTGCGATCCCCTATACTTGTGGGTTATCAAGACCTTTTTCTGGCGCCGTTGCCGGGGAGCAATAGCGTGGAGCAATAACGTCGATCCTTCTTTGAGGAAACATTTGGTTCATTGCCAATTGTGTGATAAAATTACACCAACGTGAAAGACGATCATGTCTCCAATGCAACCAAGGTGAACTGACGAAGGATATCATCTTTGTGGGTAACAAGCAAAGAGAACTGATGGAAGACAACTTGTTTTTCATTGAAAATCGATCAGCTTCACCACCTGCCGCAACCATGAGGCGCAATCATGAGCATCGATAGGTCATCGTGGTGATGCATCATCCATTTGGCATCAAGTTTGGGTGAGGCACCTATGAAGTTCGACAAATCCTCACTGTGGTCTGTTTCTTCTCAGTAATGAAGCTCGAGGAAGGAAGAACCATGTGGCAGAGGACAGTGAGGCGGAACAACAATGGCCATCCAATTTTGTGCAGTTCCACTAAAATTGAGGAAGACATGCCCGAGTATGGAGATACGCATCGCTGTTTCCAAAAATATAAAAAATGATATAGTGTTGTTACTTTGTTTTACAAGATTAACAACGACATCTCAATTGTGAATAAGAATTATGAAAAGTACACCAACAAACAGAAACATCATGATTATCTTGATGGGAACTAAACCAGGATACCTGAGAAAAAAAGCATTTCTTCATTTAACCAGTGATAGTATTAGATTAGCAGCAACAATAGGAGCATATGGACAATGACCGCACAACCACCATGTACTTTTTGTCGAAACAACATGTATACCTCCACCGAGGCATAAATCAGGACAACTTTTCGAGTGGCATTTCCTCTATAATAGTAGGTGATGTTGGACCAGCCGACGAACCCTAGCTACTATACATGGGGAGCTGGGGAGTAGTCGCATAGAAGAAAACCCGCATGTAGTGACCTGGGGAGTTGGACCAGTACAAGAAGTTATACCTCACGTGGGCAAGATGTCGCTTAGGCGGGCGGGAAGGATCTGCCCACACGATGACAGCGAACAAGGGCGCGAAGGACCTTCGTCCGCAGCAGCGCCTGCTCCGAGACGACGGTGTGCATCGGCTTCCTCCATCGCCGACGGCGACAACGTCAACGCTGCACCTCCTCACCTCCCGCAGCGGATGGGATTCGGCCGGATCTGTGACCACCGGTGAGGAGAGAGATAGTGTGGACAATGTCATCTTGTTTTGATATGGAGAGCGTGAGAGAGCGAGATGCGAGAAACTTATATCAAACAAGAGGCTATAATGGAGTAAAAAAATTCTCTCCATAGCAGTGGTTTTAAATAGAATACGCACATTCCCGGAAAAAAGAAACGAAAAGTGGCAGACAATTTTTTAACGTACCAAGAAAGAAAACTCGATCAAAAACACGCCCCCGCTTCTAGGTCGCGAGAGTCATCGCGCACACACACATAGACATAGACATGCATATCCGTGTTTATGTAAAATTCCATTTCCATCTCCATCTCCAATCATATTTGTCCAACCGGCACATTATTTACGTTGTTAATTATATATGCGGCAATATTAACGTACAACATCTCTTGTTTGCGGGCGTCTGGACCGCTGCCACGGCCGCTCCTGACCAACCCGAACCCTCTTCATCACCCGTGCGTGCTTCCCGCCCGAAACGGTCAATGTCGCATTCATGCCCGGCCAGAGCGGACGCGACCTCTCACTGGTGCCGACCGAGAGAGCGTCGCTCGCGCCGGCCGAGAGAGCATCGCCCGCGCCGCTTCCTGGTGCACACGACTGATATGCGTTCAAAGGTCGCAATAGCTGTCCTCCCCCAACTTGTCAATCTCTTCCAGTAGTACTAGTACTCCATGGTGCGATCCATTGACAAGCAGGTGGGAAAGTTATCATATACTCGGTTTGCGGTGAGTGGCATGCCGAGCGACTGTGTTGGGTCGAGCCGTGGAGGAGGGTGAGACACGAACGCGATAGACGTGATTTAAACATTGGTTTTGCTCGATGGCGCGATCCAACGAAACGAAAAGTTGGTTTCTCTCTGTTTCCATTTTTCTCTCCGGAAAAATAGAAACTTTCCACTCCATTTTCATTCCTACTCCAAGGGTTCCCCGTTACAACATTCCATCAAATACAAAGGAAAACTAATATGCATGCTGATGCATCTCAATGATTCATAGATCATAGCCAATATTTACTTCACAACTAAAGACAAAAGTTGTGAGAGCGTGTATGAAAGAAAAACTACTTATGGGGTCACTATGACTTAAACCCTAAACAAGATTTAATTTCCTGGCCAGGTAGAACCTGTTGAAGGAAAGACAGCTGGCACCCTCGGATCATACGGTGCTTTTGTGCAGTTCCACTAAAATCGAGCTGAGCATCCCTGATGGCAAAGATATTGAAGAAGTGTGATTAGAATAATAGTACTGGCACTAGTTCATGAGACATAAACTCATCACAAGTAGAAGCCCGTAGAAGTAGAGAAATATCGACACGGAGATGGAGCTACATGGGGAGCTGTGACAGTGGAGCAAGCCGGCTCCAAAAGGAAGATGGACTACCTGGGACGTCAGGCTGTAGCTAGAAGGGCGGTTGGGACGCGACATCGGCCCATACCACGGTGACCCCCGATTGGGACGCACCGACTATGGATTTTCTCCCTCGCCGATTGAGGGAGTCCTGGATTAGGGGGTGTGCGGATAGCCGAACTATACCTTCCGCCGGACTCCTGGACTATGAAGATACAAGATTGAAGACTCCGTCCCGTGTCCGGAAGGGACTTTCCTTGGCGTGGAAGGCAAGCTTGAAGATACGGATGTTCAGATCTCCTACCATTGTAACCGAGTTTATGTAACCCTAACCCTCTCCGGTGTCTATATAAACCGGAGGGTTCTAGTCCGTAGGACAACATACACATCGACAATCATACCATAGGCTAGCTTCTAGGGTTTAGCCTCTCTGATCTCGTAGTAGATCAACTCTTGTAATACCCATATCATCAATATTAATCAAGCAGGACATAGGGTTTTACCTCCATCGAGAGGGCCCGAACCTGGGTAAAACTTCGTGTCCCCTGCCTCCTGTTACCATCCGGCCTAGACGCACAGTTCGGGACCCCCTACCCGAGATCCGCCGGTTTTGACACCGACATTGGTGCTTTCATTGAGAGTTCCTCTGTGCTGTCGCCGTCAGGCCCGATTGCTCCTACGATCATCAATGGCGATGCAGTCCAGGGTGAGACCTTCCTCCCCGGACAGATCTTCGTCTTTGGCGGCTTCACACCGCGGGCCGATTCACTTGGCCATCTAGAGCAGATCGAAAGCTACACCCCTGGCCGTCAGGTCAGATTCGGAAGTTTAATCTACACGGCCGACATCCGTGGGGACTTGATCTTCGACGGATTCGAACCACTGCCGAGCGCGCTGCACTGTCACGACGAGCATGATCTAGCTCTGCCGCCGAACAGTGCCCTGGAGGCCGCACCCGCATCGGCTCCGACCCTTAGTTCGGAGCCGACCGCGCCGATCGAGGATGGGCGGTTGGACGCCACCTCGGGGGCTGCGATCCCAATGGTGGTTGAGCCGAACACCAGCCCCGTACTCTACAAGACTCGTGACTCCATGGAGCCGGATTCTTCTCCGGACTCCAAACTCTTCGCGCCCCTGCCGTGCGAATCCGATTGGGCGCCGATCATGGAGTTCACGGCCACGGATGTCTTTCAGCACTCGCCTTTCGGCGATATCCTGAAGTCACTGAAGTCTCTCTCTTTATCAGGAGAACCCTGGCCGGACTACGGTCAGCAAGGTTGGGATTCGGACGATGAAGAAATTCAAAGCCCACCCACCACCCACTTGGTAGCCACTGTCGACGATTTAACCGACATGCTCGACTTCAACTCTGACGACATTGACGGTATGGACGCCGATGAAGGAGACGATGAAGAATCAGTGCCTATTGAGCCCTGGAATGCCACCTCGTCATATGACGTATACATGGTGGACACACCCAAAGATGACGGCGAGGAGCGGAAGGACGCACTGAAGGGTTGTTCCCTCGAAAAGCAGTCAAAGCGGCGACACAAGCGCCGCCCCAAATCCCGCCTCGACAGAAATAGCGATCACACTGATCCAGCGCTGGAGCAGGGCGAACCGCTTCCAGACAACGGCAATCCATATAATCAAACCTAACAAACAAATCCTATCAATGATAATGGTCCGGACGACATAACGCCGGACAGGCACTCGGAGCAGCAGAATGCCCGTAAAAGGCTCGTTGCCACCGCAAGGAGCCTCAAAAAGCAGAAGCGGAGGCTCAAGGCCGCGCAAAACATGCTCCAATTCAGATGGAGCAAAATACTCAACACTGTAGCAAGGTACGGCGACAATCGCCCCTCCAAGAGCTACCCAAAGCGGAAGCTGCTACCCGAATTCGATGAGGAGGCCTCAGACCCCCCACAACCAAATATCAAAGCAGCCACCTGGTCGGATAGACGACCCCTCTACCACCACAGAACGACATTCAACGCCGCTCACAATGCAATACGCGACCCATGCGAGGGCTCGCACCCAAAGGACGGTGCAACAAGATCCATCTATGGACCACGCAAGCGCGCCCCAGCATACAATGCAACACAACAAACATCCGAACAACACGGCACACCCAGCTACAGGGGTGCCGCACACCCCCTATGTTTCACTGATGAGGTGCTGGACCATGAATTTCCAGAGGGATTCAAGCCTGTAAACATAGAGGCATATGACGGAACAACAGACCCTGGGGTCTGGATTGAGGACTATATCCTTCATATACATATGGCTCGAGGGGATGATCTCCATGCCATCAAGTACTTACCTCTCAAACTCAAAGGGCCAGCTCGTCACTGGCTCAAAGGCCTCCCCGAAAGCTCCATTGGAAGTTGGGAAGAGCTCGAAGACGCCTTTCGGGCAAACTTTCAAGGGACTTATGTCCGACCTCCGGATGCGGACGACCTGAGTCACATAACTCAACAGCTCGGGGAGTCAGCCTGAAAGCTTTGGAATAGGTTTCTTACTAAAAAGAACTAGATTGTCGACTGTCCGGATGCCGAAGCCTTAGCGGCTTTCAAGCACAGCGTCCGCGACGAATGGCTCGCCAGACACCTCGGCCAAAACAAGCCGAGAATGATGGCCGCATTAACAAACCTCATGACCCGCTTTTGCGCGGGTGAGGACAGCTGGCTAGCCAGATGCAGCACCAGTGACCCCAGTACATCTGAAGTTAGAGATGTAAGCGGGAAATCACGGTGCAACAGCAATAACAAACGCCGGAATAAAGAAGACATCATGAAGGGCACGACAGTAAATGCCGGATTCAAAGTCCCCCGGCCAAACCAAAAGCCGCCCTCCAAAGGCACCAAGGATGAACTGTCCAGCCTCAACAAAAGTCTGGACCAAGTATGTCAGATCCATAGTACCCCTCGCAAACCTGCTAATCATACCCACAGAGAATGTTGGGTCTTCAAGTAGTCCGGCAAGCTTAACGCCATACACAAGGGGGAGGATACACCAAGTGAAGACGAGGACGAACCTCCCAAGCAAGACAAGGGGGAACAAAAGAAATTTCCACCCGAAGTCAAAATAGTAAACGTGTTACACGTGATCAAGAGAAAAAACAATGCGGCACTCCCTGAAAAATATACCCAAGTGCCTGTCACCGCGAAGTCCCGCCACTGGTCGTCTCAACTGATCACCTTCGACCATCGTGATTACGCATCAAGTATCCGGCACACAGGATGGGCTGCACTGGTATTAGACCCAGTAATTGGCGGATACCACTTCACACGAGTCTTGATGGATGGCGGCAGTAGCCTAAACCTAATATATCAGGATACAATCCGCGGGATGGGGCTAGCCCCAACACAAATTCGCCATAGCAATACTACCTTTAAAGGAGTAACACCAGGCCCAGGGGCTCGTTGTACGGGCTCCCTCCTACTACAAGTTATATTCGGCTCCCCCGATAACTTCCATCGCGAGCATTTAACCTTCCACATCGCTCCATTTAAAAGTGGCTATCAAGCACTACTCGGACGCGAAGCTTTCGCTCGCTTTAATACAATACCACACTACGCCTCCCTAACACTCAAGATGCCCGGTTCACGTGGTATCATTTCAGTGCACGGAAGTATCAAGCGATCTCTGCGCGCCGAAGAGAGTGAGGCCGCCTTGGCAGCCGCACACTAAAGGCGCCCGGACCAGCAAAAGCATCCAATAGGTCGTCAAGACCTCAGACACAACTAATCAAGTCCGGCGCCGCTACTCATATCGAATAAACGGTCACACCCCTATCTTTCAAAAGTACAAGGGGCTCAACACACGCAGACGAGTGGCGATTTCTTCTTATCTTGAATTATACATGGTTTCTTTAGAAAACTATCCTTTTGCACGACAACCTTTTTACCTAAATTCCTCTATTTTACAGATGATCATCGTGCTACACCCGTCCAGGATATGGCACAACGGAGATACAGGCGCAGACGTGCAGCAGGGACCCGACCCAAGGATTCTTTTTAGATTAAGACCCTGCGTAAACCTTTTTTACTGTCTCTTGTTGATACATATCCACCGTTGAGAAGGATGCTGATGTCTTGGCATGTGGCCACGCCAAAACAATGCACGTACCTGGACACAAGGGGCTTCTTACAAAGGCCATTCTTCAGGCCCGTTTTATACCACAAAGACCGAATACCTTAGGGAGTGTTCGGCGTCGCGAGTTTGGCCCTATATGCATCAGCTCCGAATCATTGTCTTTGGTCAAATGTTGGGTTTGCCCGGCTCCTGTGTTTTGGTGCCTTACGTTCCGCTTTACCGGCTAAGGTAGCACCAGGAGAACTACTGCGATTGTGCCCTGGTTCATCCGGATGAGCACCTCAGTAGAGAAAGCCGAAAACTGACTATCATGATCTAGCGTGAGACTGGTCAACCACTCGATGACCCATGGGAATGTTAGAATACCTTCGCCTTAACGAAGGGCCGTTTTCCGGCCAGGCATATACGCACCCCGGGGTCGGGAGAGTGCGGAGCCACCAGGGGCTATCTAGTAGCCCCACTGTCAAACTCCTATGGCTAAGTGAAAGTGTTAAAGCATTATAGTCCGGTTGCCTCGCTCGCTCCGCTATCACCTCCTTAATAGGACCAAGACATTGGGTTAAGTGTGAATGCGTGTTTCTGCGAACACCTTCGCATTATATGCGTGGGGGTTGAAGCCGACGACTACAATCTTTCAGGTTATACACATGTATACATAAACGGCCGCCCAGGAGGCATCACATTATTTTCAGGCAAAAGTATAAAAGTAGCCTCATAAAAATTTAAAAAGCATTTCGCTTACAATGAGATTACATGTCATTCAAACATAATATTTTTTGAGCACTGGGTCTCTATCAAACGAGCACCCTCAAGAACTTCCTCAAAGTAGTGCTCAGCAGCCCTTCGACCTATGGCCGGATCCTGCGCTGCAACAGTGGTAGCATCCATCTCTGCCCAGTATGCTTTAGCACGGGCAAAGGCCATCTGTGCGCCTTCTATGCACGCCGACCTCTTCATCGCATTTATGCGCGACACCACATCGAGAACCTGCTGCACCAAGCTGAAATAGCTGCTCAGTTTTGACCTTCCCGGCCATAGTTGATCCACAACAGACCTCATGGAGAGTCCGGACAACCTATTTAGTTCACCCCATTTGGCTAATTGGTCCATCAACAAAAGTGGACGCACGGGAGAAAGGAATTGCTTCCAAAACAGCTGGTCTACTTCACGGTCCATCTGACTCTGGAAGTACTTGGCCGCATCGGCAGCGCTCGCCGCCAAATCCATATACGCATCCTACGAACTCCACAACCGATCTAGAGGGGCATACCGTGGATCTCCGTACTTCCTCTGCAGCATAAAGGACTTCCCGGCTGCAATATCCCCGGCTTCCCGCAGCTCCTCCTTCTTCGCCCTCATAGCAGAGCGGAGGTCTTTTCCCGTTACAGCAGCCTTCTCAAGGTCTGATGCCTTCGCCTGGTTTTCCTTTTCAAGAGCCCGGCAACGGTCTATGGCGGCTTTTAATTCTACGACCATATTGGCCATCTTCTTCCGGCTCTTGCCATGTGTGGCCTTCTCGGCTCGCAACTCTTCAGCCGCCTTCAAAGCAGCCGCATTACCCAATCTTGCTTGTTCCTTGGCTCGGGCAAGTTCCGCCTACAAGGCTTCAACAGTGGCAGCTCCATCTGCAGTCATAACATGTTAATAACACTGGCATCATACTCTTCCTATGTGGCGTTTACCAGACAAGGATACTTACCCTGCGCCTCGTCAAGCCTTCTGTTAACAAGCTCGATGTCCGCATCTGCCGCATCCAACTGCCGTTCTAAACGGGCAAACTGGCTAGTCCGGCTGGCCACCGGAGCTTCCATCTCCTGCACATAAAGGCAGCATGGTTATTACCTGGGAGTATGATCCTCCGTTCGTCATCGTTTCCGACCACAACCAGAGTCTCAGGGGATACTATCTACACAGGGCACACCTAACATGTGCAGGACTATTACACATTCCTTTTTACGTACCTCAAAGCCTGTCAGTGGACTCATAAAAGCTTCATGCAATCCGCTTTCGGCAGATGATATCCTCTCCATCACCATATTCATCAGCACACGGTGATCATCTGAGATGGCCGCTCGCCCCACCAACTCCCTCAGAACGTCCGATCGCACACTAGATGGCGCCAGACTCTTTTGTCTACTCTCTACGGGAGCCGGACACTGGGAGCCTCAGGGATCAATTGGATCACCTTCTGGCTTCTCCGCACTCGGAGAGGCCCTTCGCGACGACAATTCAGGGTCGCCCGCTTTCGGAGCGGAGGAGTCCGGAGGAGGCGTCTCGCTCTCCATCATCTCTGGAAGAAGATCCCCCGAAGACGAGCTCATTTGAGAGGGGCTAAGGCCCGAACTGCACAAATATATGCAGTGGTTATTTTCTCAGAAGAAAAGGATGGCATGTCTGTACTATTAAAGTTTTCTGGTCACTTACGACTCCCGGGAGAATTGATCCCCCCGTGGACTTTGTGCGGCAGCAGCGCCCCCCAAGGTAGGGCCCCCGGTGGAAGATTTCTTCTCCCGTTTGGAAGCTTCAGCTTCCGAATTCCCGGGCGCAGTCCTTTTCCTCTTCCGGTCGTCTTCCTTCATGGAGACGCTCGCTCCCTCGGTTAGAATAGGCAACATTGGGGGCCCGTGTCCGCCCGCATTACCCTCCACAATATCTTCCTTCAAGGGATCTGAGCAAGGTGCGGTCTGGAGCATCTTTTCCAATACCGGATTCTCCAAACCCTCAAGGAGGGGGGCCGAACACCGAATCAACTTCGCCTTTGTTAGCCAGTCCTGGTCGAAAAAGCAAACTCTCAGAAATAACTTCGTAACGAAGGAAAGATAATATGTTTGGCCGGAAGATTCGTTACCTGTTCGGCGGCATGGTTACTGCTCAGGCCCACGTCCTTGGTGATTTCCGGACACTCTACTTGAGGTCCGAAGAATGACTTATACATATCCTCGTGCGTCAGGCCGAGAAAATTTTGAATGGCACACGGACCCTCGAGATTGAACTCCCACAAGCGAAGGGGCCGACGTTTGCAAGGCTGGACTTGACGAACCAGCATAACTTGTATTGCCGCAACCAAACTGAGATCGTCGTTGAAGAGATCTCGAATGCGGCTCTGCAGTAAAGGCACGTCCTTGGCTGGACCCCAGCTCAGTCCTCTGCTGATCCATGACATCAGTCGTGGTGGAGGGCCCGAGCAAAAAATGGGGGCGTCCGCCCACTTGGCGCTTCTAGGAGTCGTGATGTAGAACCACTCATGTTGCCACAATGCAGACACCTCTGGGATGGAACCTTTGGGCCATGGAGCTCCCGTCATCTTGCTTATTGAGGCGCCTCCACACTCTGCATGCTGCCCTTCGATCACTGTCGGCTTTACTTCAAAGGTCTTGAGCCATAAGCCAAAGTGGGGGGTAACCCAGAGGAAGGCCTCGCATACGACAACAAAAGTCGTGATATGGAGGAAGGAGTCCGGAGCTAGATCATGGAAATCTAGCCCGTAATAAAACATCAAGCCCCTGACGAAAGGATCCAGAGCAAAACCTAGACCTCAGAGGAAGTGGGAGACAAACACGACACTCTCGTTGGGCTGGGGAGAGTGGACGGCCTGCCCCGGGGGAGGCAGCCGATGCGACATTTCGGTCGTCAGATACCTGGCCTCCCTCAACTTTTTGATGTCTTCTTCCGTGACGGAGGAGGGCATCCATCGGCCTTGAAGGCTGGATCCGGACATGACTGAAGGTTCGGAGCACCTGACCTGAGCTTTGGGCGTTTGAGCTTGAGGCGGGGGAAGGATTCAATTGAGCACGGGAGGGAAAAGTAAAAGCTTTGCCCCTTTATAAAGAGGGTGGATATCAATCGTCCTCCCCGTGTCCATTTGGACTTGCCTATGATCTAGGAGTCCTAGAAGCGGTTGGGTTACCCACGCCCGTATTGATGAGAATCCCGTAATGAGGGGACATGATCTCTGCTTTAACAAGACGTGCCAAGGAAACCGCCTCGCATAACACGCTGAGGTGGGTAATTAAACGACTCGGATAAAGGCTTGGCCGTGGTGTGTCGCATCATGGAATACGTCAGCAGATTAGATTTGTGTAAATATTATTCTCTCTAGGGCAGTATGTGGAAACTTATTTTGCAGAACCGGACACTATCTTTGTGCTTAAGATCTTCTATGAAGTACTTGGAGGAGGAACCCGCCTTGCAATGCCGAAGACAATTTGCACGCCGGACTCGTCGTCATTGAAGCCTGGTTCAGGGCTACTGAGGGAGTCCTGGATTAGGGGGTGTGCGGATAGCCGAACTATACCTTCCGTCGGACTCCTGGACTATGAAGATACAAGATTGAAGACTCCGTCCCGTGTCCGGAAGGGATTTTGCTTGGCGTGGAAGGCAAGCTTGAAGATACGGATGTTTAGATCTCCTACCATTGTAACCGACTTTATGTAACCCTAACCCTCTTCGGTGTCTATATAAACCAGAGGGTTCTAGTCCGTAGGACAACATACACATCGACAATCATACCATAGGCTAGCTTCTAGGGTTTAGCCTCTTTGATCTCGTGGTAGATCAACTCTTGTAATACCCATATCATCAATATTAATCAAGCAGGACGTAGGGTTTTACCTCCATCGAGAGGGCCCGAACCTGGGTAAAACTTCGTCTCCCCTGCCTCCTGTTACCATCCGGCCTAGACGCACAGTTCGGGACCCCCTACCCGAGATCCACCGGTTTTGACACCGACACCGATGTCGACCGCGTCTACGCAGGACATTGTTCCCTTCCCCCAGCTGCGGGATCAGTCCGGATATGTGACCATTGGTGTGTCCACCGTCGTTCTATGCTTGTGAAGAGAGCAACCCAAGCAACCAGGCTTGTAGCTTAGGCTCCTGCTAGTGTATATATAGTGGTTTTCCTTTTCTCTCCATATCAACCATTTTATATTGCATACGTGTCATTGAAGAGTGAAATGATGGTTGCTTCTTCCGACTAACTTACTGTGTGATTTGACTTCTCCTTTAGTGGCCCCTACACGTACTCCCCCTACGTGTATGCAACATTCACACGTACACATGGACGCAAAAACGCGCGCGACGCCCTAATGCGTGCATGTCCGAGCACACGACAGAACACACACGGTCACGCTCAAGTGCTCAACCTACACGTGCATGCACACACATACTCAGCCAGGGTGAGCTAGTGACCATATAAACACCAGAAAATGTATATATTGAGCGCAATGAGCGTATTATGAAGTCCATTGACCGTATTTTTACAAATATACAGTGGTAGACAGTGTATTTATCTCGGTTGAAATTAAGCCATATTAACCAGAGAGGAGGCAGTATGGACTAGCATTACTTTGCCGTGTCCTGTTAACTTGCCGAACGAGGAGAAGCTTGCAGGATGGGAGAAGCTTGCGTGCGGTGGCTCGCAGGACAAGGAGAAACTTTTGACTAATGCAAGCTCTCCCTCGCTCAGGCGGTGGACGTGCAACAGTTAATTTGGTGTCAGATTGCCAGAAGGATACACTATACTAGTACTATTATTGTTCGACTTCCCGAAGAGGCAAACAACCAAATGCAAAGTTTACTAGTACTAGTACTACTACTATAGTCTATAGAGGTATGTACTATACTAGTACTAGGAACCGGATGTAGGAGCGTCTGCACTCTTATTATATTTTTAAAATGTGATCAAGCAATCTTCAACACATTTTGTTCTCTTCGAGGGTTCCCGCATGTGTTGATGTAAGTTGATTGCATGGAACACTCGCCACAATTCTCGCTTAATTATGACTCATATCCTGTTACAAATAGGAGTGCTCGGTAATATTTCCTCTTTTTTTGTTATTCAGCATGTAAACAGGTCAGCAAACCTTGCAGCGCATCTTTGTGCAAACCGTGCTTGCTGCACTTTGAATGTGGCCGAGAGCTGGCTTGATGAAACACCTCGCTTCCTACTTCTTTTTTTGCGAGGTACCTCGCTTCCTAGTGACCAATGTCTTGGCTGATCGTCCTAAGAATGCTTATATATGAATAAATCTCTCTCATTTACCCGCAAAAAAGATTAAGACATATTAACCGAAAAGGAGGGAGTATGGATTAGCACTACTTTTTGGTGTGTCCCGTCAACTCGCAGAACGAGGAGAAGCTTGCAGGACAAGGTGAAGCTCGCTTACGCCTTTTGACTAATGCAACCTACCCTCGCCCAGGCGGTGGACATGCATCAGTTCATTCGGTGTCAGATTGCCAGAGGCATACATTGTAGTACCGAACATGCGGAGTACCATCATTGTTCCACTTCATGAAGAGGCGAAGAGCCAAGTGCAAGGTTTAGTAGTACGAGTAGTACTACTACTAGAACCACATGGTGGAGCGTATGTACTGTTATTTTTTTAATCTCTGATAAAGTACACATTTATTCCGGAGAAGGGCATAAAACGGCAGCCCAACATGCAATGATGATATCGATCAACCATGCTCGAATATATCTTGGCCTCTGTGCGAGCCCGTTTGTGTGTTCTCGCTCCTCGTCTCTCTCAAGGAATGCCAGGTTGGCCATTTTGCCGTCAATTTAGATCAGTTTGCTCACACTCCGGTCCCACATGTCAGTGATATGCCAAGAGGAGGTGCGTTGACCGACTGGCCATACGCGTACTTGGTTTTGCACCTTCATACTACTCCTCCCTCCATCACAGTTTACCGGGCGCGCTTCATTATGATGCATTTCTCTCAATGCATTTCCACCACCAGAGAGACTTTAGACGCGTTTGGTTTAATGCTCAATTAATTAGGGCGTGGTAACCGCAATCAAGTCCACAATTTTCTCTCGATGTACTACGGAGTGGAGTAAGCGCATGCATGTGTGTACCCGGGGTGGAAGCACTGCATGCATGTGTGTACGCATTATTTCCTCTAGTAATAGATGCCGTGCTATAACTACCAATGCCATTTTTCAGGCCGATCGCTAGTCGCCTTGGTCCCAGAGTTTTTTTCTTTTTCTGAAGCGCGCTCTATAAACAGTGGCGGATGGAGTAGTATGAGCGGATTCAAAGAAGAGCATATTGATGGTTGCTTCTTCCGAGAAACTTACAGTGGGAAAGGTGCGGCTTATGATTTGACTGCTCATTACTCACTATTAATGCGGTGCAACAACCGGGCTGAGTCTCCCATGCGGCTGTGCACTACCCCCTCGGTTCTTAAATATACTCCGGAGTATTTGTCTTTCTAGAGATGTCAATGAGTGACTACTCAAATATTTTTCTTTTTAGAGATTCAAATGGACTACTACATACGGATGTATATAGACATATTTTAGAGTGTAGATTCACTCATTTTGCTCCATATGTAGTCACTTGTTGAAATCTCTAGAAAGACAAATATTTAGGAACGGAGGGAGTACACATACGAAGCAAAATGAGTGAATCTACACTCTAAAATATGCCCATTTGAAATTTGTAAAAAGACAAATATTTAGGAACGAAGGAGTATAATTTTGTGCATGGCACATGGACCCGGATGCCGAAGAGGCTTCTGGCAATGCTATCAAGCTTCCAGCATTTGTTTACATAATTGACGCACTATACAAATAATTTTCCAGCGACATGAAATTGTACAATGGTGTGAGCTTTCAGCTTTTGTTTCATGTGTCTTGCCATCGATGCTCCTTCAGAAACAATAAAAAACTAACTTCCTTGCTAATGCATCTCAATTATTAGTAGAGCATAGCTAATATTTACATCACAACTAAAGACAAAGTTGTGAGAAGGTGTTAAATTAAAATTGATCCATGCTTTCATTGGCAGCAACGTTCCCCAGCTCTGTCTAAATCAACAAGGCATGTTGGGAAAAAATTAGCTATCTGGAGCATGCAACATTCCGATCATTTTGTGCAGTTCCACTAAAATAGAGCTGAGTGTCCATGTTCCAAAGATATTAAGTGTGATTACGATAATAGAGGACTGCTGATGAAACTATAAACACACAAATAGAAGCCGGTCACCTTTGAAGTCTCTCTTAAGACTAACTAGTTGGAGAAGATTAGGCTCGGAGTTGGATGAGGAGGATAGAGCAAAAGCAATCTCCCTTTGTGTAGTCGCACTGAAATGCAGAGACGTTGCCCGTGTGACATTTTAGTACAACTGCACAAAATACTCTTAAGAAAAAAAGTGATTTGTGCAGTTCACCAAAAGGTCGCAATAGCAACGAGGTGAAATGGATAGCCCTGTTTGCAAAAAAGAGGTAGAAAGGAAACAATTACTGGCCAATAATAGTTGATGACACATGCGATGACAAAAAGAGGCATATTCCTTGTCCTAAGGGAAGATAACAACACGGTTGTGTTTGTGTAAAACGTTGTGAGGACGAGATTGCAATATGGGAAGTACGCTGGACGAGCTACGTTTTGGGCAATGAACTATGGAAGATCCACATGCAGCGACGTGGGACGACGGGCACTAGAGCAAGGTCGGAGGGGATACCTGGAGGTTGTTGGGATGTAACTAGGTGAGCAGCGGCGGGCGGAATCTGCCCATACTGCGGCAGCGAGCAGGTGGAGTAGGCCCTACCGCGCCGGAGCTTGGTCAGAGAGAATGACATGTACCGCAGATCAGGACGTGCTGCCTCGGCACCGTTGAACAGAGGAACGATGCACGTCCTCCCTTTCTGCCGGCGGACGGGATGCAGCCGGATCAGTGACCAACGGTGAGAGAGAGAGAGGCCACTGCAGCCTTGTGTGAGATACTCTGAAGAGAGACAAACCAGGCAGGCAGGCTCCATTGTATATAGTGGAGTGGACTACCTTTTTCTCCATAAAAATCATTTTATATTCTGTGTACATGCCATTGAGCGATATAACTTTATTTAAAAATAACGCGCCAACGCATCAAGTCTTGTTTCGTGCACGCATGGTACACGACCTCCGTAGGTAAACAACCGCTACACGCGTTCAAATTAGCACGTGGGCTGCCATTTTGTACAGAAATGAGCTCCATCGTGTACCCGTGCGGGTGTGGCTGGGCACGAAGCGTGAGTACGTGCACGGTGCACCTATTCTCTTCTTGTATACGTACACCACCTACATGGGGTTGTGTGAGAGAGATACAAACGTAAAGAGATATAGTGTGTGGGTTCGTGAGTTTTTTTGGGGGGGGGGGTCAATCAAAAAATGTAGCATATGCAATGTGTGTGAAATAGAGTCCTAGATATATCATATATGTAGAGGGGGCGATCCACGAGAAGAGAGTGGAGGTATCATCGGCTTGAGGTGTCCATAGAATCGAAGAGAGGGATGATGATGTGTGTGTGTGTGTGTGTGCGCGCGCGCGATCGATAAAGAGTGCCATCGAATTTGTGTGTGCCCACGTCAAAGATATAGAGTGGCTGGCCTACTGGAACGTGAGAGGGGACATGTGCAGTTTGTCTCTGTGGCATGGATACCTACCTACAGCGCTCGACTATCGGTGTGTGGTGGGGGGGAGGGAGGGAGGCATAATTAACTATAGAGGTACAATGGCTGGTATATGTGTGGAGGAGGAGAGAGGCCTACCTCATGTATTAAGGGAGATCGATCTACCTCATGTATTAATGGAGATCGATTGGCATCCATGCATATGTGTAGGAGAGGAATAAGGTTGGGAGAGACACAGAGCTAGAGTGTTGGAGCGGGTGGTAGTGGAGTTGCTTCTAACAAATGGTGGGATAGGCTTGCTAGACAACCGGAGGGCACACTGCAATATCAATAAGAGAGGGGATGGCTGCCTGTCTGTGCACGTGCGTGTGAGAGACGGGTCAGGAGGCATGCACGAATGATGAGGGGGGACGATATGGATGTGGTAAGCAGACGTAACTACATAGGAAGATCAATCTTCCTTTGTCAGAGAAAGGAGAGACATAACTTGTGAGGTACGTCGATCGATGGGGGGGGGGAATAGTTAGAGTCGACCTAGGTATATGTTGGGAGATTGATTGGTATACATGCACGTGTGTGTTAGAAGAAAATCAGACACGGGGAGAAGGATGAAGAGAGAGAGAGGGATGCATCTAGGAGGTGGTGCGAGAGTCATACTATATCGAGGGGGAAGGATTGTGCGAGTACGAGATCGATGAAAAGAGTGGCGGGGGTGAGGCATGGACGGTGATAAGAGAAGAGGGGAAGCTTGTGTTTGTGCTAGGCACACCTGGCTAGAGAGGCATATCGATCAATGTGTGCCGTAAAGAAGGAGCTGGGCCTACACACACCATGGGTGAACGACCTAAACTGAAAAAGACTAATTTGCGCGATGGAGCTAGAGAATGCTGAGGGAGGGTGAGAGGGATGCGGGCGTGTGCATGCACAAGAGAAGTTAGCGCTAGCTACAAAGATAAGAGGATTGTGTGGGTGTAAAAGACGAATAGAGATCATACTTCATTATAAAAAGCGAATTCAGATATTTGAAGAATTTATGATAGTGTTTTAAACCGACGCATGTGTGAATATATATAACGGTGATACACATGGTGTGGTTATGAACATGTTATACTACATATAATATATTTTATCTCTACTCTTAAAAAAACGGAGTTGTTGATGATGGTGTGCATGCCATCCTGCAATATAGGCCGTCCGATTTATATCTGATGGGTAGGAAGGAAACTATGGCAATTTTGAAAAAAGATACCCACACCCCTCTCCATATTTGCAAATTAGGCCTCCCCTTGATCATGTTGATGTTCCGTGGAACGCATGGGAACCTTGCTAGTACTACGTATAATATATAGAACATTGATCATAATTTGGGCTAATGTGTGGCTTTTGCAGCTCAGGTCTAAATACTTGTCATAATGTATGGGGCGGGGCACTATACTATGTGTGATAAACATGGTGTACACATGGAACATGGTTTAGATTATGAATATATAGTCAGTACATCAAATGTACTATTATTTGGAATCAACATCAAGTGTATTCAAAAAATAGAATTCGAGTTCATGTAGTACACATAGTTCACATCTATCTCTATAGTAATCATGTGGTGTGTTATTAAGGTAATACAAGAATGATGGTTGAAGTTGGCAACAATCATGATTGTAGATTCTTATTGAAATAGAGAAACAAATTCAAATTCAGTTCGAATTGCAGCGGTAGTATAGACATTTGGAATGCACTAAAACGTTGGTATGAGTAGGTTACATGCATCATACAGCAAGCAAAAAAAATTAATTGGACATAACATGGATTCATACTCCCTCCTTCTTCCATCTATATAGGGCGTAATGCGTTTTTTAAGACCGCCTTTGACTATTGACAAGATTAATAGTACATGACATGCACAATGTGAAAATTATATCATTGAAAGAACCTTTCACAGACGAATTTAACGGTGTGCTTTGTGTAAGTTGCATGTCATATATTATTGCTCTAATATTTGGTCAAAGTTAGCATCGAAAAACACATTAGGCCCTATATAGATGGAAGGAGGGAGTAGCTTTGAATAGCATTTTTATAGTAAAATGGGGCAAGACTCTCTCTTTGTGTGGTGTGAACAGTTTTATTTTTTCATTTTCTTTTTGGTTGAGGGAAGTGCGAATTGATTTGGTACATACAAGTACAATATTACACGTTAGGCTTGTCCCTAAAATTCAACCTGCGGCTTGTTATATCCCGAAAATTCAGATATCGTGCTCCCAAAACTGGCGCCTTCACAACCCGCGCCTTGCTATCCTGAAATTACAATGCGCGTGAAAACTCCCTCCACCTGCCAAATCCCGACATGCGAAATCCCCCTTCTAACCCTGAGTCGAAAGGGACGCTAGTTCAAATCGGTGGGGGGTACTTTTGTAACACACCCTACATTTTGGACAAGCACATCCCTAAGTCATGGTTCACCCCCTCCCATCGCCTCCTTTTTGCCATTCGAAATCCCAGGCCGCCATAACCTCTCCGCTCCAGTCGCGAAACCCCACCCTCCTCCGTCTGCCACCTCACCACTGCCCAGCCGGAGCCTCTTCCCCGACGACGTCGTCCACCGCAACAGGTCGAGGTCCCTTGCCCACCTCCCCGGATGAGGATCCGTCGTCCATCTCGTCGTCCCGCCAGTTCAGCCACCCCGTCCTCCACCTCAAAGGAGTTGCTCCGACAATCGCCTCGTCTATCGCGGCTGCTCCATCACCACAGCGCCGTCTTAACCTGCTTCATCGGAACCGCACCATCCTCACCGACTCCTCGGACGAAGCTGAGGCCTACTCGGCGCCACCAAAGAGGCTGTACACTCATCGCATCGCACCTTCTCCTTAACTCGACCTCCCGGCGCCGACGGTGCTCCACCCCCCACCCCCATGGAGTGGCTACCTTGAAGCCGGCACCGCGGGCGGCATCTCCACGGCGACTCTCCCCTAGTGCGAGGCCCCTTTGGCGGTGCCATTCATACCAGCCGGATCTGCTGCTGCTGCTCTGGCTCTCGCTCGCTCGCTCGTGCTGCTGCTGCTGCTTTGGCTCTTGCTCGATCGCTCGCTCGCCCAGCTGCTGCTGCTCCGGCTCTCGCTCGCTCTCCCAGCTGCTGCTGCTCCGGCTCTCGCTCGCTCGCGCTGCTGCTGTTACTCTGCTCCGATTTAGCTACACTTAAGTCGACTTAATCGACTTTTGGGTCAGTCAATTTTCAGGGGGTGGGGGGCTCGCCGGAGTTAAGGAAGAACCACCGGCAGCGAGGACAGGGGTTCGCTGGAGAGGTACCCCGCTATCTATGTTAGGGTTCAGGGTGGGGGCGGGGGGCCTAGATGGCTGGCCGGGGCGGCAGTGGACCGGCGGTGGGGAGTTGTTTCAGGGCGGCGAGGCAGCGCTGGGGCCGACGGTTCGGCGGGTGTTGGCTGGCGGCTCAGGGGGTGCAGGCTGAAGATGAACTGCAGGCCCTCCCTAAACTACATGTCAAGTGCCTCTCTGCTACCATTGCGTTCAGTTTCGACAGTAACATTCAGATTCCATAGTAAATTTTAGTTTCGACAGTTAAGTTCAAAGTCAACAGTTTTTACCTCATTTGTTGTAGTCAGGTGGTTTTTGGTGATGTAAATTTTACATCTATTTTACATCATCTATTGGAGATGCTATTAGAATCCCACTGAGATTGACGATGTCTGTCTTGTGCTGCTTCAGCCTTGATGTCATGTTCACCTCTTGGACTCCAAGTCAGGTCCAAATTAATGTTCAAACTTGAGTTCTAAATTAGTTGTGGGGCACATAGTGAGGAAGCAATGAATAGTATCTCTGTCTAATATCTGGTTCACCTAGGGTATGCCTATGTTGTTCATCTTGGGTGGGAAACAAATAGTAAAGCAATCATCTTCTGTCTTTTTTTATTAAATTAAAGCAATCATCAGCCTGCTATCATTATTTTTGGATCCATCCACTGGTTTTTACCATCACTCTAAATTTTTGCATGCTCCCCTTACATAATCTCACCATATTTTTTTCGTATGCATGTCAAATATTGTACACAATCATGCTGAACATGTAGAGAAAAAGAGAAGAGTTTTGCGTGGCAATACAATGTCATGCAGACATCGCTCCATGGTGGGTTCAATGGCAAACTCTCCCCACCCCACTCCAGATTGTAATCTACAGGAAGATATCTATTCTGAGGCGGATTCAGACGCCGCTGACCACTCCTATTTACCCCCAAGGTGTTTGCTCTACCTTGGCATGATGATGTTAGTCATATCATGCATATGTTGCCTTGCAGTGCCTATTTTTGACATCATATATGTCATCTGCTTAGTTTAGACATGTTCTGTAATGCCACCTGTTTAGTTTCTATACCATATATAGGAATTATGCAATCTCATGTCTTTTAGCCAGCCATAATATATGTGAAATGTGCAATGCCATCCTATTTATCCAGGCTTCATATATTTGAATGATATCTTGCCCATCCTTTTCTTCATTACAATTCCATTTGTCGATAATGTTTGTACATTAAACTACTCTTCCTGTGAATCAGCCATTTGGGTGGGAGATTGAAAAACCAGGAGTGAAAACAAGGCCTTCAGAGCAGACAGTGCTACCTGTCGAAGCAGATCTCTTGTTGGGTCCTGATAGCTCCTCAGAGATGGATTCAGAGAAAGATGACCAATCCTATTCCCCCACCGAGGTGTATGCTCTAACTTGGCATGGTTATACTGCTCATATCATGCATATGGTGTCTTGCATTGCATAGTTTAGACATCATATACACAATATTCAACACCATGTTCTTAGTTCAGACATCATATTGAATGCCCTCTGTTTAGCACATAAATCACATATGTGAATTAAGTGATGCGATCCTGATTACTTAGGTAACATGTAGGTCAATTATGTCATGCGATCCTGTTTAGTTATTCATCATATCTTTGAATTATGTTATGCTATGCTATGCTATCCAGTTTAGATAGACATTATATATGTGAAATTATGTCATGCTATCCGTTTTAGTTAAACAATATACATGTCAACTATTTCATGCCCTCTTTTTTCCACACTATCTATTGCATATGTCTCTCATACAATGTCTGTACATTCAACTATGTTTCCTGTTTATCAGCCATTTGAATTGGAGCGGGTGATGCCAGTATCTAGCGGACTAAAAACACTGTCTTCAAATAAAACAGTGCTACCTCTTGGTGGAGATAGCACCCCGGTTGTACATGCACAAGAACCAGCCCTACCACACATAACCCAAGCTCTCGCAGATTGTACCCCTACTGCAATGGACAGAGAACCAGCTTCATCCAATCTAACCCCAACCCCAGCAGATAGTAACCCAGTTCCTGTTGACACAGGACTATCTCCACCATAGAGCTCCCAAACAAGAGCAGTTAGTAAGGCAGCTCCAGTGCCCAAAGGGCCAGTACTACCATGGCGAACCCCAACTCCACCAGTTAGTACGCCTATTCCTGTGGAGGAAGCACAACCAGCTAGTCGTAGTTTAGCATCTATCGCATTTGATGTTGTTAAATCGTATGTGCGTATCTTCCCATCTTGGAAATATTATACTGAAGATGAAGGAAAATTCCAGTTGCAGGTGTTTGTCCAGGAGTTATGTGTAAGTAATGTTATTCATGGCAATTACTTTGCTTTGTCCCATACATCCTACCTCCATGATGGTTATAATACAACAAATTTTCCCATTTTTCTCTATAGAGAATGACCGATTTGGAAACTCAGGATGAGGTAACCTGTGCTAATACCTCTGCTATCTTCAAGAATGCTTCGTGGTAGTATCGGAATTACCTGAAGAAAACGTACTTCACCGGCAAAGAAACTCATCAAATTCCCTTACGTTCTCCTGAGACACATTTACTGGACGATGACTGGGAATGCCTTGTTCTGTACTGGTCCCGAATCAAGAATGTGGTAAGGTCCATGAGCTCATTTTCTGTAAGTACTATATTCTTGCGTCTTACTGTACTCTATTCATGTAGAACAAGTGCCTAAACATGAAGAACAACTGTTCTAATTTAAGATTCCATTGCTATCATAGTTCAAAAAAGTGCTAGGCATTAATTGTGCGTTTTGCCACCGCCTTGCGCTTTACTGACCAAAGCGCATGCTTATGCGCAGTTATGCACAGATTAGACATAGTTATGTGCAATGCATTTTGCCAACGCCTAGAGCCTAGGCGCGCTTAAGCGCTCGCTTAGGCGCGCCTTTTTAACTATGATTGCTATCGTGCACACTGCTTTGTTCTTGTATCACTGTACTTACCCATACAAACTTATTTTTAAGTTGAAGGGTCCAATCAAAACTCCAATGGCACAGCAGGTATGTTCACACATGTTTCTTTAATAGGTTTGCTCTTATCGATAGCTCTGTTGATTTCAATTTCAATTGTGTATACAGTTGACTTCTCATATCATGCACATTCCTAGCATCACAACAGAGCCAATAGTGTTGTTGTACATGTAGACCCGTGGTACCCATCTGAAATCTTGTTGTGCCGTGTAGTTTCCCACGCTTTGTATTCTTTCACTGCTGCTTTGTCTTGAACTGATATGATTTGAACCGTGTCTCATTTTTGATTTGGCAAGACAATGCAGTGACCATAGGACATAGATATATGTTTTTTGATGCTTTTATTACATACTAGTACTTGGCATAGAAGACTTGGTAGTTTAATCCTATCCACCTTACTAATGAACTGGTTCACCGAAATGAGTTTCATATACTAGTACATGCTAAACCTGTTATGTGTCTGCTTGTTTCTTCTTTTAGAATGCTGACAGAATATTGGGGAAGAGTGCCTTATTAAGCAATGGTAAAGAAAGTAATGCAGATAAGGTTCAGGATAGTGACACATCCTTGTTGGTTTCCAACAAAGCTGATAAAACAGCTAAGGAAGACTATGTCGAAGACAGTGAGATAACCCCAAAGTCCTGTCTTGGTTTAGTGTTCGACTTACTAGCCACTACCGCTTGCACAAGCTATTCAAACTCACTGTCTGAATCAGTTCAGTTTCTTGAGTCTCAACTACAAGCTGAAAGGCATCGATCAGCTGTGCTGCGACAAGAAGCGGAACGACTGCGGAAGTCCCTGGAGCATTCAGATGCATACTTTCTCGTGCAACAGCAAGCATTGGAGGATTTTAGCGCCAAACAGGACAAAGCTAATAAGCTTGCTAAGCTTATTGCCAGCATGGTGGATACCCAGGATAACCTTTCTTGAGCTCTTCTGAAGTTGTTTCAGTTATGCTCTTGTTTTGCTGCCGCGTTTATTTGCACTGGTGGCCAATTTTGACAACCAGTGTATGTAATATGCTGCTTTGTTCCCTATATTTGCACTGGTGGCAAACTTTGATGCCCAGTGGATGTAATATGTGTAATAGCGGTAATAGGCTAGCGTTAATTGCTTTCTTATTTATTTCCTTATTTTCTTTTATAGTTGTTTGCTTGTAGTCACTGCAGTTCTTTTTCTAGTGGCAACAATAACCTATTTTTGGAAACTAGGCCAAAATAATCACGGCAACACACGGACTGTTGTAACCATGGGCCTCCCGTGGGCCGTATGATCCATGGGCCTTCTACGGGCCGTAGGATTCATTGGCCTTCTATATGGGCTGTAGGATCCATAGGCCTTCTACGGGCCGTACGATCCATGGGCCTTCTACGGGCCGTAGGATCCATGGGCCTTCTACGGGGCGTATCATCATTTTTTCACCAATCATGGGTCATACTATTCATGGACCATAACAGGCCGTTAATAGGCCGTATTTGATAACTCTATGAAAAATATCCCAGCAGGTTTTTTTGACATGAAAATGGCCCAACGTATTAACGGGCCACAAATGGGCTGACTGTAATCACGGGCTGAATTTGGCCCACAAGCAGAAAATGAGAGTAACAGGCCGTAAGTAACCAAATGCTAGAAATGAGCCCAAGAATAAATGGGCCCTGAGAAGGACGAAAGATAACCTAGGCTGGAAATGGCCCAATGGAATAATGGGCCGTTAATGGGTATGAAGTGATACACTATTCATTACGGGCCAATTTCACCACGGGCCATTAATGGGCCAAGAGTTACAAATGGCCTCATATGGGCCGAAAGACGTCATGGGCCATACATGGGCCGGAAGTTAAAACGGGCTGGAATCATATTGGACGGTCCAGATGATGGTACTCGACCTAATTCAGAGAGGTCGTAACGAGCCCTGGGTTAGTGGGCGGTAAATGGGCTATATGCGAATAGACCGTTAACAGGCTTTCCATGGGCCGGCCCGCCACCTTTTGACCAAGTCAAACATGCCGGCCTTTTCACAGGAATGGGCCTCTCTTGGGCCATGCCACGTGTCGACGTACCATAGGCGCCTTGGGTCCAATGAGTGGATGACATCTGTCCCAACGGTGAGCCAACACGTGTTTCCTCCAGCCAATGATGATTTTACACGTGGAAAATCCCCATTGGTCGGGGATGTTAACGGGTTACCAGATCCAAAACTGGACCCGATAGCTTAACGGCGTTCCGTTACGGTGGATGCCACATGTCGGCCACCCTTGGCGAAAGCACTTTTATGACGCATGATTTATCGTTATGGAAGTGGACACTTCCGTGATGATAATTTTGGTAATGTCATGGAACACTTCTATGACAGCACATGTATGACTATCTTGATTCTGTCATAAAATCGTCATGGATGTACATGCATGACAAAAAATGTGACCTACTGTGACAAACACATATCATCCCGGAAGTGTATGTTTTTTCTAGTGAAAATAGCAAACAGTGGTGTAAAAGAACCGTAAAAAAGGTGCAAAACGTTTGCGATTGAGGAGCCATCAAACATGATTCAGATTTTAGTTGCGTGTGCGATTCAGGGCATACGGTTCAGTCCAATGAACTGTGTGCGATGAGGCGGAACAAAAGAAACGGGCAGCCTGATGAAGGCGTGTGCGATATACAACATATAGTTCACTTAGATGAACTGTTCGTGATTAGGCAACACAAAGGAAACGGTCAACTAGATCAAGGTGTGTGTGATTGAGGGCATACGCTTCAGAAGGATTAACTGTTTGCGATTAGGCAACATAACAGAAACTGGCCAGCCAGATCAAAGTGTCTGCGATTGATGGCATACACTTCACATGGATGAACTGTTTGCGATTAGCCACAACAAACTGAAATAGTTAGATAGATCAACGTGTGTGCGCTAGACGGGCACACACATTTTAATTAAAAGAAGTGTGCGCGATGGTAATAACGAGCGCGCACAGTTGTTGGAACAATACGTGTGCTGACATTGCCCATTGCGGTGCACCCTATGGTGCAAATGCCACGTACGCGGCCGAGAAGGCGTACGTGCCCATGTTACGCCTTCCGAGAATAGTGCCGCACTGATAACCGTTAAATTTTGAGCATGCGTCCTGTCACATTCCAAATTGCAAACTTGTTTACATGGATCAGAACCTAAACAATTTCCCACTTAGTAGCGTATTACTACGCGGTTATAAATACTACTACTCCAAGATGATTGCACATTCCTCCTCAACTCCTCATCCACAAAAACAAACAAGTCATTCAGCATCGTCCCCTTGCGCCTGCCATGGACAGCGTGAGTTCTGGGTCGAGAGACTGCCACCAGGGAGAGGCGAGCCTGGAAGCAGAAGCACGAGAGATGTCCCGCCTCGCTGCGAAAGCAACCAACATGTCCCGCCACACAGCCGTAGCAGTAGAGAGGTCCCGCCGCGCCGCCGAAACAGGACGGGTCCTGCCGCATCGTCGATGCAGCAAATTGGTCCGGCCGCGCCGCGGAAGCAGAAGAGATGGCCCGCCACGCCGCCAATGCAACAGAGATGTCCTCCCGTGCTGTGGCGGCCTGGGAAAATGTCTCGTGGGCAAGCGAGGACTCTTAGAGGCACATGCGTGCCCTCGTCCTTAGGTAGATGGATCAGATCTCCAGGTGGGCGATGTTGCAGGATGACTTGAAAGCCTCGTTTGAACAGTCTACCGACGTCATCCAGCAACTAAATGAGAGCAATGCGAAGCTCTGGGCCGAGCGCGACCTACCGAGGGTGAAGATCGTTGGAAGTGCGGAGCAGCAGGAGCAGACCACTGCCTTGTTGAAGAGGACCGGCGTCATCGTCGAGAAACTTATGGACAAGAATGCCATGCTGCGCATCGAGCGCAGAAGGCTGGTGGAGGAATCTGTGGATGCTCTCAAGCAGCATCTGGAGGACAAGAAAGAGCTCATCGCCGCTCGCCGCAGAGACTAGTTCCCGTGGCCTGCAGCAACGCATCAAGAATGTAGAGATCAACGAGTCAAATCATTGTCTTCCTTCTTCTTTTGTCCTTGTGTATTTCAGGCGTTGCCACATGTGGCTTTTTTAATTATGTTTCGAAATATGTAAGACAATTATTATCCAATGCCATCGTCCTTATATTCATCATGCTTGCTATTAAGTCAAAGTCGATGCTATATAGGTCCGTGGATTCTTACATCAAGATCCGTGCAAAATTTTCTTTCTAGATTTTCATTTTCTCTCTTAAATCTCAGTCCAGTTAGACATATAGCCACACCGTAGAACAGGTGCGCAGGTGCCATTAATGGAGACATTGGGAGAGAGGTGCACGATGGGTAGTGGTCAAAGGGCTCTCCTCCCGATGAGCACGCACAGGGGTCTGATCGCACGCCTCCCGTACTCAAATAGCTACCCCGCATGACACCTCCTAGCCAATAAAAAAGGGGACGCATGGCCACACGTAATTGGTAATTAGAACGCCCACGGTTTCAATAATACTTATGTTTCCGATTTGTAATGTATAACACTTATTCCAAAATGACTTTGTTGATTGTTAATGCATGCGTCGCAAATCGGACAGAAAAATTACCACAGCATGTTGGTGCCATGCCATTTTTCAAACAACTTTGGTGCACTGGAGCCTGTGCTTGTAGTTCAAATTTGAATTATGCACATTAAATGCGCCGAAACTCAATTAATGCATAAAAAGGCCAAACGAACCCGGAATAATTCCAAAATTTAGCACCGTACTTCTATTTGGTCTAATCTGCCTATGTAAAAAAATTAAGGCAGGAGAAGGCAGTGCACGCATGTCGTTTCGCACACGCAAGTGACACGTTCCCTCTCGGAACCACGAGCCTTCTTGAGGAAAGCTCTGGTTTGCAAGAAGCTTACACTAAAGCTTGCCCCAATTCGGCCGAAAAAATTACTGCAACATGTTGGTGCCATGTCGTGACACCATGCCAAGTTTCATGATTTTCGGGCGTGTTTTAGAATTACAGGAACTAAAAAAACCAGTTTCTCAATATTTCCAACCGAGCCATGACACCCAGATGTTTGAATTTCACTCCCATCTCTTGCATGGGACCTAGAAATTCACCCAAGGATACACATGTGATTTTTAAAACAACTTTGGTGCACTGCAGCCTGTGCTTGTAGTTCAAATTTGAATTATGCACATTAAGTGCGCAGAAACTCACTTAATGCATAAAAAGGCCAAACGAACCCGGAATAATTCCAAAGTTTAGCACGGTACTTCTTTTTGCTCTAATCTCCATGTGTAAAAAAATTAAGGCGGGAGAAGGCAGTGTATGTATGTCATTTCGCACATGGAGGTGACACGTTCCATCTCGGAAGCACGAGCCTTCTTGAGGGAAGCTCCGGTTTACAAGAAGCTTACACCAAAGCTTGTCCCAATTCGGCCAAAAAAATTACCGCAACATGTTGGTGCCATGTCATGACACCATGCCAAGTTTCATGATTTTCAGGCATGTTTTGGAATTACATGAATTAAAAAACCAAGTTTCTCAATCTTTCCGGCCGAGCCACGACTCCTAGATGTTTGAATTTCACTCCCATCTCTTGCATGGGACCTGGAAAATCACCCAAGGACACACATGTGATTCTTCAAACAACTTTGGTGCACTGAAGCCTGTGCTTGTAGTTCAAATTTGAATTATGCACATTAAATGCGCAGAAACTCAATTAATGCATAAAAAGGCCAAACAAACCTGGAATAATTCCAAAATTTAGCACGGTACTTCCATTTGGTCTAATATACGTGTGTAAAAAAATTAAGGCGGGAGAAGGCAGTGTACGTATGTCGTTCCGCACACGGAGGTGACACGTTCCCTGCCGGAACCACGAGCCATCTTGAGGGAAGCTCCGGTATGCAAGAAGCTTACACCAAAGCTTGTCCCAATTCGGCCAAAAAAATTACCGCAACATGTTGGCGCCATGTCATGATACCATGCCAAGTTTCATTATTCTTAGGCGTGTTTTGGAATTACAGGAATTAAAAAACCAAGTTTCTCAACCTTTTCGGCCGAGCCACGACGCCCAGATGTTTGAATTTCACTCCCATCTCTTGCATGGGACCTAGAAATTCACCCAAGGACACACATGTGATTTTTCAAACAACTTTGGTGCACTAGAGACTGTGCTTGTAGTTCAAATTTGAATTATGCACATTAAGTGCGCAGGAACTCAACTAATGCATAAAAAAGGCCAAACGAACCCGAAATAATTCCAAAATTTAGCACGGTACTTCTATTTGCTCTAATCTGCCTGTGCGAAAAAATTAAGGTGGGAGAAGGCAGTGTACGTATGTCGTTTCACACATGGAGATGACACGTTCCCTCTCGGAACCATGAGCCTCTTGAGGGAAGCTCCTGTTTGCAAGAAGCTTACACCAAAGCTTGTCCCAATTCAGCAAAAAAAAATTACCGCAGCATGTTGGTGCCATGTCATGACACCATGCCAAGTTTCATGATTTTCAGGAGTGTTTTGGAATTACAGGAAATAAAAAACCAAGTTTCTCAATCTTTTCGGCCGAGCCACGACGCCCAGATGTTTGAATTTCACTCCCATCTCTTGCATGGGACCTAGAAATTCACCCAAGGACACATATGTGATTTTTCAAACAACTTTGGTGCACTAGAGCCTGAGCTTGTTGTTCAAATTTCAATTATGCACATTAAATGCGCAAAAACTCAATTAATGCATAAAAAAAAGCCAAACTAACTCGGAATATTTTCAAAATTTAGGACGGTACTTCTATTTGCTCTAATCTGCCTGTGTAAAAAAATTAAGGCGGGAGAAGGAGTGTACGTATGTCGTTTCGCATACGAAGGTGACACATTCCCTCTCGGAAACACGAGCCTTCTTGAGGGAAGCTCCAGTTTGCAAGAAGCTTACACCAAAGCTTGTCCCAATTCGGCCAAAAAAATTACCACAACATGTTGGTGCCATGTCGTGACACCATGCCAAGTTTCATGATTTTCAGGCGTGTTTTGGAATTACAGGAATTAAAAAACCAAGTTTCTCAAACTTTCCGGCCGAGCCACGACACCCAGATGTTGGAATTTCACTCCCATCTCTTGCATGGGACCTAGAAATTCACCCAAAGACACACATGTGATTTTTCAAACAACTTTGGTGCATTGGAGCATGTGCTTGTAGTTCAAATTTGAATTATGCACATTAAATGCCGAGAAACTCAATTAATGCATAAAAATGCGAAACGAACCCGGAATAATTCCAAATTTAAACACGACTCTCCTGTACTACTTGTACGTTCACTGAACGTAAATGTTCTAGCAATTCAAACACCATCCTTTCCCTCCGTAACACCATTTTGTCTTTCAAAATATAATGAAAAAAATCAGGTATACCACAAACAGTTTACTAGAAAGAATCGTGTGTGATGCGATATAAAATATCTTGGCGCACTGTCTTGTATGGCTTACGCAGGAAGCTTCGTCGTCTATAGTACACCGCCCCTCTTGAAACACACTTGCACTGTCAGGACCCCGATCCTAAGTCACACCGATCTAGCATGTAACACATCATATCACTTTGCGGCCTCACGCACGGTATTCCCACGGGTGCCACCTTACCTAGCCCGGGACCGTTTGCGCCTTTTGGCTCACGTATATGATAGTGTCTCAGCTTCCGTATGACAGAGAACCCGGGCCGACTTGACTAGTCGTAAACCCAAAGTGGCACTAACTTATAGGGACATGCATACATGACCCAACAACAAACGTGTCGGTCATCAGCAAGTGAATCCGGGCTGTAGCAGCTGGGCTAACAGAACTCCGATAGACACCGCGTGACATTTCCCCGAAGGGACAGACACAGGAACGAAGAAGGACACATGCCGGCCAGCCTAAGTGTTCCGGAGCAGTAGCAAGCTACCATGTCTCAGTGGAAGCACTAGGAGACATTTCCCGGTAAGAGAGACTACCAAGGATAAACAACTAGGTTGTCGGGTCCTGCACATACCAAGCATTTCAAATCATACACACAATATGCTCAATATGTGCAAATACAACATGACATCACAACAAAACTCTACAACTCAAAGTATTTATTCATTAGACCCCGAAGAGCCAGATATTACAAACATGGGTCTGAGGACCCATTGTCGGTGTCAAAACCGGCGGATCTCGGGTAGGGGGTCCCGAACTGTGCGTCTAAGGTGGATGGTAACAGGAGGCAGGGGACACGATGTTTTACCCAGGTTCGGGCCCTCTTGATGGAGGTAAAACCCTACGTCCTGCTTGATTTATTCTTGATGATATGAGTATTACAAGAGTTGATCTACCGCGAGATCGGAGAGGCTAAACCCTAGAAGCTAGCCTATGGTATGATTGTATGTTATCCTACGGACTAAAACCCTCCGGTTTATATAGACACTGGAAAGGGCTAGGGTTATATAAGGTCGGTTACAAAGGAGGAGATGTACATATCCGTATTGCCTAGCTTGCCTTCCACGCCAAGTAGAGTCCCATCCGGACACGAGACGAAGTCTTCAATCTTGTATCTTCATAGTCTAACAGTCAGCCCAAAGGATATAGTTCGGCTGTCCGGAGACCCCCTAATCCAGGACTCCCACAGTAGCCCCTGAACTAGGCTTCAATGACGATGAGTCCGGCACGCAGTATTGTCTTCGGCATTGCAAGGCAGGTTCCTCCTCGGAATACACCATGGAAATATTTGAATACAAGGATAGTGTCCGACCCTGCAAGATAAGTTCCACATACCACCGTAGAGAGAATAATATTTCCACAAATCTAATCTGCTGACTTGTTTTGGCAACATGACATTATGCCATGGCCCGGTGATTATTCGAACCGTTCCCTTTAGCTAGCCCCGCACATAACGCGAGGCAGTTTTTTGACACATCTTGTCAAAGCAGAGATCGTGTCCCCCTTATTACGGGATTCTCATCAATACGGGCGTGGGTAACCCAACCGCGCCTAGGACTCCTAGATTTTAGGCAAGTCCCAAACGACCACGAGGAGGATGCTTGATATTCACCCTCTTTATAAAGGGTCAAGGTTTTTACTTTTTTCCTCCCGTGCTCAATCGAATCCTTCCCCCGCCTCGAGTTCTAACACCCAAAGCCCAGGTCAGGTGCTTCGGACCTTCAGTCATGTCCGGATCCAGCCTCCAGGGCCGGTGGATGCCCTCCTCCGTCATGGAAGAGGACATCAAGAAGTTGAGGGAGGCAAGATACTTGACCGCCGAAGTCTCGCATCGGCTGCCCGCCCGAGGGCAGGTCGTCCCTACTCCCGAACCCAACGAAGACGTCGTGTTCATCTCCCACTTCCTCCGAGGACTAGGCCTCACTCTGGATCCCTTCGTAAGGGGTTTGATATTCTATTACGGGCTTGATTTCCACGATCTAGCCCCGGATTCCTTTCTCCACATCTCGGCATTTATTGTCGTATGTGAGGCCTTCCTCTGCATTACCCCTCACTTCGGCCTGTGGCTCAAGGCCGTTGATGTGTGACGCCCCCGATTCAATCGTACACTAATCATGCACGCAAATGTGTACGATCAAGATCAGGGACTCACGGGAAGATATCACAACACAACTCTAAAACATAAATAAGTCATACAAGCATCATAATACAAGCCAGGGGCCTCGAGGGTTCGAATACAAGAGCTCGATCATAGACGAGTCAGCGGAAGCAACAATATCTGAGTACAGACATAAGTTAAACAGGTTTGCCTTAAGAAGGCTAGCACAAACTGGGATACATATCGAAAGAGGCGCAGGCCTCCTTCCTGGGATCCTCCTAAACTACTCCTGGTCGTCGTCAGCGGGTTGCACGTAGTAGTAGTCACCTCCCGAGTAGTAGTAGTCGTCGTCGACGGTGTCGTCTGGCTCCTGGACTCCAACATCTGGTTGCGACAACCAGGTAGAAGGGATAGGGGGAAAAGAGGGAGCAAAGAAACCGTGAGTACTCATCCAAAGTACTCGCAAGCAAGGAGCTACACTACATATGTATGCATTGGTATCAAAAGGAATAAGGCTATCATATATGGACTGAACTGCAGAATGCCGGAATAAGAGGGGGATAGCTAGTCCTGTCGAAGACTACGCTTCTGGTAACCTCCATCTTGCAGCAGGAGAAGAGAGTAGATGGTAAGTTCACCAAGTAGCATCGTGTAGCATAATCCTAACCGATGATCCTCCCCTCATCTCCCTGTGAGAGAGCGACCACCGGTTGTATCTGGCACTTGGAAGGGTGTGTTTTATTAAGTATCCGGTTCTAGTTGTCATAAGGTCAAGGTACAACTCCAAGTCGTCCTGTTACCGAAGATCACGGCTATTCGAATAGATTAACTTCCCTGCAGGGGTGCACCACATTTCCCTACATGCTCGATCCCCTTTGTCCGGACACACTTTTCTGGGTCATGCCCGGCCTCGGAAGATCAACACGTCGCAGCCCTACCTAGGCACAACAGAGAGGTCAGCACGCCGGTCTAAATCCTATGGCGCGGGGGTCTGGGCCCATCGCCCTTTGCACACCTGCACATTGCGAACGCGGCCGGAAGCAGAACTAGCCCCCTTAATACAAGAGCAGGCTTACGGTCCAATCCGGCACGCGCCACTAAGTCGCTGACGTCACGAAGGCTTCGGCTGATACCACGATGTCGAGTGCCCATAACTGTCCCCGCGTAGATGGTTAATGCGTATAGGCCAGTAGCCAGACTCAGATCAAATACCAAGATCTCGTTAAACATGTTAAGTATCCGCGAACGCCGACCAGGGCCAGGCCCACCTCTCTCCTAGGTGGTCTCAACCTGCCCCGTCGCTCCGCCACAAAGTAATAGTCGAGGGCCGTCGGGATCCCAGGCCCACCTCTACCGGGATGGAGCCACCTGCCCCTTCAGCCCCCAACTCCGAACAGTACCACATGTAATGTAACAGTGTAAAGTATATAGTATATGCCTGTGATCACCTCCCGAAGTGATCACGACCCAGTAGTATAGCATGGCAGACGGACAAGAGTGTAGGGCCACTGATGGAACACTAGCATCCTATACTAAGTAGTAGGATAACAGGTAAAGGTAACAACAGTAGTAGCAAGGATAGGCTATGCAACAGTATAGGATTAACTGAAAGCAGTAACATGCTACACTACTCTAATGCAAGCAGTATAGAGAAGAGTAGGCGATATTTGGTGATCAAGGGGGGGCTTGCCTGGTTGCTCTGGCAAGAGAGAGGGGTCGTCAACACCGTAGTCGATCAGGGCAGCAGCGACGTCAGTCTTGTAGTCTACCGGAGAGAAGAGGGGGGAGAAACAATAAATATAATGCAAACAAAGCATCACAAAACATAAAGAGGCAATACACGGTCCTAGGGATGACCTAACGCGGTGCTACATGTTACAGACGGAGCGAGAAAATATCTGTGCATATCTCCCGGGCTTTGGGCATTTACCGAACAGACGATCCGGAGGGGGAGGTTCCATGTTTGTCGTGTTGGAGGCATGTGATGGATGGACGTGAAGCATATTCAGAGTCATCTTATTTTTTTGATCATTTTTCATATACAAATCTTTTTCATCTGAGCTACGGTTATTTTTGTATGAATTTCCAAAGTTTTAACAGTATTCTAGAATTTTGTGTTTAATTTAAATCCAAATTGACCAAGTCAATGTGACTAGTCAAAAGGAGAGGTGGTGGCCCATATGACACTGATTTAATAATTTCCAAAATACTTATCTAATCCATTTAGATGGGACCCACTTGTCATTTGCTAAAAGGGCTAATTAGCACCAAACTAATACTAAGCTAAACATAGACTAATTAACAAGGGCCGGCCATTAGTGGACAGAGTCCAGCCGGCCACACACGCACTACACAGAACACATAGCTAGGGGTTACTTATGTTCATGTTAAGAGAACAAGGCATTTTGCGATTTTCATAGAATTTAATCCATGCCATATTTGAATTTGGTCCAATGGAATAATTTGGAGGTTGTCATGTGAACCCCTAACACAAATTAATTTCAACGAAGTTAGACTTTGTTTGACCATAGTTTTGTTGCCATCTAGAGAGCTAAGAAGGTAGAAATAGCAAAAACTAGCCAGCGCTACAGTAACATTCAGTTACTGTAGCAGCGGCAGCAGAGCAGCGATACGTAACGACAGGAGCAGCGAGGGTGCGGGAGCGGAGCTCCGAGCCCGAGAGGGCAGCAGCGGCAAGCAGGCACAGGCGCGGGCGGCAGCGTGGTTGAGCAGGGGCGTAGCTGGAGGGAAAAGCGGCAGTGAGCGCGCCGGGACGCGGCGGGGTTGGATGCGAGGCGCGGCTGGCGCTAGTCGCGGGGCGCGGCGAGGAGCGCGGCCAGGTTCAGCGAGCGCGGGCATAGCCGTCGTTGGATGCACGCGCGCGCGTGACGGCGACGAGCTTCAGGAGCGGCGGCGACACACGTGAATGTATCTACGGGGTGCAATTCGAGCAACGGCTCAAGCCATTCGAACGAGGGCACCACACTGCTTCCGTAGGTGGCACGGTTGCGAGCTAGAATGGCCGGAAGTGGCCCGGACGACAACGTCCGACGGCGGTGACGGCTCAGCCGCGACGAAAACGAACCAACGAGGCATGAGAAGGAGCGAGAGGAGGTCGAGAAGGACCATGAGCTCACCTAGGGGGCGCACGGGGTCCCGTTGGCAGCTTAGTAGCAGCAGACATACGTGAATTCGACGGGAGCTACGACGACCGAATCGTGAAGAAGCGGTCGATCCCGGCGTTGTGGGAATGTCCTGCTCGAACTACTCCTCGGAGTCGATGAAGACAAAGCAGACGCAACTCCAGGCGAGGGCTTGAACCGATGAGGTGGGCGATGGCCACACGGACGGAGGAGGCTATGCAACGACAACACGGGCAGGTGTGGGAGAGAGTGAAGCGGCGCGAGGAGAGGGGAAGTGGGGAGGCGCTAGGGTTTGCAGGGTGTCTAGCTCGGCCTTATCCGACAAGGGAGCCGTGGGATGGCCGGCACGCGTCCATCCGCGGCCACGGCGACCAGATGCGCGCCACGGTCTCCTCTGAACAGGAAGGAAGGAGAAGGCACGACTGGGCTGGGCCAATTGTGCACTATGGACGTAGAGCCCAGTCCAATAGGTAAGTTTGTCCACTTCCCTTTCTCTTTTTTTATGTTAATCATTTTGTCTTAGTTTTCTATTTAGTTTACATAGCAAATGAGTTTTGCTTGGACTCAAACTTTGCAAACAATTACTATGCAATATTCTGGAGTGTCGCACAAAGTTTGGGGGCATTTGGAATTGTATAAGTATTTGTTTATTTTGAAAAGGCTATTCTTATTTATTGTTGGACCACTTTATAACTTCCTAGGTGTTAATTGGTGACTCAAATGATGTTGACTTCAACGTTACAATTGGTTAGAAGAATTTTAGAGTAATGCAAACATTTTAGTTTTACTGTTTCAAGAAATATTATATTTGACTATATTTAAAATTTTGAAATTGGCTTTGATTTTTCTCGAGTGGCAATTTGGCTTAGTTAAACTTGATAACGTGGCCCCATTAGTGTGAGATCACTGTAGCATGATTCTCGGGGTGTTATAGATGTGAAGCCGAAGACGGTCGAGGGGCAGTATGTTGCGTGCGGAGGTGCATTAATAAGCAAGATTGCTGGAGCTCCGTGGCCAAAAGGTTCCTTTCCAGAGGTGTCCGGATTATGGCAAAGGGAGTGGTTCTACATCACCGCTCCCAGAAGTGCCAAGTGGGTAGCTCCCCCACCTTTCGCTCGGGCCCTCCACCACAACTGATGTCATGGATCAGCAGGGGGCTAAGCTGGGGTCCAGCCAAGGATGTGCCCATACCACAGAGCCGCATCCGGGATCTCTTCGAGGGAGATTTTAGTTTGGTTATGGTAGTGCAAGTCATGCTGGTTCGTCAAGTCCAGCCTTTCAAACGCCGGCCCCTCCCCTTATGGGAATTCAACCCAGAAGGACCACGCGCTATTCAAAATTTCCTCGGCCTGACGCACGAGCAGATGTACAAGTCGTTCTTCGGACCCCAGATAGAGTGTCCGGACACCTTCGAGGACGTGGGCCTAAGCAGCAACCGCACCGCGGCCCAAGTAAGTAACCCTCTAGCCGAACACACTGTCTTTCTTTTATCAGGACATCATTCTAAATGATCGCTCTTTGACCAGGACTGGATAACAAAGGCGAAGATGATCCGGTGTTCGGCTCCCCTTCCCGAAGGCTTGGACAATCCAGTGCTGGAAAAGATGCTCGAGCCAGCACCCTGCCTGGTGCCCGCAAAGGAAGATGAAGGGGGGAATAAAGAGGGCCAAAGCGGGCCTCCACCGCTATCTGTTCCAACCGAGGGAACGAGCGCCTTCGTGAGGGAGGATAGCCAAGAGAAGGAGTCTGACATTCCTTCGCCCCGGGGGAGGAAGAGGACTACCTCTGATGATCCGGAAACCAAGGTTTCCAAACGGGAGAAGAAAACTCCACCAGAGGATCCCGTCTCGGAGGGTGCTTTTGTCGCACAAAGTTCGTACGGGGATCAGCCCCCTAACGGGTCGTAAGTGATCAAAATTTACTTAATAGTAGAGATATTCTACCTTACTTCCGAGGAAAATAACCGAAGCGTTTATCTTGCAGTTCGGATCTTATCCCTTCTCAACAGAGCTCGTCTTCAGGGGACCTTCTTCCGGAGATGATGGAGAGCGAAACCCCTCCCCTGGACTCCCCCGCTCAAGAAGCGGGCGACCTTGAAGTATCGTCACAGAGGGCCTCTCCGGATCCGGTGAGGCCAGAAGATAATCCCATAGTCACCCGAAGTCCCCAGCATCCGGCTCTTGAAGAGGGCAGACAAAAGAGTCCGGCACCGTCTGGTATGCGGTCGGACGCACTGAGGGATCGGCTGAAGCGAGCGACCATCTCAGAAGAACACCGTACATTAATGGGTACATTGATGAAAAGGATCTCGTCCACCGAAAGCGGGTTGCATGACGCCTTTATGAGTCTACTAACGGGCTTTGAGGTACGTAAAATGATATACCTTTGTGATGGTACCACACATTTTTAGGTGTGCCCGGTGTAGATAGTAGCCCCATGAGACTCTAGTTGTCACCGAGAATGGTGGCAAATAGAGGATCGTAGTCCTAGGTAATAACCATAGAGCCTTTATGTGCAGGTGGTTGAAGCTTTGGTGGCTAGCCGAACTCATGAGTTTGCCGAACTCAAGCGGCAACTGGATGCGGCGGATGCCGACATCGAGCTTGTTAACAAGTGGCTTGACGAGGCACGAGGTAAGTGATATTTTCTGGTGAATGTCACATAGTAAGAGCAGCGTGATGTCAATATCTTTAATATGTTGTGACTGCAGATGGAGCTGCCACCGTGGAGACCCTTCGGGCGGAACTTGCCCGGGCCAAAGAACAAGCAAGGAGTGGTAACGCGGCTGCTTTGAAGGCTGCCGAAGAGTTAAGAGCTGAGAAGGCCGCGCATTGCGAGAGCAAAGAGAAAATGGCCAAGATGGCTATAGAGTTAAAAGATATTGCCGACCGTTGTTAGGTCCTTGAAGAGGAAAACCGAATGAAGGCGACGGACCTCGAAAAGGCCACAATGGCGACCAAAGACACCCGCTCTGCCATGAGAGCGAAGAAGGAGGAGCTGCATGAAGCCAGTGATATTGTGGCTGGGAAGCCCTTTTTGCTGCGGAGGAAGTTCGGAGATCCGCGGTACACCCCTTTGGATCGGCTGTGGAGTTCGGCAGACGCATATCTGGGTTTGACGGCGAGTGTTGTTGATGCGGCCGAATACTTCCGAGATCAAATAGATCGTGAAGTGGACAAGCTATTCTGGTCACAGTTTAACGTTCCAGAGCGTCCACTTCCACTAACTGATCAGCTTGCTGAATGGGCCGAACTCAATAGATTGTCCGGACTTTCCATGAGGTCCGTCGTAGAACATCTGTGGCCGGAAAAACCGAAGCCGAACATCTATTTCAGCTTAGTGCAGCAATTCCTTGGTGTGGTGCCGTGCATCAATGCGATGAAGAGGTCGGCGTGCATAGAAGGCTCGCGAATGGCCTTTGCCCGTGTCAAAGCATACTGGGCGGAAATGGATGCTACCACTGTTGAGGCGCAAGGTTCGGCCATAGGCCGAGTGGCTGCCGAGCACTATTTTGAAGAAGTTCTTGAGGGTAATTGTTTGATAGAGGCCCAGTGCTCGAAGAATATTATGTTTGAGTGACATGTATTCCCATTGTAAAAACAATGTTTTACTAATTTTATCAAGGCTGTATTTATACTTTTGCCCGAAAGTATTGTGATGCCTCCTGTGCGGCCGTTTTATGTATACATGTGTATAACCTAAAAGATTGCAGTCGTCGGCTTCAGCCCCCATGCATATAACGCGGGGGTGTTCGCAGAAGACGCGTATTCACACTTAATCCACGTCTTGGTCCTACTAAGGAGGTGAGAGCGCAGCAAACTAGGCAACCGGACTATAATGCTTTAGCACTTTCACTTAGCCATAGGAGTTTGACAGTGGGGCTACTATATAGCCCCTGGTGGCGCCGCACTCACCCGAGTTCGGGGTGCGTACATGCCTGGCCGGGAAACGGCCCTTCGTTAAGGCGGAGGAACTCTAGGATTCCGATAGGTCATCGAGTGGTTGACCAGTCTCACGCTATATCATGACAGTCAGTTTTCGACTTTCTCTACTAAGGTGCTCGTCTGGATGAACCAGGGCACAATCGCAGTAGTTCTCCTGGTGCCGCCTTAGCCGATAGAGTGGAACGTAAGGCAGCAAAACACAGGAGCCGGGCAAACCCAACATTTGACCCAAGACATGATTCAGAGCTGATGCATATAAGGCCAAACTCGCGACGCCGAACACTCCCTAAGGTATTCGGTCTTTATGTTGTGAACCGGGCCTAAATAGTGCCCTTTGTAAGAAGCCCCTAATGTCCAGGTACGTGCATTGTTCTGACGTGGCCACATGTCAAGACGTCAGCATCCTTCTATATTGTACTGAGAATCCGAGGGATGTGTATCAACAAGAGACAGTAAAAAAGGTTGACGCAGGGTCTTAATCTAAAAAGAATCCTTGGAACGGGTCCCTGTTGCACGTCTGCGTCTGTGTCTCCGTTGTGCCGTATCCTGGACGGGTGTAGCACGATTGTCATCTGTAAAAGAGAGGAACTTAGCTGAAAAATTGTCGTGCAAAAAGGTGGGTTTAAAGAAACCATCTACAATTCAAGATGAGTAAAAATTGCCACTTTTATGCGTGCGTTGAGCCCCTTGTATTTGTAATAGGGGTGTGGCCATCAAACCTGTATGAATTTCATATAGCTGCGCCAGACTCATCTAACCGTGTCCATGGTCTTGATGACCTATCGAATGCTTTAGTTGGTGAGGTTGTTTAAGTGTGCGGCTATCAAGGCAGCCGCACTCTCTTCGGCGCGCAAGGATCGCTCAATATTTCCATTTACTGTAATGATGCCACGTGGATCGGGCATCTTAAGTGTGAGGGAAGCGTAATGCGGAATTGCATTAAAGCGAGTGAAAGCTTCGCGTCCAAGTAGTGCTTGATAGCCACCTAGAACGGAGCAATGTGGAAGGTTAAATTTTTGCTACGGAAGTTATCGGGGAAGCCGAGTATAACCTCTAGTAGCAGGGAGCCCGTGCAATGAGCCCCTGAGCCTGGCGTTACTCCTCTAAAGGTAGTATTGTTGTGGCGAATTTTCGTTGGGTCTATCCCCATTTTTCGGACTGTGTCCTGATATATCAGGTTTAAGCTGATGCCGCCGTCCATCAGGACTCGTGTGAAGTGGTATCCGTCAATTATTGGATCTAATACCAAGGCAGCCCACCCTGCATTCCGGATACTTGATGAGTAATCCTGATGGTCGAAGGTGATCGGTTGAAGTGGCAGAACTCCGCAGTGATAGGCCCTTGGGCATGTTTGACTGGGAGTGCCGCTTTGGTTCTCCCCTTTATCATGTGTAACATGTTTACTGTTTTGACTTCTGGTGGAAATTTCTTTTGTTCCCTAGTGTTTTGCTTGCGAGGCTCATCCTCGTCTTTGTTTGGTGTATCCTGCCCCTTATGTTCGGCGTTGAGCTTGCCGGACTGCTTGAAGACCCAACACTCTCTGTGGGTATGATTTGCAGGTTTATCGGGGGTGCTATGGATCTGACATATTTGGTCCAGAATTTTGTTTAAGCTGGACAGTTCATCTCTGGCACCTTTAGAGGGCGGCTTTTGCTGACCTGCCCGAGAGCTTCTGAACCCGGCGTTTACCGCCGTGCTCTTCGGGCTGTCTTCTTTATTCTGGCGCTTATTATTTTTGCTGCGTCGTGATTTCCCTTTTCCATCTCTAACTTCGGATGTACTTGGGTCGCTGGTGCTGCATCGGGCTAGCCAGCTGTCCTCGCCCGCGCAAAAGCGGGTCATGAGGCTTGTTAATGCTGCCATTGTTCTTGGCTTTTCTTGGCCGAGGTGCCTGGCAAGCCATTCATCTCGGACGATGTGCTTAAAGGCTGTCAAGGCCTCAGCATCCGGACAATCGACTATTTGGTTCTTTTTAGTAAGAAACATGTTCCAAAGCTTTCGGACTGACTCTTCGGGCTGTTGAGTTATATGACTTAGATCGTCTGCATCCGGTGGTCGGACACATGTCCCTTGAAAATTTGCCCGAAAGGCATCTTCGAGCTCTTCCCAGCTTCCAATGGAGCTTTTGGGGAGGCTTTTAAGCCAGTGCTGAGCTGGCCCTTTGAGCTTGAGGGGTAAGTACTTGATGGCGTGGAGATCATCCCCTCGAGCCATGTGGATATGGAGGATATAGTCCTCAATCCAGACCCCAGGGTCTGTTGTTCCGTCGTATGCCTCTATGTTTACGGGTTTGAATCCCTCTGGAAATTCATGGTCCAGCACCTCATCGGTGAAACATAGGGGGTGTGCGGCACTCCTGTATCTGGGTGTACCGTGGTGTTCACATGTTTGTTGTATTGCATCGTATGCTGGAGCGCGCTTGCGTGGTCCATAAATGGATCTAGTCGCACCGTCTTTTTGATGCGAGCCCTCGCGTGGGTCGCGCATTGGCTTATGTGCGGCGTTGTTCGCCGCTTTATGTTGGCCGTGAGGTCATCTATCCGGCCGGATGGCCATTTTAATTTTTGGTTGCGGGGGATCTAAGGCCTCCTCATCGAATTCAAGTAGCAACTTCCGCTTCGGGTAGCTCTTGGTGTGGCGATTACTGCCGTACTTCGCTGTTGTGTTAAGTACTTCACTCCATTTTATTTTGAGTGTGTCTTGTGCAGCCTTGAGCCTTTGCTTCTGTTTTTTCAGACTCCTCGCCGTGGCAACAAGCCTTTGGTGGGCATTACGTTGCTCCTGGCGCCTGTCCGGTGTGATGTCGTCCGGACTGTTATCTTCGACGGGGTTGGGTTGTTCGGCTTGATTTTCCGTGTTACCGTGGTCGGGCAATGGTTCGCCCTGCTCTAACGCTGGGTCTATGTGATCGTTATTTCTGCCGGGGCGGGATTTGGGGCGGCGTTTACGCCGCCGCTTTGACTGTTGCTCGAGGGAACCACCCATCGCTGCGTCCTTCCGTTCCTCTTCATTACTTTCTTTGGGTGTGTCCACCATGTATACGTCATGTGATGAAGTGGGCGTCCAGTGCCCTGTGAGCAGTGGTTCCTCTTCGACTCCTGCATCGTTGTCCATACCGTCGATGTCTTCGGAGTCAAAGCCGAGCGTGTCGGTTAAGTCATCGACAGTGGCTACTAAGTGGGTGGTGGGTGGGCGGCGAATTTCTTCGTCATCCGCATCCCAATCCTGCCGAACAAAGTTCGGCCAGGACTCTCCTGACAAGGAGAGAGACCTTAATGAGTTCAATATGTCGCCAAAAGGCGAGTGCTGAAAGATATCCGCGGAGGTGAACTCCATGATCGGCGCCCAGTTGGATTCGACAGGCACGGACGCAGGCGGTTCGGAGTCCGTGGCCGGAGAAGGATCCGGCAATTTTCCAACACGGCTCTCATGAAGGGTAAGGTCGATATTCGGCTCGATCGCTGTTGAGGGTACGGCCTCCGTGACGGGGTCCATCCACCCGTCCATGGATGGCGCAACTGGCTCCGAATTGAGGTTTGGAGCGGCTGCCGGTGCGATCTCCTGAATATGGTTCGATGATAGAGCTAAATCGTACTCATCGTGACCGCGCGGCGCACAAGGCAGGGGCTCGAATCCGTCGAAGATCAAGTCTCCGCGGATGTCGGACGTGTAGTTTAAGCTTCCAAACCTGATCTGGTGGCCAGGGGCTTAACTTTCGATCTGCTCCAAATGGCCAAGCGAGTTGGCCCGCAGTGCGAAGCCGCCGAACACAAAGATCTGTCTGGGGAGAAAAGTTTCACCCTGTACTGCATCGCTATCGATGTTCGTAGGAGCTATCAAGCCTAACGGCGACGACACAGAGGAACTCTCAATGTCAGTGTCAAAACCGGCGGATCTCGGGTAGGGGGTCCCGAACTGTGCGTCTAAGGCGGATGGTAATAGGAGGCAAGGGGCATGATGTTCTACCCAGGTTCGGGCCCTCTTGATGGAGGTAAAACGCTACGTCCTGCTTGATTTATTCTTGATGATATGAGTATTACAAGAGTTGATCTACCACGAGATCGGAGAGGCTAAACCCTAGAAGCTAGCCTATGGTATGATTGTATGTTGTCCTACGGACTAAAACCCTCCGGTTTATATAGACACCGAAAAGGGCTAGGGTTACACAAGGTCGGTTACAAAGGAGGAGATGTACATATCCATATTGCCTAGCTTGCCTTCCACGCCAAGTAGAGTCCCATACGGACACAAGACGAAGTCTTCAATCTTGTATCTTCATAGTCTAACAGTCCGGCCAAAGGATATAGTCCGGCTGTCCGGAGACCCCCTAATCAAGTACTCCCAGACCCATCATTCAAGTCGTACAAGCAACAAGCACAACCGGAAGCTTAACTTTTCTGAGTACAGACAACTACAAATGAAAAAGGCTAAGAAGCCTGACTATCTACAAGACCCTGCCGAGGGCACAAGATCATAGTTGAGGTAACAAGCTAAACATCGAAGTCCACGCGGAACTACTAGCGAGACTGAAGTCTCTCTGCAAAAACATAAATTAAGAAAACGTGAGTACAAATGTACCCAACAAGACTTACATCAGAACTAGCTACATATGCATCAGGATCAACAAAGGGGGGTGGTGGAGTTTAACTGCAGCAAGCCAGCTTTGACTCAGTGGCTATCCTGTACTACGAATGCAAGTAACTCTTTTGAGGTGGCGCACACGAGTCTACATATTCACCAATCAATACACCACTATGGATCCGCTCCCTTCTCCCTACGAGAACGCCATCCATAGCACTCACGCTTATCTTGCGCATTTTAGAGTATCCACTTTCACTTGTCTATGAACTGTATAGGCAACCCATAAGTCCTTTACCGTGGATGCGGCTATTCGGATAGAGGATGTTAACCCTGTAGGGGTGTACTTCTTCACACACGATCTCGCCACTTACCACCATGTACACATCGTGTATCTCGGCAACCTTCAAGCGGAAGCCTGGCGAGGGAGTCGGCCACGACCTGACTAACCACACAAGTCTCTAGTCCAGGTTTATCGCCTATTCAGGTTCCATCCGCAAGGAGATCCGACCGAGGTTTCGCTCACGGCCCCAAACGATGAGAGCAGGGTTCCCGAGGCACCAAAATGGCGTCCCCGTACACCGTGCCTCGTGTCTCTACCGCATCATAGCCCACCCCTAGGGTAGACCGCCTGTCAAGTTTCGTGCCATTTGGACTCCGTTTGATACTCCAACGTTTAACCGGGGAACCGTAAAGGCCTCGTGTGTGTTGCAGCCCAACACTCCTCCAAAGTGGCCCAAAAACCCATCCAAACCCCCTCCATCCTCTTGGCCATTCGGTCATGATCGCGTCGCCAAAAACCGCACTCCATCTGGACTCTCCTAGCTCCCCGAATCTATAAATAGGCCTCCCCCTCCGAAATTCGCGGATGAAACCCTAGTCCTCCCTCTCCCTCCGCGCCGGACACGTCCGCCGCCGCGCCCCAGCCACTCCGGAGCTGCCACATGGCACCCAGCGCGCCCCCGCGCTGCCGGCCCGCCAGGTCCGAGTCGCCCCCCCGAGCCCGCGTGCTCCGCCACGCCCGCCACCGCCTTTGCGCCTCGCCGCCTCCACCCACCGGCCGCCTCCGCGCGCCGCCGCCCGCCGGTGCCCGCGCGCCGCCACCCCGTGACTCTGGCAGCTGACCGCCGAACCTCGCCGGTGCGCGCGCCGCGCCGCCCGGCCTCCTCTGCGCTGTCCTCCGGTGGGATCTCGCCACCCCGTCGTCTCCCTCCTCTCCGGCGGCTTCTCCGGTGACCTCGCCGACGAACCTCGAAGTCCGTGCCCGAGAACCCTAGATCCAGATCTGCTTCGGAGGTTGAATTTTAGTCTAAGTCATTTTCCTATTCATATTTTCTAGCCCTGTTCATCATGCCATATCTCCGCATCCGTAGCTCCATTTTGGGCGTGTAATATATCAAAATTTTCATCATGATGTCCTCTTCATTTTGTTCCATTGCACCATGCTTGTTTGAGTCCATCTTGATGCCATAATGATTGTTGCAAGAGTGCTATAAAATGTTAGTTCCTAATTCTTATCAGTTTATGAGCATTGTGTGCTGCATATGGGCATGAGCTCTACATGTGTTTTGGGCTATGCCATGCCATCTTTACAGGGGTGTATGCCATATATTTTTGTGATCAATGTGGTGACTATCACAAGCATGCAAAGTAGCTCTCGTGATGTTGCTGATTCCAGGGACTTAGAATTTCACCAAGTCATTTCCCTGCTGTTATTTTTATGCCATGTATTCATGTTGCTACAAAGTGATCCATGCTTCTTTTGAGTATGTTCAGTAAGGATGATTTGGACATATGGTTATGCTCTATCCATCCATGTCCCTGTTTGCATTTATGGAGTACCCTAGCATGACTCAATCTTGCTCTACTTTTGCTATAAAATATTCCTGGCAGATTGTTTACATGTCAATCAATTTTGCCAAGGTTGTTGTAGTTTATCCATGCATGCTATGAGATGGTTCTTGCATGGTTAGCTTCTTGAACATGTCTTCTTGCTGGTAGTATGCTTAGCTTGTAATGCAATGCCTTGTGTTGATTGCATCGAGCTCGCAAACATGCCGACATAACTCTGTTTATGGCATGTCCAGTTTTCTGCTAAGTCTGAATCTGTTAACGAAACTTGCTATGTTTACATGGGTGCCATCATATCTTATGGTCCTTTTTGGCTTATGGTCACTAAGGGACTTTTGTTATGTGCTTTGAGTAGATTCAATACATGCCTTATATTGCTATGTTCTGTTCCTGTAGCATGTTGTTATCTTGCTCTAAACATTGCTTCCTTATGTTAATTCCTGGCGCATTGTTATTTTCACTAAGTCTGTGAAGCTGATATCTTTTGCACTTTTTCCATACTTGTTTGAGCCTGCTCTTGTGTGATTTAGCTGTAGCTCAGTGTTCATATTTTGTTAAGCATCTTGAGTAGATCACTGCCATGTGCTTTGTTGCTATGTTAGAGTGCAGTAGCTTAGTTTCTTGTTGAACTTTACATGGCATCGTGCTGTTAATCGCAGAATTGTGCCATTCTTGTTTTGCTTGCCATTTGCAAACCGTGCATCCGATTCCGGTGATCTTTATATCGATTTCGACCGAAATCAACTCATATTTCCAGGGGCACTCTTGGTTTGCCAAGTTGAGGCCTGGTTCAATCTTTCCCTTCCGAAGCATGCATATGCATTGCATATCACATCCCGCATATCATGCCATGTTTTGCATCATGTTGCTTGCGCATTGCACCGTGGTTGATTGTGTTTCCTTTGCTTGTGTTCTTGCCTTGGGTAGAGCCAGGAGACGAGTACGTGTTCGAGGAACCCGTTGAGTACGCTTACGAGGATCAAGCTTACATCAACTCGGAGAACTTTGCAGGCAAGATGACCATACCCTCGAAATCACTTCTATCTTTTCTTGCTAGTTGCTCGCTCTATTGCTATGCCAAGATACCTACCACTTGCTATATCATGCCTCCCATATTGTCATGTCAAACCTCTAACCCACCTTGTCCTAGCAAACCGTTGTTTGGCTATGTTACCACTTTGCTCAGCCCCTCTTATAGCGTTTCTAGTTGCAGGTGAAGATTGGAGTTTGTTCCTTGTTGGAACATGATTATTGTTGGGATATCATTATTATATCTTGTTTACTTTAATGCATCTATATACTGGGTAAAGGGTGGAAGGCTCAGCCTTTTGCCTGGTGTTTTGTTCCACTCTTGCCGCCCTAGTTTCCGTCATACCGGTGTTATGTTCCTTGATTTTTGCGTTCCTTACGCGGTTGGGTTATAATGGAAATCCCCTGACAGTTCGCCTTGAATAAAACTCCTCCAGCAAGGCCCAACCTTGGTTTTACCATTTGCCACCTAAGCCCTTTTCCCTTGGGTTCTGCGGACTCAAGGGTCATCTTTATTTTAAACCCCCGGGCCAGTGCTCCTCTGAGTGTTGGTCCAACCTGTCAGCCGCCGGTGGCCACCAAGGGCAACTCTGGGTTGGCCTACCGGAAGTTTGGACAATCCGGTGTGCCCTGAGAACGAGATATGTGCAGCTCCTATCGGGATTTGTCGGCACATCCGGGTGGCTTTGTTGGTCTTGTTTTACCATTGTCGAAATGTCTTGTAACCGGGATTCCGAGTCTGATCGGGTCGTCCTGGGAGAAGGAATATCCTTCGTTGATCATGAGAGCTTGTGATGGGCTAAGTTGGGACACCCCTGCAGGGATTTGAACTTTCGAAAGCCGTGCCCGCGGTTATGGGCAGATGGGAATTTGTTAATATCCGGTTGTAGAAAACTTAACACTTAACTTAATTAAAATGAATCAACCGCGTGTTTAACCGTGATGGTCTCTTTTCGGCGGAGTCCGGGAAGAGAACACGGTCTCGTGTTATGCTTGAACGTAAGTAGTTTTAGGATCACTTCTTGATCTTTGTAGCTTCTCGACTGTGCTTTGCTTCTCATCTCACTCTCATTTGCGTAAGGTAGCCACCATATATGTTAGTGTTTGCTGCAGCTCCACCTCACTACCTTTTCCTACCTATAAGCTTAAATAGTCTTGATCGCGAGGGTGTGAGATTGCTGAGTCCCCGTGACTCACAGATTACTTCCAAAACCAGATGCAGGTGCCGATGATGCCAGTACAGGGGATGCGACCGAACTCAAGTGGGAGTTTGACGAGGATTCATGACGTTACTATGTTTCCTTTCCAGACGATCAGTAGTGGAGCCCAGTTGGGGCGATCGGGGACCTATGCATTTGGGGTTATCTTTATTTTGGTTCCGTAGTCGGACCTTGATTGTATTCTGGATGATGTAATGCTATATTTATGTATTGAGTGAAGTGGCGATTGTAAGCCAACTCTTTATCTCTTTCTTATTCAGTAAATGGGATGTGTAAAGATTACCCCTCTTGCGACATGCCTACTATGCGGCTATGCCTCTAAGTCGTGCTCTGACACGTGGGAGATATAGCCGCATCGTGGGTGTTATAGGGTGCTAGGGTTTTGTTAATCCCCATTTCAAATTATTTGAAATTAAACATGATGCACACATGAAGCTGGCCTAGCCAGAACTAGGGATGTGACAACTCACCCCCACTAAACAGGAATCTCGTCCTGAGATTCAAGCGTAGGGGAAGAAGAAGGGGGGACGTAGACTAACACAATCTTCACGATCTAGGGTGCACTTTGTAAGGACGTTGATTCCTCACCATGTTTGTCTCGACGTCTTGCTTCGGAAACTTCAACCAACACGACAACGAGAGAAAAAGGAAAACTCTAGAAGAATCGATCTTCTCGAGGATCGAACAATTCAGGATCAACGCATGGAGTGAGACATTGAAACATCTCTCGAGCTGAGACATGAAACATACATCCAAAGGACTGGAGTGAAACGAATGATGAAGGTTCACTAGGTAGGCAACAATTCCACACTTAAGAAGGTGGTGAACGGTTGTCAACGTAGCAAGGAGTTGAGTTGCGATGATACCCTAACGAGATATGTTGGAGGAGGTGACTCGTAGAATCATTACCCGAGGTGGCAAAAAGAATTACTTTTGATTCAGAGATCATTGAAATTCTCTATACCAACCTGAGGCAATTCACCAATAATTGTTTGGCGGGGTACGAAAATATGGCACAATGGCGGTGCAAGCTGGGAACAAAATGCAAATGACGGAATGATTCTAGTAACTGGGGAGAAACCCAACAGTAGAGAGTGATTCCACTATTGGAAAGGTTATAGCATAACCGAGGAAACTGGGAGCAATCCCAGTTAGTGCCGACGATGACACCTAATGCTTGCGCGTGCTCTCAAGAACTTGAGCATTACCATATTCATCAAGTTTTACCAATATCCGTGTCAAGGATCCTGGAAACACAACATACTACCATGATGAATAATGGTGGAGGATGCAGATGCAAAGGATGATAACACCTTCTCTGATTTCACCTTAGCGAGGCCAAGGGATCAAAATCTAGATGATCGACCGAGAAACATTTAGCACTCCGCTTCTAATGTTCTCCTTGATGTGCTAGCCTAACCCATTCATTGAAATGGTTTGGTATCTAGAACATCAAGTAGAAGGTCGGACTCCGGGAGCTCAAGAATCCATAAGGAATAACTATGGAAGTAAATCCCGCGAGATCCTTATGGGGAGGTGGCCAACTTCCTCAATCAAGATACTACAATAATAGGTCTTCCACCTGGTGTGTTGGCCACGACATCCACTTTACCAGGTTACAGAGATATTAATATTATAGTTCTTGGAAGACGTTCCACCCATCCTATCTGCCTGAGATTCATATCTGGTTGGTGTCAGAACATTCCAGACTCGTTAAGTCTAGAAAGAAAAATGAAGGTTTGCAACACAATTCGACGAGATGACATTGCGAGATTCTCGGGAAATGAACTACGATAGCAAGCTCCAAAACATGAGCTAGTTCTGCTACACACATGTGAACACGTTGTCCCACACAAGCATGACCACGTAGTAGTCTTATAATAAAACACTACCGAGTACAGGTGGGGAACCATCATCGAGGATATCGAAGTCCTTGTGTAAGTCTAGCTCTTAAGAAGAAACCTCTTCTCCTTGAACAAATCAATCAGTGGCTTGGTGTGCTAGGAAATACATGTGGAATGGAGGTAGCTAATCTCACAAACCAAAGTATACTTCGCACATGCATGACTGACTTGGCAAGATTCCAGAGGAAGCAACATTGACTTTGTCGGATTCATGGCGGCAACTTGCATCAAATTCACATGTATTAGAGGAAGTCACTTCTTTCATCCGACCATATGCTTCATGAGCGGGACATGAAGATAATGCTTATAAAAGTTTTCAATCGCTAGCTTAATGTCCAACAAATCATGGAGAAGATAAGAATGTTGTCGATGGGCTCAACAACAATTCATCCAGGTTTCCATATAAATGTAATTCCACAATCAAGTGAACATGGTGATGGAATTGGTCAGACCCAAAAGATATAACGGCGTATGCTCGAGGAAGCAACCATGAGTAAGACAACATTACGAGCATCGTTGGTCCTGATTTGATTTGACGATAGCCCATACTCAAATCAAAGATTGGGTAAGACAATAGGTCCAACAACTTATCACGAGGATCAATCGATGAAGATGTCATCTTTCTTCAACACACACACACAAAAGATATCCATTCGAGATGAACTAAGTCGGACAAGCTTTTATCTTCCAACTCTCCAAGTTGTTGTTTAGCTTGACCAACTAGCTCAGGGGTATCCAACAAAGAATCTTGGAGAATGGGTGGTTTGGAGGAAAACCAACATGATCACGAACTCAACATAGCGGTCAGGTGACAACCTAGTAATACTTCCGGGAAGATATTCGGAACATCACGAACCACCGATATGTTACTAAGCTTGAGAATAATCTTGCTTTTCAGAGCAAGACGATATGATCAAATAAGCAAGGGATCGAATAATCCAAACTCATTGATCGAAGAGTGCACCAGTAATAAGGACTAGGTAGCACAATCTATCTTAGAATGATGATTCATTAACCAACACGCTAAGAATGAGAATATTGTCCATTTGCTACCGAGAAACAAGTTGCTTGGAGTATTGATTTCATACATCACAATTCACTTGTCGGCATTCCGGTTACAACAACACGAGGACCGAGGAATGAATGATGATGGTGAGAAGTATCACTGCATCAAGAATTCATAAAAGATGGTGCAATTCCTATGATTTTCTTGACATGAATAGGGTAATACTCCAAGGTAGAGCAGAACAAAAGCTAGTTTGGCATTTGATTTGCGGAATACAACTACTTTGACCCAATCCTAGAAATGGATAAGGTACTGGAGTTTGTTTCTCCTAGTCACTCTGGAATAGAACGAGCCAACGGACCATAAAAATAATAGGCATCGATGAACACGAATGCACCACTACTCCTGACTATCAATTGATAGACGAAGGTCACAATACAACTAAAGAGGGACAACTCAAGGGACATACATCTTTCTGAGTTGTGGATGCATAGATTAGCATGTCAGGCAAAGCTCAACATTTCTTCCAGATAACCCATGCAGAACGGTAGAACTGGTAGATTCACAATATAATGGAGAACTCATCAAGAGCACTTTGATTGGGATCTTTTGGTTCAAAAGAACTTCTACCATATGCAGTTCGTGGTATTTGGAAGAAGGAAATACCGCGGACCTCAAGGACTATTGCAAAGGTTACTAATATCCGAAAGGAACTAGCAAACACTACCAACATGAAGTAAGTAGGGTGAATCTCGAGTTCAGGAACCCAGAAATGGAATACCTACTAAATAAATAACATCACGAGATGCTTTCGTGAATGGTGGCCAGAATTATCACACTGGGGATATAAAGCATTGCTAGATTAGTGGGTGGTTCTCTACACCACAAAAAAATACACTTCCGTGATGATACGTGTTTGTCATAGTAGGTCGCATTTTCTGTCATGCATGTACATCCATGACGATTTTATGACAGAATCAAGATAGTCATACCTATGCTGTCGTAGAAGTGTTCCATGACATTACCAAAATTATCATCACGGAAGTGTCCACTTCCATGTCGATAAATTCCGCGTCACAGAAGTGCTTTCGTCAAGGGTGATTGACACGTGGCATCCACCATAACGGAATGTTGTTAAGCTATCGGGTCGGGTTTTGGATCCGATAACCTGTTAACAGCCCCGACCAATGGGGATTTTCCACGTGTAAAATCACCATTGGCTGGAGGAAACACGTGTCGGCTCATCGTTGGGACATATGTCATCCACTCATTGGACAGAAGGCGCCTATGATACATCGACACGTGGCACGGCCCAACAGAGGCCCATTCCTGTGAAAAGGCTGGCCCGTTTGACTTGGTCAAAAGGTGGCGGGCCGGCCCATGTAAAGCCTGTTAACGGCCTGTTCGCATATAGCCCATTTACAACCCGCTAACCCAAGGCCCGTTACGCCCTATCCGAATTAGGCCCAGTAGCGTCATCTGGGCCACCCAATATGATTCCAGCCCGTTTTCACTTCTGGCCCATGTATGGCCCATGACATCTTTCGGCCCATATGAGGCCCTATGTAACTCTTGGCCTATTAACGGTCTGTGGTGAAACTGGCCCGTAATGAACAGTGTATCACTTTACACCCATTAACGACCCGTGGTGAAACTGGCATGTAATGAACAGTGTATCACTTTATACCCATTAACGGCCCATTATTCCATTGGGCCATTTCCAGCCCATGTTATCTTTCGGCCTTCTCAGAGCCCATTTATTCTTGGGCTCATTTCCAGCATTCGTTTACTTACGGCCCGTTACTGTCATTTTCTGCTTGTGGGCCAAATTCAGCCCATGGTTACAGTCGGCCCGTTTGTGGTCGGTTAATACGTTGGGCCGTTTTCATAGTGTCATCAAATACGGCCTATTAACGATGGCCCATTATGGTCGGCCCATGAACGGATGATTCCAACTCTAGCCCGTTTACGGCCATAATGCGGCCTGTTATTGGCCCATGTTTGGCCAATCGATCATACTGCCCGTATAAGGCCCATTGATGATACGGCCCATAGAAGGCCCATTGTTTCTACGGCCCGTAGAAGGCCCACTGTTTCTACGGCCCATAGAAGGCCCACTGTTTCTACGGTCCGTAGGAGGCCTAGTGTCACTACAGTAAATATTAGCCCATGGTTATTGTGGCCTAGTTTAAAAAATAGGTTATTGCAGCCACTAGCAAACCGCGGAAAAAGAACTGCAATGACTACAAGCAAAAAAATAAACAAGACAACAAGGAAATAAATAAGAAAGCAACTTACGCTAGGCTATCATGGCTATCACACATATTACATCCACTGGGCATCAAAGTTCGCCACTAGTGCAAATAAACGCCCGGACAAAAGAATATACAAAACCGGAGCACTTCAGAAGGCACTAGGCCTGGCCAGGTCGCCCCCCCCCAAACAGCTGAAGAAGCTGAGTAGACCTCAGTTGTGTCAACGATAGATGCATCAGCACTAGATTTAAGGCATGATGGTGCACACGGCAGTCCTCTGACATCTTCATTACATCTTTGACTTCTAGTCGGAGCTGAGCTGAAGCAAGACTTTCCGCTTTAAGTTGAGACTGAAGAAGTCGAACTGCTTGAGGCAGCGACTGCATAGAGGTTGTCTCACACCTGCTGGTGAGTAGCTTCAACTCACTATCTTCATCAAGACAGGACCTTGGGGTCATCTCGCTGTCCTCAAGATGGTTTGGCTCACTATCTTCCCTAAAGTTCTGCCTGGCGTAAGAGATACGAGTCTGAAAGAGAAACAAGGAGACACGCAACAGGTTTCACAATTATATAAGCAAATAAATGGATTTGTTCTGCATAAGGAACATGTTTTTACAACTACAATTTGAAACCGGTAGTTGTTGCAAACATCCAATCAGATGTAAACAGCAAAGCAAACAGCAGTGGAGGAAATGATGCCTATCCAAATCTATACTAGAACAAAGTTTGAAGGCTTGAGAAGGATGAACTTACATTACATGTTAACACGGGCTGGACAAAGCCCTTCTCCATGTTGATGGAAGGATAATTCAATAAATTCCCCAAAGAAAATTCTTTATAAGCGTTGCCATTATTCTACATTTTGCAAAGAGTAAATATAGATCAAATAATATTGGAAGAAACAGAGGATAACGAAGCTCAGGTGCAGACTGATGATACATAATCAAATAGCAATTAATTAAGTACAACGTTACAAGGCAAAAGGGAGAGAGGTACTGACAAGAGCAATGCAGAGCCCATTATTGTTTTGAGATCGTATGATCCTTTGAGCAAGGAGATTCATCTGAAATTAGTTTTCATACAAGAGAGAAGGTAAGGCACAAGCAGAAATTTAGGAGTTCAAATTTTGAATTGATATCATAGACAGTACCTGACGCTGGGCTCCCAGCAGTTCTAATAGGGGTTTGGCCACTGGAGTAGGGGTAAAGTGTGGTACAGTTGGGCCTGTGTTTTCTGTGGCTGCTGATCTATCGGATTTAACAGGTATCACTACCTTTTCCAAATACCTAGTTTGTACTCCTTGAGGATCTGCACTCACCCTCTTTGTTTTGGACATCTATTACGAAAGAACAACATTTGACTGGAAAAACATAGTGTGACGACACATGGAATAGGTACAGAAAATGGATAGGTATGGCATATACTCATATATGATGCTTAAACTAAGCAGATGGTGTAACAAAGTAGAAGTAATGCAAGAGGTCAGATGCAAAATATGTGCGACCAATACAACTTTGCAAAGTTAGAGCAAGCACCTTGATGGGTGAATAAGATAGGCCATCCTCCACCATGCCAAGTTTGTTAGCCAGTGGATCATTCCGCAATATTCCTCTCGTGCGCCCATTCTCATATTCATTTTGATAATGTTCAATATCTGACATGCATGAAAACATAAAAACAAGTGAGATTTTCTTTGTAATGCAGAAGTGATTCTAATCCAATACTGCCTCCCTGTAAACCCCTTTGTGCTATCTCTGCAATTCTTTTAAAAGATGCCATGCATGCTGTAATTTGTTGTGTGCATTAATATAATGTGGCCTACTACTCAAAATATGAGAGCTCCAGAAGTGATGACACTTCGCAGATGATAGCTTCAACATATAGTAAAGAAGAACAAGTCGACCTGACCTGACAGATTCAAAATATACTAAGGGAGAACAACTCGACCTGACCAGTCGACCGCAAGAGAAGAGTATCATCTTAAAGAAGAGCAGAAGAGCAAGCAGATTGAAGATATTACAAGTCTTTCAATACAATGTCAGTTGGCCACCCATGATGAACCAGAGCGCACAGAGAAATACTATTCTTTCCGGTCTCTCCATATGTGGCTCACATGCATTTCGAAACTAAAGTAGGAACATTTAGCTAACCAATTAAACATCTCTCAGTTTTACTAATATCAGCAATAATATCAGATATGAATTTGTACAACTAAGCTTGTTTAGCTCGATGGGTGGAGCAGTGCTATTACGACACGAACCACGTAGGCTGATTGTGGTCATCATAAAATGGGGAAAACATAAGCATGATGAGTACAGTGTTGACCGTGGCAGTGGGATGGCAGATCTGAAGCTGCAAACCGCGCAAAGGGTAGTTAGCAACCGATGTTTGCTTTGAAATAACAACTAAGATTTGGTATGGACAAGAAAGTACGGTCAACAAGTGACAAAGAAATGCAATTATGCTGTCTCTCTATATGTCGCGACATGCATTTGGAAACTCAAGTGGGACCTTTAGCTAACCAATTAAATGTGTCGGTTAACTAATATCAGTATCATATCACAATCATATTTGAACAACTAAGCTTTCGAATTCTGAGTGTTGTGTTGTTTAGCTTGAAGGGTGGAGTAATGCTAGTACGACAGAAAGCACCTACGCAGATCATAGTAGAGTAGATAAAAGGGGAAAACCCTAAGCATCAAGAGAAAAATCAGGAAAGTGGAACTAGCTGGACCAGTGGGTGGCGCACATGCTTTTCGAAACGAATATAGGAACATTAGGTGACCAATTAAACGTTCTCTGTTTTAGTGATATGAGCATCATATCAGATTCATATTTCAACACGTAAGCTTTGGGTTGAGGTCTTGAGGAGCAGTGCTAGCACGACACGAAGCACCTACGATGATGGTAGTGAATATAAAGGGGGGAAACCATAAGCTTTACGAGTATAGTGCCCGTGCCATGGCGGATCTGAAGGTGCAAACCGGACAAAGCTACTTTGCAACCAATGTTTGCTTTCAACTAGCCACTACGATTTGGTATGGACAAGAAAAGTACAGTAAACAAATTACGATCTCTTTTCTGGGTGAGATCAATAACTTAAGCACATATGTAAGAGTACCACCTCTCTTGCGACGCCGTGTAGGCCTATGCTGATATGTTGAGGGTGCTACGGGTGCGATGGCTGTCGGCGGCGGGGAAGAAGACTTTAGATGGCAGACGGCCGGGTCGGGGGATATATCTTGTTGCCGTGGACGAGGCGGTTGTAGGAGGAGCAACGGCAAGGATCCTGGTTCAGCGCCGTGGATGAGAGACGCTCATCTCTTGCAGTGGACAACGGGGTAGGGGTAGCGGCTCCGGCAAGGTGGATGATGGGGTGGCGGACGGAGGAGGCTGGCCACATTGCGGAGGTTGTCATGCCGCCGCCGGTGTATGAATGGGGAAATGGAGGGGAGGGGGATCTCAAACTTTGGGACGCGCTTCTCTGAAATGGGGGAAAGTTACGAACTTATCCCCCGTTTAAAATTTCAGACATCACGTCAGTTGGGGATAGGACGGTAATCTCGCATCTCCCAAATATTTGCCGGTAACTATTTCGGGCGAGGAGAGGGTGTTTTGCCGCCCACGGTTGGCGCCCACGGTGTATGAACGGGGCTGACAGGTAGGGTGGTTGTGTCACGTCTGATGGAAGTTACACATCTGCCCCTATTTAAAATATTAGCCTACATCGATTTCGGACGAGGAGAGTTTGTTTTGCCGCCCACCGTGTATGAATGGGGAAATGGAGGAAGAGACACATGTCTTTCGGACGAGCTTGAATCAAATGTGTTTTGCCGCCCACGTTTGGCGCCCACCGTGTCTGAATGGGCTCAGAGGCCGTCGTGTCACGTCTGATTGAAGTTACTAGTCTACCCCTATCGACAGCAGTGTAAATCCGGTCGATAAGGATGTCAAGTGTCAGGGGTAGACAGTAATTTCCATCTCGCAAACACTTGCTTCGGGCAGCCCACAAATTATAGTGGGTGTTTAGCCGCTTCGTTCAAAACTTGGGAGAATTAGCATTCACGTTTGCCCTGGGACCTGGCAAACTAAATTCAAATCCAATTTGTATTCGATTACGAATATCCACAGATAATTATACGTTTTGTTATTTATTTCTTCAAAACCACAACAAAGATTTATTCCACCTTTATATATGATTATGATTTAGAAATGCCGTGATCTTCGAATTCAGTAGGTTGGATACACTCTGAGTCAAACAGTTATTTCATCCAATACAATATGCTCACACGAAAAACAGTTCACCTTATGTCAATCATACAAGTACTGAGGATTACCTCGCCTAAAAAATTCGGATCATTACAACACATGGACAACATAGGGGGTCTTGCAACATAATCCATTCAGAGACATGACACAACATGCAAGTACAATAATCTAATGACAATTTCAACTGGTATCTAAAGAAGAACCGGGATTACCTTGGGCTTCAGATAGCAGAAACAGCAGGACCTCCTCCGTCTTCAAATGCAACATTCTTACTTCCTCCAATTCTTGGGTTGCTTGCATAATGCGTGCCGCTAATTCCGTAATTTCCAGCCTCAAGATAAAGATTACCTCATTCATGGCAGCCACACCATCTCTTTCTGCCTCTAGTAGAGCCTCAAGCACTATAATATATGTGCTCAGACTGCTCTCCGGCGGTGTTGCCTCTGAACTGCTACCATCTGGTAACATGGATGGCGCACTGCTTCCACAAATAGATTCTGGGGTTGTACATTGTGTCCTAGTGTGAACGGCATCCTGAAAGGTTTCCGCTGGACATCAGTAAGAGATAGTTATCGTATGATCCAGGCAGTAAGCTTACATGGTAAACGACGGACGAATTATTGCCGAGCATGGCAAACTATATTTAAATGGTTCGAAGCAGCATCAGCCGAAAAGAAATTAAAATGGTAAGATGAAACTAGGGATGTAAGTGGCAAATAAACGACATCCGCCAGTCCCATCTAGTTAGTTTTTGCTACCTCCCTAGTTCATTTTCCTCAAAAAACAAAAACTCTTTTGAACTATCATACCACTAGTGGACTTTAATCAGGATTAAACGGGACCCAGTTGACATCCCTAGTTGAAAGGGAGTGTACAACCGCTATATTTAAGTTGCCAAGGCATCTAAGCAGTTGAAATAATCTGAGAAAGCACTTAACAGTGTGGCCTCATATAAACTACGAAGACAGTCTTGTGATGAAGTTGAGAGGAAAAGTTAAGGACTCAAATGAAATAGGCATGCATTTCTTTACGATAGTACAGCAGGCACTGCTGACATATTGGCCAACTCAGGTATAGCGTAACAACAAATAAGCATTCGAATCAAGCAATACAGCAAAGCAGACAACTGAACTATTTGTAATTCGGTAGGATTACACGTTGAGGGCACAAGCCAAGAAAGCAGCCCACTCGCATTACATTTCACATGTACTAAAACACACTGGCTTACCATATGTTGCTGTGAAGCCTAGCTGCTGTTGCAATGTTCTTTGAAGATATCGTCAGCATCCCGTGGTTGCAAATCTAGTTGTTGTAGTTTATTCTGCACCATCTATTTAGGTAAAATTAATTTTAATCGCATGCACTGGTCCGAATTGATCATCAATGGTTCATCTAAACTAATGAAAGAAGGGTGTGTGCATACACGACAATATATCTGATTCCCTCTATTTTTATGCTTGTTCGAGGTGCCAGCCCCAAAAGAACAAATATTTTGCTTGATGGGGTTGGCAGCTCCATAATTAATAGAAGCATCAAATTAGTCATGCAACTTGGGAAGATCAAGAACACACAAACAAGTAATGAACAGAGGCTCGGAGCAGTGATGTAATAGCTGGCATCAGAAAATGTAGGGTAAAACGAACAAAAAGCAGCGGAACCACATGCTAAGCATAGAGAACATTAAGCAGTCTGATGGAACAACCAGGTGGCATCAGAACAAAACTAAAGCATATTAACTATATGTGCACTGGTATGTAATTTAGCACATGTAACATGTTCACTGCCAGAAGTATGGCCCTACAGGTGCAAGCAGAATAACGCGTCTCATGAAAAACTGAATGATGCCCTGAAGAAATTCAAAGGTGCGGTGCTTATGCTAGGAAAGTGAACGTAGGCGCCGGCCATTGGATAATAGTACATGATTCTCGGCGGCGTATGGGTATCGTTGTCATACTTGATAGCTAAGGATCGTCGATGGTGCTCGTGTTGCGGTTGAGTTTGGGCCGGCTGTCGCTGTCGCTGAAGCGGCTCCGGTGCTACGGTTGCGGCGCCTGTCGACATACAAGAAAGCTCATCTGTGGTAAGTGAACAGTTGCACGATAAAGAGAAAAACCGAAGGAGTACAAATCGAAATAACCTGATGAGGCTGCGGCGTCGGTAAAGCAGGGCCGGTGGAGTTGAATATGGCGTCCGTGGAGCGGGTCCGGTGCAGTGGACGAAGGCTTCGGCGGGCGCGTTGTACAGTGCTTTCGGTGAGGCGGATCTGTTGCGGCGGACGAGGGCTTGTATGAAGGGCCAGCGAAGGGGCGGACGAGGGAGTCAGTGAAGGGCCTACGCTGTGGTGGATGAGGGCGCCGGTTAAGCAGATCCGGTGCGGTGGACCATGATGGCGGTCAAGGAGATCTGGAGCGGTGGACAAGCCAGTCGCTGAAGCGGCTCCGATGAAGTGGTGAGTTGGCAGTTGGGGGTTCCAAGGTGCGGAAGGTAGATCCGGCGGGGTGTGAGGTCCACCGCTGCGGCGGAGGACTAGATTCGGCGGCTTGCCGTGGTTGGGGGGTCGGGGAGGGGAAGGGGAGGGGCTCTGGGGAAGAATGTTGGGGGCAAAGAGGGGAAAACAATGGAGTTACCAAAGCAGCCCTTTTCCGTTCATGTGGCAGGGGTAAAACAGGAATATCGCAGGGCTAAACTTTCGGGCGCGTGATATTTCGATGTGAGCGGGAAGTTTGAAAGCTTTTGGCGCCTAAAATTATAAGTATTCTGCTCTCGTACGACCGACTATGATATCATGGCCGACAATTTGTTTGTTTTGCACGCAAAAAAATGTGCAAGTTTTGAAAATCAATGTCTCCAACTCGAAACTTAGATTGTCCATTCAATTCAAATATGGATCATTGAGCTACTACAAGCAAATACCATCATACGGTCCAATTCAAATGAAATTCCAAATGTGTTTATCCTAAATATGATGACAAAAGCAAAAATGTGTATGTGTATGAATAAAGTGGATGATTATAAAGTTTGAACATGCCCGTATGTGTATATCTCTAGGTTTGATATATGAATTTGAAATCACGAAATCCCGGCTTAAAAAATGTACCTCCGTTTAAATGAATTACAAAAGCTAATGATGGAGTCGAATTCCAAAATTCCAATCTTAGGTTTGTAATTCTGGTACATCAAGGTATATCACGCATGTTCAAAAGTATCGTTATCTCATAGTACAAACTGTGAAACAAATTGATCAACCATGAGTGCACAATATCTCAATTACGCTAAAGTCCCTCAAATATAGACACCTCACTCTTTATCTTAAGTCAACCCCCCCACCACACACACACACACATAGAGAAGTCGTTCTCTCCCCCAAACACCAACACACGAGCACATTAACACCCCTCTCTCTTGTAAAGTCCGGACCCCAACATAGGTCTCTATCACTTTGTCTCTCGGGCATGCACACATCTCTTCCCTCACTCTCTAGGTCTCCCGCTATCTCTCTTACCCAAGCACACGCACTATGTAGAGTGTATATTTCCCATACACACAAAACGTCGCCCCCAAACGTCTATCTCCCTAGTTATGTGGTTCTCGCGCACTCACCTCACACACCACCCCCACTGCAAACAAGCACACTTTGTCTCCTTGTGCACCACTCTCCTCTTTCTATCTCTCCCACATGCGGACCCGCCCCAGCTCCTTCCCTGTATACATATATGTCGTGACTCTTTGCATAGCTCCCTAATGTATAATCGTTCTTGATTTCGCACATTGTTCTCTACACCATCTATTCTAGATCTCTCATGAAGTCCCTATCACACACACGATGACTCGCTTCCCTTGCGTCTCCGTTCATAGGCCAATTTCGGACAACATCAACATTGTCTCCCTATCTATACGCCATTTATGCACACAAACGACCCCTCTCGCCCCCTCTCTTCCTCTCTCTCTCTGTCTGTCGCTAGCTCTCTCTTTCTCTCGCTCTCACACCCCTCTCCCACACACACACACTCGATGTCTCTTCCAAATAGTCTGCTCCCCCCGCCCGCACCCGTGCTATCTCGCTACTACACATGTCACACCATTCCCCTTCCCTTATACTAGGTTTACATCATCAGTGGTCTCTCTACTCCACATACACTCTCTCCCTCTCACACACAAACGGTGCACAAACACACAGACATGCACAAACACCCATTTATCTGGATCCTCATCTCTCCTCATGTCCGCATGTGTATCTCACACACTCACTCTCTAATTATGTATATGTGTCTCCACGTTACACAACACAAAGCCCCATGTACATGTCTCTCTCTATCCTCCACACACATAGACACAAAGAATCTGTTATCATTGCCTCAGTCTCTAACATATCACACACGCATACTCTCTCTCTCTCTCTCTCTCTCTCTCTCGCAAACACGCTCAATAAGGGTTTCCCCGTGAATAACTTACTGTCTATTCATCAACAGTCATGGCAGTACGGCGAACACGAGACGTGAAAAAGAATAAATCTACACGTGCTTAGACCACCTAGTATGACTACTAGGACTAGAGCAAGCCAAAAAGCGCGCCGCCGTCACCCCCTCCTTGTCGGCGACGGGAAAATCTTTGTTTTACACAGTCGAGAAGTCATTGTGCTAAGGCCCCACATGCCGAGGCGTTGAATAGAATGTAGATGCTAGTTTACGGAAGCAAGTATCGATAATACGTTTGTATCTCCATACTTATATTTCTTCTCTTATAAAAAACCGAGTTGGTGATGATGGTACGTGTGCCATCTTGCAATATAGACCGTCCGATCTATATCTGACGGATGGAAATTAAACTAAAAGATACCCGCACCCCTCTCCACATTTGCAGACAAGGCCTTCCCTCGTTCATCCTTATCTCCAACAAACCTCATTGTTGAGCAATTAAGAAAGGAAGCCTCTGGAACAAACTGGCCTGGTGGCCGCTGCCGGCGTCGTCAATCCCCATGCCTCCGCTCAGTCCGACCACCAACCACCACCACACCCCACTCCTCTTCACCTTATCTCATATTTCTCGAGATATCATTAGTTTTTACACATGGGATTACTCCCGCAAGGGTCAATCACAACAAGTGTTTTATAAAAAAATGCATCTTGATGTTCCGTGCAATGCACGGATCTTGCTAGTACTCCTACACAAGACTAAGTTGGTGATGCTGGTGTGTCTGCCATCCGTCGTTTCTGACCATTAGATCTACATCTAACGATTGTGAGGTAAGTTGTTGCCTTTTCTCACCAACATCCCACTTGTCTACCAATTTGCAGAAAAACCCATAATTAGTATCTTAAAACCAACCACATCCCTCCCTGACCTCACCAAAACAGCCCAAGGAATATATTCTAATTGAAACATAATATATCTCTAGTGACATATGTATATCAAAATTAGAGTGTTTTGTACCAAGTTTGTGAATAAGTATTATTCTAATTATGATTCGTTGCAACGGACATGAACATTGCTAGTATTTCCAACCATGCATTTTTTCCTAGTATTCCATAGTTTCGAGTTTTCCATCAAGATATTAGTCACTCATGGTTGATATTTACTTTCAATCATGTACACATATGCACTATGTAACTAGCCTTGCTTATTGGCTTCCAAAGCTTAACTTTCACTCCTACTTACAATATGTAGAGTATTTAACAAAAAACTACCACTTTCAACCAGCCCTAGGAAGAATCTATTGTACAAAAAATAGCAAAAACATACCCAAAATTTCTTAATCCATGCCAAAAACTACCTAGTACTCCTACCGATTAGGTTCGTTTAAACCCATTTATGACAGGGTTGGCCCACACGTCCGTGCTGACGAGGCAGCTTAAACCAACACATTTTGTATGACCGTTGACACGAGGGACCCACATCTGACCTTCTACCCTGTTATTCCCCCTCAAATCATTATTTTTCCTGAACATTACTTCAAACAGTACTGATGCGTGTTCGTCGGTGGCGCCGGTGATGAGCGAGTTGGCCGCCGCTCCGCCGGACGGGCCGGACGCCGCGCTGGCCTCCGCACGGGTTGGCAGGCTGGCCCGAGCATGACTCACGAGCGAGCAAGCCGCCGCGCTGGCCTTCGCTCGAGCCAGATGGCTGGCCTTAGCGCGGCGCCGCGAGCAAGCCGCCGCGCTGCCGTGCCAATCTAGCTAGCAAACCTTGCAGACAAGCAGCTGGACGGAGCTATCTTGGCTAGCTAGCGGCCGCGAGCGCCGGACGGAGCTGGCATCCGGGCTGCCGCAACATGGGCTCCGCACCGCCGGCGGTTTTGACCTCGCCTTCTGCCGGCGGCGGTAGCTGCGTCCCATGGCCGAGGATGACTAGGTGGACGGGCCGGAGGTAGGAGGTCACTCGAGGATTTTTGTTGGTAAGAGCATGTACAATGGTTGATAAGGTAGTCTTATCTTAAGTCTGCCACGTATGCAAGTGGTAGTAGTTTCTTGGCATTTTAGTGGTTTCTTGCATTATTAGAGCAAGTACAATAGAGCTGAGTCAGCGGGCTATAAGAAATAAACTAGTATATTTCTGCTTAGTTGGAGGAAAGAGAAGAGGAGAGAGAAGGTAAGCGGGCTCTTCGTGAAGAGCCAGCTCTAGCACGTGCTCCTAGGCACTTTGTGAGAATGAGAAGTGGGCCACATAATAAAAAAGTAGTACACTCTTTTGATCTATTATTGTACATGTTGGCTATAAGATGGGCTGTAGATGACATGGCACTGGCTTATAGCCAGCAGCAGATGATAGGGGTTTCTTGTAAGGAACAATGTACGTACTACTAGCGACAAAAGGCGATTCTAGGTTGCGTTGTACTCCAACGAGTACTACTAGTGGTCGCGGGAGTGTATACCTCGTTTTGTGGGTTCGATCCCGGCCGAACGCACGGCGGCCTTTTTTTTAAATAGTACTACTACACTTCGCTGCGAGCCAATATTTTACACGGGTAGTTTGAGTTTTGAAGTCAAACGGACGTGCGGCCCCACAATCTGGGTGCACTGGACAGCCTAGCCACGTGAACGGGTTTTCCTTCCCAGCATCCCGTGGCTCGCGTGCTCGCCCTAGCCGCACCTCGCTTGCAGCTTCCTCATCAGCTAGTAGCATATTTAAACTAGCGCCTCCCAATTAAGCCCGAGGAGCCGGAAAAGCCTGGCGGGGCATTGGGAACTGTGCAATATGGCTCTGTACGTAAAGTGCTCTACTCCCTCCGTCTAGGTGTGTAAGTCACCTTACGAAAACCAAATAATCCCAAAACACTTAGGCACCGTACATTAACTCCCTTCTCGTTTTTTGTTTTGTGGCATATCAACCAATAAGATATGTGGGCTGTGCATGCTTTCAATGACTTGAGACTACCAAACATAACATGCAGTGGTTAGTTCATTGCATGCAATGCTATTAATTAGCAAAAAGACATTAAGTTTTCTCGTTTTCCTCTCCGCCTTGGTCGCGATGCACAACGTAAGATGACTTACACACCTAGACGGAGGAAGTACTACTACTCTGTAGCTTGTGGCGTTGCACGCATGGACTTCACTCCATTATCGGCTCTACTATAAAAGAAATTCCTCTTGACGTGTTTTTTTGAAACGGAGGCAAAAGCTTTGCTTCATCTCATTCATAAAGAAGGAACTACTAACAAAGTTCGACGAGATCCATTACACCTCCACAAATGGAAGCGAAAAGCCTAGTCTCGCTGTATCAAATAACTCAAATGTTCTGCCCCCGCAGTAACCGTCGCTGATAAACAGGCTGCTAGTGTGTGCGTGAGAGGAGCGGCTGAGTAGGCCAGCTACGTGAGAGGAGCGGCTGAATAGAGCACCGAGAGTACCCACTAGGCCACTACGCAGGTGTACTTCCCCTGCATTGATAGTACAGCGATGGTTCTAGAGAACAGTAGTACCCTCCACTTCCAACTGTAGCTCCTTGGCCCTGAGATTCAAGAGTTCAAAACTGGTGCACTATACTAGACTAGACTAGAAGTACAGTACATCGCACTACTAGTTGAGAAAAGTAGTACTAGTACTGCTACAGTACGAGTACGTACTCCTCCGTCACATAATGTAAGACGTTTTTTGACACTAGTTGGCGTGTACAAAAAATGGCAAAAACATACCCAAAATTTCTTAATCCACGCCAAAAACTACTACCTAGTGCCAAAAATTTCTTACTAGTGCTATTATTTACAGTATAATGCAATCCCATAACGTTCCATAATCCCTTTCTTTCAAAAAAATCTCTTCTGGAGAGAAGATTGCTATCTCCACGCGAGCTTCTCATAGGCCAGCGCCACCGCATGCAGTCATGTGAGAGAGAGGGAGACATCCATGCAGCATGCAGAGAGAGGAGAACGCGGGCGGACAGCCAATGGGCTGCATGGGGCATTTATAGCTGCTAGCTCCTCCCATCCATGCGCCAGGGGTATTTCCGTCCAGAAAGCATGCAGCGAGCCCCTGCCTTGGTATCCGGGTCTGCTCTTATGCGCAGAGTAAAAAGAATCGGAGGGAGTACTAGTAGTAAATAATAGCCTCACCCCTTCGCTGAGGAACGATCTACAGTTGGAAGGGACGAGGCCCTGCGGTTACTACGCTCTTATCTCCTCCTCGCCAGTTCCCCTCCCCCGAAGAGAAGGCAGTTCGTCGCTGCTCCCATGGATTCGCCAGGCGGTTCTCCTCCTCGTCGGGGCTGGGAGACCTTGGACGACGATCCTGTGGGAGAAATCGCACGCCGCTCCGACGTCCTCACCGCCGCAAGACTCGGTGCTTCCTGCACCAACTTTTTCAAGACGCTGCTTAAACAGGCCATGCTTGTTGGTCTTCCATGCGTCCTCGAGGAGAAGGTTCTTCTATGGGACAATCCTTCGAACAGTCCACCGCTCCCTGGCCATGGTTGCACGTTGACTCCGCTAGAGTTGCCGACGTTGAGAGGTAGTCGGATTTTGTCCGATGAGCAGGTCAGTAATGGAGTTTGATCATGTAGTACTTAGTTATTCCATTTCCATCCCGTAATTTCTCCGCTGCCCACCGTCTTATATATAGGTCTGGGTCGGTGCCAACGAAGATTGGCTTGCATACCTCCGGCCGGATACCACCATCATTTTGCACAACATCCACAGCAGTGCGGCCGTTCCGGTAGACCCCTTCTCCACCATTGGGATCGGCCTTCCGGACTGGCTGGGCTTGAATACGTATGATGATGCCTACATGAGATTGAAGAAGATAGCAATTGCGGACCCGCCGACAAAGCGACGCGGCTACGACGATTACTATCTCATCGCGGTGTTCGACATAAGGATTGCCATCAATGCAAGAGGCAGTAACGGCAGAGGCTGGCGCATGTTGGCGGCGGCAGATTTGTACCCCTACACGTTCGAAGACGTCGTGCGCCATCTAGGCCGCATCTTCGCGGTGACAAGCCAGGGGACTTGTTTCATCTGGTTGCCATCCTACGGTACGGGAGATTACAAACGGAATGCACAAACCATCATTTGCATCCCTAACGGTACTCCATTATTTTGCAGGGACCAGTCATCCCCCGATCAAAATAAGATCGCCGATCCTGGATGTGCATTTGCATCCGCGATTCGGTCTAACCTGGAACCTTGTAGCTGACTTTGGCATATTGGGATCAACTATCTTAGCAGTCGTTACCCATGGTACCACTGATGTGCAACATGGTCACACAATCTACCACGATCGGACCGTCACCATCTACCCAGGTATTCCATTTTTTAACCCTCTCGCCTTCTCTTTCATTGTTGTACTAGTAGTATACTTTGTAGTACTAGTAGGAGTACTTTTTACCTTGGAGGACGCGTATAGCTAGCTAGGCCCTTGAAGACTTGAACCCACTAGCTGCCACCATTTTTGTTTTTCCATGTCTTACTATCTCATCCATGTAGCCAAGAGTGGCTATATATAATAAGCCGGTTATTTTACTTCCTCTATACCGGAGTAGTACTATTTGCTGCACAGTATTACTGACCGCCATATTTGAGCACAACATTATTATGCATGGACCTTGACTATGTACGTCACCATGTGTCCAGATCTGGGATGCCGCGTGTACCAGATGAACGGCGCCGAGTTCGACCCCCGTGATGCTACGTGGGTGCCGAGGAACACTCTTGGAGAGTACTCGCTTTTCATCGGGGACAGCTACCCCATTGTGAAGCGGATGCCACCTTCCGTGCACGACACGGAAGGCCTGCCGTTCATGAAGCATGGTTGTGTCTTCAGTGCGCACCGCCGGATGAACGACATGCTGGGACACGCTATCCCTGATTTATGCCGCTTCAGCTTGGATGAGTCTCCATCGTGTGGAACCGGACTAGAAAGCTGCGACAATGATTCCCGTTGCCCACCGCTATGGATCGTGCCATCCATGAAGAACACCTGGGACTGGAACCTGGAGGAGGACATGTAGCCCATCTATAACGTGTAAGTGGAGTACGGTAATTGTGAACGGTAGCGCTGTGAATATATGTAGACTAGTCGTGCACAAATTTATCACATGAATTGGAGATGAACTTGTGTGGCATACTGGCATTTGTCCTTTAGAATTTATTACTAGTAAATGTGTTATGTGTACGTGCAACTTGTGTAGTTGTTGCACGGGCTCCAACACGCTCTTTGAGAAAAAAAGGTGGCACAACTTTGGATATACGTGACATGGCGGCATCATACAGTAGCATCGTTCGCTATAGTTGTAGTACACTCCTACAAGGACGACAACTCCTATAAAACCTTGCGCTTGGCTCTTTGCCTCTTCGGGAGGTTCAACAGTTCGTACTCGTGTGAACCTTGCACTTGGCTCTTCGCCTCTTCGGAAGGTCCAACAATGATGATACTATAGTACAATATGCTTCTGGCAATCTGACACCGATTGAATGGTTGCACGTCCACCGCGAGGGCGAGGGCGAGGGCGAGGGAGAGGGAGAGGGAGAGGGCGCTGTAGTCAAAACCCTCTCCTCGTCCTGCGAACCACCGCGCGCGTGGGCGAGGGAGAGGCGTAGTAAGCAAGCTTCTCCTCGTTCGGCGAGTTGACGGGACACATCAAAGCAGTACTAGTACTAGTAGTAGTAGTCCATACTGCGTCCTTTCCGATTAATATGGCTTAATTTGAAACGAGAAAAATACACTGGCGGTCAACGTATGTAACAATACGCTCTTTACGGTCACTATATATAGTTTTGCGGCGATTATACGATCACTAGCTCATCGTAGAGCACCGTATTGCACCCTACTGACCGGCCACATAGTCGACGTGGCACTTTGTTGACTGGTTAAATTGTCACCTGGTTTCTGGGTCCCACCTGTCAGTTGGCAGAGCAAAGAAATCAGTTAAACAAAACTTTACGCAGGCGCGACACGAGTCCAACCCTTGCGCGCGAACCGCCCTGGCTGTGTATGTGAGTGCATGCACGTGTCCTCCCTCGGTCTTCCAACAAAGAGTGTACATCGGCTATAAAACAAAGAGTGTAGTACATGATGTACATCTACACTTCCAATGCATTTAGCCTTTAATCTAAATCGATATTGATTGACTAATGCACCAACTTGTGCTGTAGGTATAGGCTACATGTCTATCCTTAATTACAGCATGCAACGGCCTTCATTTAATCTTCTTATCTCAATGGTCGCATGCACACATAAGTCTGCTACTTTTGGGCGTTAATTATGCCCTGGTCAATGTGTAAATCTCTAAATGTACAGTCTTTCACGGACGTAGGGAGTAGGTTGAGCACTTGAGCGTGAGCGTGTGTGTTGCGTCGTGTGCTGTGTGCCGCATGGGTGCGTGAGTGTTGCGTGCGTCCATGTGTACGTGTGAGTGTTGCATGTTGCATGCATGCATGCATGGGGCTTACTCCCTCCCATTGACATGTTCATATTTCAAGCTTCCTCTGTTCCCTCCATATGGTGATACTCCCTCTGTTCCCAAATAGTACGGAGTAAAAGCCTCCCTCTGTTCCCAAATACGGAGTATTTGTCTTTCTACAGATTTCAACAAGTGACTAGGTACGGAGCAAAATGAGTGAAGTGAGCGTAGAGGCATAGGGATACTGTAGAAAGGAAGTCCTCGCGATCCATTATTCCCCATCTCGGTCAGAGAGAACTATTCAACTAGTCTTCGCAGTGAAGTGACAATACACGCTGCAGCAGATGGGACACGTAATTAATAAGCTGAACCAGCGTGTTGGTGTTACTAAATCAGCCTTACCCAGTACTGCCATCTCTCTTCTCTCTTCTTCTTCCTCCTCTCTTCCCCATCGTCGGCCGCACACCATTTACCCCCGCTCACTGCTCGCCCGCCCGCGCCATCTTCCTTGGTAGCTCGCGCGTACCATATCCCCCCGCTCACTGCTCGGCCACACGAGGAGAAGCTTCTTCGCTCGCCCGCCCGAATCCACTTCCCCGCTGGCTCGCAGGCACCGAAAACCCCAATGGCAGAACCGACTGACACGCAGAGCCGCGATTGGAATTCCCTCCCCGATGTTCTCTTGGAGCAGATCTGTAGTCGTATGGACCTACTCAGCACCGTCCGTCTGGCCGCATGCTCGGTGTCTTTGTACCGTCTACTCGTCTGCAACCGGCCGGCTCTTTTCAAGACACCCTGCTTGCTGATGCCCGATCCTCGCAGGTGGCCCAGACACCGACTTGACGATCCTACGGAGGTTGCCGTGGTGCCCCTCGACATGCTACCACTACCCGTCCACCTGTCCTTCATGCGCGGCCACTACTGGGCGGGCATGAAGGCCAACTGGATCGTCCTCATCCACCACACCGGTAGTCCGTGGCGTCTCGTGGATATCTACACCCAGCGAGAGATCACCCTTCCATCGTTGGATACCGCCGCCATCGAGCCTCGCGGCCCGCCGGACACTCCTGCCTACTACGCACGAGACGCGTCAAGCTTTTGGCTCGACCTCTGTTTGCAGAAAGTTGTAATCTGCGAAGTGCCCACACCATCAGAAGACTACATGGATTACAAGCTCATTGCCTTGTTCAACATGGGATTAGTCTATCTGGAATCCGGTCGCCATACATGGTTATGGCTCATCATCAATCCTGTTGAGGCAACATTTCTGTCTGATGCTATAGTGCATGATGGCATCGTTTACGCGGTCGACGCACAGATTGGCTGCCTATACTGGTGGAATCTATCGTCGTGTAATTGTTCTATCTCATCTCATCTTTACCTTATGAATACGACTGCCTGTTCATTTGTTACAAATTTAGAATGCATAGCATGTCTATAACCACATCATTGCTATATGTTCCTCTCATTTCCTAGATTTTTATGACCACACATGTTATTGTTAGAGTTGATATGAGAACAATTGGCATCTAATGATTGTTAGAATACATATTATGAGCATAACATCATGATTGCTATATGTTACTCTCGTTTACAAGATTTTTATAACAACGCATGTTATTGCTTAGAGTTGATATGAGAACAGTAGTAGTAAGTGCTATGGTAGAATATGAGTAGGCGCTGTCATAGCTGTTTTCCTCTCATTGTTACATGATGTTTGAACCATGACATATTGCTAGAATATGAAAGCCATTGGCTTATTTTTTTAACTTGGGGTATGATTATGACCACGGCATTGCAATTCTCTGTCTATGATATGTGTCACTGTTATAATAATCTTAATTCCACACATACTCTGAACATGATTGTTTATTTTTGTCCTTTTGGTCTCCAATTTGAATTGTTGCAGCAGACGCAAATGCGCTGGCCTTCATGATTCCAGGACCTGGAATCATACCAGCCGATGGGTGGTGGTTTATCGCTCGTTCAGCTGACGGCGGTCATTTGATGCTCATTCGCACGTACCAAATTGACCAAACCATTACATCAAACCACATGCAGTACAATGCGTGGGGCGTTCGTGACATTGATGGCTATGGCTGCTTCGTGTTCGAGAAAGATCCCAGCTCCGTTGGGCCAGGCGTATTCAACTGGAGGCGGGTTTACAGCCTCGGCAACCACTCCTTGTTCCTCGGGCTCAATTATCCGATCATCCAACCAATCATCGATCATATCACCGGCGATGATTACTGTGCTATGCAACTTCCATTCGCGAGGGGGGCTGTGTTTACACATCATACCATGGGTTTCATGAATCACCATATCCAGAGATTCGTCGACACAGCTTGTTGCCAGATAATCTTCAGTGTGTGAAAGGCATCAAGCTTCCATGCGATGGATGGCTTTTGCAAACCCGACATGCGGCGATGTGGTTCATGCCAACAGCAAATATGCACAACTTAATTCATGCTGATATCTAGACTGAGCCATGTATTCTGCTGCTGTAGCACGACCCTCTTTTGTTGGATATTATGTACTGTTGTTAGTTTGAAGCACTCCTCTGGTTTGAAGGATAGATACCTTCCTGGGATCAAGTGCATCCTAACTCACATGCATAGGATGTACTGATAATGATGATGGAGATGCTGTGCAGAAGCCATATATATATATCAGTTAGGCTTCAAGTGCGTACTTGTTAGTTAAACCTATGCATAAATTGTGACACTAAATACGACTAGTAAGTACTCTAGTACAGTAGCAGTACTAGTATACGTCGGTCAAATTATTCATCATGTCCACACATTGAATTGACGTGATAACACGTTGCGCGTGAGGTGACACAAGAATCCCGGTGGCGTGTTCGGGTATTCTGGACTTCAGATTTGGAGTACCACTTATCTGTCGAAATCTTTCATCATTCACCTAAAATAGTCGATTGATCATACATTGAGTACCATATAACTGGAATTACCGATGCAAGTCGAAGAAGGATTGGCCGGTGCTGCCGGCTGGCGTCAAGTTCGATCCCACGGATCAGGAGCTGATCGAGCACCTTGAGGCCAAAGTGAGTGCTGACAGCGCGAGATTTCAGTCTCTCATCGATTTGTTCATACCAACCATCGACAGCGAGCACGGCATATGCTACACCCAACCTGAGAAACTTCCAGGTAAGACACCGATCGGCCGTCTACTTGCACAAACATATTCCTTTGTTTATAGCTCTATTTTTCTTTTTAGACGCAGACCTGGTGAAGCAATTACAATTTGACAGTTAATAAAAAGTGAAACAAGTGACTGCAACATGCCAAAGATGTTATGAAAATGCCAACTAGGTACACTAAAACCTGTATTCCACAATACTGCAGGTATCACACTGAGTGGCCTAAGGAAGCATTTCTTCCAGCGCAATTCCAGGGCATTCAAAAGGGGCACGTGGACGCGTCGCAAGATACAGTCGGAGTGCGGCATGCACGCGATGTGGCACAAGACCGGCAATACCTTGCCGGTGATGGTCAACGGCCGGCAGACGGGCAGCAAAAAAGGTTCTGGTGCTGCACACCAACAAGAACTTCGACCAGCAGAGGACCAACTGGGTGATGCACCAGTACCACCTCGGGGACCTGGAGCAAGAGAAGGAGCGGGAGCTGGTCCTCTGCAAGATTTTCTACCAGACGAACACTAGGGCCAGGAGTAAAAAGATTATAAGTTAGTTTGGTATTGGTAGTTGTACTACCTTGTCGTCCGCAAGTTGGTATTGTTGTTAACGATCTTTTGGTATGAACTTGCATTTGCTTCCAACCATCATGCCGAGGGTCGACGTGGATATAAAGCTGAATCATTTGTTTCAAAACGAATTTTCAGGCACCTGATTTTTATTTGATGGGTAGCATAAGCACCCGCCGTTCGAATTCCCAGTTCTCCAATTTTTTCGAAACAAGTGCATGCACTTATTATCACGATAAAAAACAATATCCGTGCTGCATCCCAGTTATCAGTCTGTACTTGCAGAATTCTCTCGTTTATTGAGCACGTATATTGTTTTTTCAGGTCGAGCAAGTTTCAACTGGGTTGTAGACTGCCCAGGGTTGGTTTTGTTTTTAACAGGCCCAGCCCATGACGACAACGGGGCACAAAGATCCAGCAGGTATCTACTGGCCTCTGGCCCGCCAGCGTTAGTTATATTTTGTCTTACAACATCCGCAGGCAGTTTTTTTACTGAATCAAACACACAGCCCAGTTCTATTATCCTCTTGAAACACATGTCCTACATCCGTTTTCTAATCTCTACCTATAGTTTTACTAGTTCATATACACGTATCATTATATTGAAAACACATAAAATTCCCTTTTCATATTTACATCCTTATTTTTGTTGTTTTTCCCACCCAGCGCTGATTTTTTTACCACTGGTTTTCCCTTAAACCAACTCAATTGTCCCACGTCTTATTTGCTTACAAAAACAAAATGATTTTTTGGCAAATCAATAAGTTCTTAAAAAATGTTTATCATTTCGGGATTACAACAGTTCGGACTTCACCGAAATATGAAAAATAAGGTTGAACTTTTTGACCGTGGTCCTGGGCAGAAAATGGGTTGTAATAAATTACTTAAGAATTAGCAAATGGGCTGCAAATTATAAAAAAAATAGCAAATGGGCTTTATGTTGTCTGCCACAGATTTGGAGGCTGACCTGTGGGCCTACTAAGTTCATGCATACAAAAGGTTTCTCAAAAAAGAAACTTAGTCAACAATCGACTCTACCAGCGTCAGACCGTTAGATGTCAATCTAACGGCAATTGTGCTTCTTCAGTCTCTGATCTTCCTGCCCCAGCCTCCCAAACCAGCGCCGTCGGAACCGCCTGCTCCTGCCTCCCGTGGCCGGCAGTGCTACCGGGCAGGCCTCACGGCCCCATCATAATCGCATCCCTAGCCTGTCTATCCCTCTACTCACCCACACCTCCTGTTATTTTCCAGCAACGGCAGCCGAACCAGTCAACCCTCGTACTCTCCACCGCGTGGGTAGCCACTGCCGTGTCTTCCCCGGCTCCGTGTCGTTCCCTTTGTAGGCCTCGCAGTCGTCCATCGCCCTGGTGCTCTCGGCGCGGCATGGCAAACAATGTCCATCCAACGGTCGTAGTGCTTCTTCAACCTCTGGTCTTCTTGCCCCAGCTGCCCAAAGCAGCACCGGTCGTGCCGCATGCTCCTGCCTCCCGTGGCCGGTTGTGCTGCCGTGGAGGCCTCACCGTCCCCATACTACTCCCACCGCTGGCCAGGCCATCCCTCCACTCACCCACTCCCCCTATTATTGTGCGGCGACGACAGCCTCACACCGCAGCCGAACCAGTGAACCCTCGTACTCCTCTTCGCGTGGGCATCCATGATACATCTCCAACGTATCTATAATTTTTGATTGCTCCATGCTATATTATCTACTATTTTGGACTATATTGGGCTTTATTTTCCACTTTTATATTATTTTTGGGACTAACCTATTAACCGGAGGCCCAGCCCAGAATTATTGTTTTTTGCCTATTTCAGTGTTTCGAAGAAACGGAATATCAAACGGAGTCCAAACGGAATAAAATCTTCGGGAACGTGATTTTCTCACCGAACGTGATCCAGGAGACTTGGACCCTGCTCCAAGGAACAAAAGAGGCGGTCACGAGGGTGGGGGGCGCCCCCCCCTAGGGAGTGCCCCCCCTAGGGCACGCCCCTCTGCCTCATGGGCCCCTCGTTGCTCCTCCGGCGTACTTCTTCCTCCTATATATACACATGTACCCCCAAACAATCAGAACAGCAGCCAAAAACCTAATTCCACCGCCGCAACGTTCTGTATCCATGAGATCCCATCTTGGGGCCTGTTCCGGAGCTCCGTCGGAAGAGGGCCATCATCACGGAGGGCTTCTACATCATCATAGCCTCTCCGATGAAGTGTGAGTAGTTTACCTCAGACCTTCGGGTCCATAGTTAGTGGCTAGATGGCTTCTTCTCTCTCTTTGAATCTCAATACAAAGTTCTCCCCCTCTCTTGTGGAGATTCTATTCGATGTTAATCTTCTTTTGCGGTGTGTTTGTTGAGACCGATGAATGTGGGTTTCTGATCAAGTCTATCTCATGAATAATATTTGAATCTTTTCTAATTCTTTTATGTATGCATTGGTTATCTTGCAAAGTCTCTTCGAATTATCCATTTTGGTTGGCCAAACTAGGATGGTAGTTCTTTCCATGCGGAGAAGTGCTTAGCTTTGGATCGAACTCTTGCCGGTGTCCTTACCCAGTGACAGAAGGGGCAGTAAGGCACGTATTGGCATCATTGCCGTCGAGGATAACAAGATGGGGTTTATTTCATATTGCATGGATTTATCTCTCTACATCATTGTCATCTTGCTTAAGGCGTTACTCTGTTTTTAACTTAATACTCTAGATGCATGCTGGATAGCGGTCCGATGAGTGGAGTAATAGTAGTAGATGCAGAATCGTTTCGATCTACTTGTCACGAACGTGATGCCTATATACATGATCATGCCTAGATATTCTCATAACTATGCTCAATTCTGTCAATTGCTCACAGTAATTTGTTCACCCACGTAGAGTACTTATGCTCTTGAGAGAAGCCACTAGTGAAACCTATGGCCCCCGGGTCTATTCTCATCATATCAATCTCCATCACTTTAATCTTGCGTTGCTTTTTACTTTGCTTTACTTTTTACTTTGCATCTTTATACCAAAAATACCAAAAATATTATATCTATTAGATCTGACTCTCGTAAGTGACCGTGAAGGGATTGACAACCCCCTAATCGGCGTTGGTTGCGAGTAGCTATCGCTTTGTGCAGGTACGAGGGACTTGAGCGTGGCCTCCTACTGGATTGATACCTTGGTTCTCAAAAACTGAGGGAACTACTTATGCTACTCTGCTGCATGATCCCTTCTCTTCGGGGAAAACCAACGCAAAGCTCAAGACGTAGCAAGAAGGATTTCTGGCGCCGTTGCCGGGGAGTCTACGCAAAAAGTCAACATACCAAGTACCCATCACAATCCCTATCTCTCGCATTACATTATTTGCCATTTGCCTCTCGTTTTCCTCTCCCCCCAATTCACCCTTGCAGTTTATTCACCCTCTCTCTCTCTCTCTCTATCCTCCCTCTCTATTTGCCTCTTTTACCCGCTTGCCTTTTTGTTTGCTCGTGTGTTAGATTGCTTGTTTGTCGTGATGGCTCAACCTAGATTTGGTGATCTTCACCTTAAAAGGTTAGAGGAGATCAAAACTAACATCAGGAAGTTTATGGTTTTGCAATTTGAGCATAATAATTTCTTTACAAACGAGCTTAAGGAATAAAAAAGCTTTATGAGTTATATGAATAAAGAGCTAGATGATATGTCTAAAGAATTTGATGGTATAAGATCCCAAATTGCTCGTCTAGAAAAGATGACTGCTGAAATTTCGGATATGCAAGCCACCTTAGTTAATAAGATGGCTGCTAAACCGGATTCCTACGAAAATCAAGATGAAGATCTAAAAGTTATTGATGTGTCCCCTATTAAATCTTTGTTTTGCAATATGAATCTTGATGAAACTGAATATGATCTTCCTTTACCTAGAAGGCATTCTAGAAATTCGGAGTATTTAGATCTTAATGATGAAATTGATGAAAGTGGGATTGAAAGAAATAAAAATCTAGATGTTGCTAAACCCACTATATTGGATTTCAAGGAATTTAATTATGAAAGTTGCTCTTTAATTGATTGTATTTCCTTGTTGCAATCCGTGCTAAATTCTCCACATGCTTATAGTCAAAATAAAGCCTTCACCGAACATATTGTTGATGCCTTGATGCAATCTTATGAAGAAAAACTTGAGTTGAAAGTTTCCATACCTAGAAAACTCTATGATGAGTGGGAACCAACTATTAAAATTAAAATTGAAGATCATGAGTTTTATGCTTTGTGTGATTTGGGTAATTGTTCTTATTGCTGCAAATAGGAATTATGTGCCCGTAGATTTTATCGTTCTTGATATAGATTGCAATCCTTCATGTCCTATTATTCTTGGTAGACCTTTCCTTAGAACGATTGGTGCAATTATTGATATGAAGGAAGGAAATATTAGATTCCAATTTCCGTTAAGGAAAGGCATGGAACACTTTACTAGAAAGAAATTAAATTACCATTATGAATCTATTATAGAGCCACTTATGAATTGCCTACCAAAGATGGCAATACCTTAGATCTATCCTTACTTTTTATGCCTTAGTTAGGGGCGTTAAACGATAGCGCTTGTTGGGAGGCAACCCAATTTTATTTTATTCCTTACTTTTTGCTCCTGTTTAGTAATAAATAATTTATTTAGCCTCTGTTTTGGTTGTTTTTTTGTGTTTAATTAGTGTTTGTGCCAAGTAGAACCGTTGGGAAGACTTGGGGAAAGTCTTGTTGAACTTGCGGTAAAAACAGAAACTTTAGCGCTCACGAGAACTGCTGTCATTTTTATTTGAAGATTGCTATTTAGTTAATTATTTTTGAAGATGATTAATAGATAAATTACTCACGTCCAGAAATTTGTTTTAGAATTTTTGGGGTTCCAGATCTTGCACTAGCTACAGATTACTACAGACTGTTCTGTTTTTGACAGATTCTGTTTTCGTGTGTTGTTTGCTTATTTTGATGAATCTATGGCTAGTAAAATAGTTTATAATCCATAGAGAAGTTGGAATACAGTAGGTTTAACACCAATATAAATAAAGAATGAGTTCATTACAGTACCTTGAAGTGGTCTTTTGTTTCCTTTTGCTAACGGAGCTCACGAGTTTTCTATTCTGAGTTTTGTGTTGTGAAGTTTTCAAGTTTTGGGTAAAGATTGATGGATTAGGGAACAAGGAGTGGCAAGAGCCTAGCTTGGGGATGCCCATGGCACCCCCAATAAAATCTAAGGACACCTAAAAGCCAAAGCTTTGGGTATGCCCGGAAGGCATCCCCTCTTTTCGTCTACTTCTATCGGTAACTTTACTTGGAGCTATATTTTTATTCACCACATGATATGTGGTTTTGCTTGGAGGCGTCTTGGTATTATTTGAGTCTTTATTTGTTAGTTACCACAATCATCCTTGCTGTACATATTTTTGAGAGAGCCATACATGATTTGGATTTTGTTAGAATACTCTATGTGCTTCGCTTATATCTTTTGAGTTATATAGTTTTGCTCTAGTACTTCACTTATCTTTTATAGTTGCCTAGTTTCACTTATTTAGCACGGTGGTGGATTTGTTTATAGAAACTATTGATCTCTCATGCTTCACTTAGATTATTTTGAGAGTCTTAAATAGGCATGGTAATTTCTTAAATAATCCTAATATGCTAGGTATTCAAGATTAGTAAAAAAAATCTTATGAGTGTTCTAAATACTAAGAGAAGTTTGATGCTTGATGATTATTTTGAGATATGGAGGTAATAATATCAAAGTCATGCTAGTGAGTAGTTGTGAATTTGAGAAATGCTTGTGTTGAAGTTTGCAAGTCCCGTAGCATGCACGTATGGTAAACGTAATGTAACAAATTTGAAACATGAGGTGTTCTTGATTGTCCTCCTTATGAGTGGTGGTTGGGGACGAGCGATGGTATTTTCTTACCAAATCTATCCCTCTAGGAGCATGCGCGTAGTGCTTGGGTTTTGATGACTTGTAGATTTTTGCAATAAGTATATGAGTTCTTTATGACTAATGTTGAGTCCATGGATTATACGCACTCTCACCCTTCCACCTTTGCTAGCCTCTCTAATACCGCGCACCTTTCGCCGGTATCATGCACCTACCATATACCTTCCTCAAAACAGCCACCATACCTACCTATTATGGCATTTCCATAGCCATTCCGAGATATATTGCCATGCAACTTTCCACCATCTAGTTCATCATGACACATTCATCATTGTCATATTGCTTAGCATGATCATGGTAGTTGACATAGTATTTGTGGCAAAGCCACCGTTCATAATTTCTTCATACTTGTCACTCTTGATTCATTGCATATCCCGGTACACCGCCGGAGGCATCCATATAGAGTCATACTTTCTTTTAGAATCGAGTTGTAATCATTGAGTTGTAAATAAATAAAAGTGTGATGATCATCATTCAATAGAGCATTGTCCCAATAAAAAAGAGAAAGGCCAAAGAAAAAAAAAGAAGGCTCAAAAAAAGAAAATAAATAAAAAGGGGCAATGCTACTATCCTTTTTTTTCCACACTTGTGCTTCAAAGTAGCACCATGATATAGCGAGTCTCATATATTGTGCTTCAAAGTAGCACCATGTTCTTCATATAGAGAGTCTCATATGTTGTCACCTTCATATACTAGTGGGAATTTTACATTATAGAACTTGGCTTGTATATTCCAATGATGGTCTTCCTCAAAATTGCCCTAGGTCTTCGTGAGCAAGCAAGTTGGATGCACACCCACTAGTTTCTTTTGTTGAGCTTTCATACATTTATAGCTCTAGTGCATCCGTTGCATGGCAATCCCTACTTACTCACATTGATATCTATTGATGGGCATCTTCATAGCCCGTTGATACGCCTAGTTGATGTGAGACTATCTTCCCCTCCTTTTTGTCTTCTCCACAACCACCATTCTATTCCACCTATAGTGCTATATCCATGGCTCACGCTCATGTATTGCGTGAAGATTGAAAAAGTTTTGAAAAAGTTAGAGTATGAAACAATTGCTTGGCTTGTCATCGGGGTTGTGGATGATTAAATACTTTGTGTGGTGAAGATGGAGCATAGCCAGACTATATGATTTTGTAGGGATAACTTTCTTTGGCCATGTTATTTTGAGAAGACATAATTGCTTTGTTAGTATGCTAGAAGTATTATTATTTTTTATATCAATATAAACTTTTTTCTTGAATCTTTCTAATCTGAATATTCATACCACAATTAAGAAGATTTGCATTGAAATTATGCCAAGTAGCACTCCGCATCAAAAATTCTCTTTTTATCATTTACCTACTCGAGGACGAGCAGGAATTAAGCTTGGGGATGCCTGATACGTCTCCAATGTATCTATAATTTTTGATTGCTCCATGCTATATTATCTACTGTTTTGGACTATATTGGGCTTTATTTTCCACTTTTATATTATTTTTTGGACTCACCTATTAACCGGAGGCCCAGCCCAGAATTGGTGTTTTTTGCCTATTTCAGTGTTTCGAAGAAACGTAATATCAAACGGAATCCAACCAGAATAAAATCTTCGGGAACGTGATTTTCTCACCGAACATGATCCAGGAGACTTGGACCCTGCTCCAAGGAACAAAAGAGGCGGTCACGAGGGTGGGGGGCGCGCCCCCTGCCTCATGAGCCCCTCGTTGCTCCTTCAGCGTACTTCTTCCTCCTATATATACACACGTACCCCCAAACGATCAGAACAGGAGCCAAAAACATAATTCCACCGCCGCAACTTTCTGTATCCATGAGATCCCATCTTGGGGCCTATTCCGGAGCTCCGTCGGAAGAGGGTCGTTATCACGGAGGGCTTCTACATCATCATAGCCTCTCCGATGAAGTGTGAGTAGTTTATCTCAAACCTTCGGGTCCATAGTTAGTAGCTAGATGGCTTATTCTCTCTCTTTGAATCTCAATACAAAGTTCTCCCCCTCTCTTGTGGAGATCTATTCGATGTAATCTTCTTTTTGCGGTGTGTTTGTTGAGACCGATGAATTGTGGGTTTATGATCAAGTCTATCTATGAATAATGTTTGAATCTTTTCCGAATTCTTTTATGTATGATTGGTTATCTTTGCAAGTCTCTTCGAATTATCCGTTTGGTTTGGCCAACTAGATTGGTAGTTCTTGCCATGCGAGAAGTGCTTAGCTTTGGGTTCGATCTTGCGGTGTCCTTACCCAGTGACAGAAGGGGCAGCAAGGCACGTATTGCATCGATGCCATCGAGGATAACAAGATGGGGTTTATTTCATATTGCATGAATTTATCTCTCTACATCATGTCATCTTGCTTAAGGCGTTACTCTGTTTTTAACTTAATACTCTAGATGCATGCTGGATAGCGGTCGATGAGTGGAGTAATAGTAGTAGATGCAGAATTGTTTCGATCTACTTGTCACGGATGTGATGCCTATATACATGATCATGCCTAGATATTCTCATAATTATGCTCAATTCTGTCAATTGCTCAACAGTAATTTGTTCACCCACTGTAGAATACTTATGCTCTTGAGAGAAGCCACTAGTGAAACCTATGGCCCCCGAGTCTATTCTCATCATATCAATCTCCATCACTTTAATCTTGCTTTGCTTTTTACTTTGCATTTACTTTTTACTTTGCATCTTTATACCAAAAATACCAAAAATATTATATCTATTAGATCTCACTCTCGTAAGTGACCGTGAAGGGATTGACAACCCCTAATCGCGTTGGTTGCGAGTAGCTATCGCTTTGTGTAGGTACGAGGGACTTGAGTGTGGCCTCCTACTGGATTGATACCTTGGTTCTCAAAAACTAAGGGAAATACTTATGCTACTCTGCTGCATCATCCCTTCCTCTTCGGGGAAAACCAACGAAATCCACTGTCGCGTCTTCCCCGGCTCCGCGTCGTCGCCTTCCTAGGCCTCGCCGTCGTCCACCGCCGTGGTGCTCTCGGCGCGGCGTGGTCAATGTCGTCAACGACCGACTTCCATCGGAAGAGTACTGTACGTGGAGAGGCTTACAGCTGGGTCCACGATAGCCGCAAGGAAATGCCTCCTTATTACATGCAAAATAATTTTTCCTCTACCTGACAGCAGGGACCCACCGGACGGGCCACTGTATTACGCAAAAAAATATTTGCTCCTGACTGCTGGGACCCACCGGACGGACCACCGTATTTCGCAAAAAAACGTTCCCCCCGCTGTCAGCTCGGACCCACTGGAAGTGCCTCCTTATTATGCACAGAAAAATGAATACTCCCCCAGCTAGCTGGGACCCACCATGGTGGGAGGCTGACTTGTGGGCCTACTAAGTTGACGGTGATGGAGGGCTTTGTCAACTTAGTCAATATGAACGATTCTAGATCCAGTGACCGTACGATGTCCATCAAACGACCGTCGTGCTTCTTCAATCTCTGCTCTTCCTGCTCCAGCCGCTCAAACAAGCGCCGGCGGGACTGCCATCCCTCTACTCACCCACACTTGCTGCTATTCTCCGGCACCGGCAGACGAACCAGTAAACCCTCATACAGTGGTACTCCCCTCCGCGTGGGAAACAACTGCCGAGTCTTCCCTGCCTCCGTGTCGTTCCCTTCCTAGGCCTTGCTGTCGTCCACCGCCCTGGTGCTCTCGGCGCGGCCTGGTCAACATGGTCAACGACCGACATGCATCTGAAGTGGACTGTACGTGGAGAGGCTGACCGCTGGGTCCATGGCTGCACACAAGGAAATGCCTCCTTATTACGCGCAAAATAACGATTCCTCCACCTGACATCAGGGACCCACCGAAAGGGCCTTTGTATTTCGCGAAAAAATGTTACCGCCGCTGATAGCTCAGAGCCACCAGCTATAACTTCGCACGCAAGGAAGTGCCTCCTTATTAAGCACAAAAAAATGAATACTCCCCCTGTTAGCTGGGTCCCAGTATAGTGGCAGGCTGACTTGTGGGCCTTCTAAGTTAACGGGGACGGAGGGCTTTGTCAACTTAGTCAATATGCACGATTCTAGCTCCAGTGACCGTACGATGTCCATCCAATGGCCGTAGTGCTTCTTCAACCTCTGGTCTTCTTGCTCCAGCCGCCCAAACCAGCGCCGGTCGTGCCTCGTGCTCCTGCCTCCCGTGGCCAGCTGCGATGCGGCTGAGGCCTCACCGCCCCCTACTACTCCCAGCGCTGGCCAGGCCATCCCTCTACTCACCCACACCCCCTGTTATTTTGCGGCGATGGCAGCCTCACACCGCAGCGAACCAGTGAACCCTCGTACTCCTCTACGTGTGGGCATCCACTGCGCATCTTCCCCGGCTCCGCGTCGTCCCCTTCCTAGGCCTCGCCGTCATCCACCGCCCTGGTGCTCTCGGTGCGGCGTGGTCAACATGGTCAAGCAACGACTTCCATCCGACGTGGACTGTACGTGGAGAGGCTGATAGCTGGGTCCACGGCCGCAGCAAGGAAGTGCCTCCTTATTATGTGCAAAATAATTATTCCTCCACCTGACAGCCGAGACCCACCGGACGGGCCACCGTATTTCACGAAAAAAACGTTTCCTCCCTGACTGCTGGGACACACCAGCTACACCTTCGCACGCAAGGAAGTGAGTTCGAGCAAAAAAAAAACAAAACGATTCGCCCCCTGACTGCTGGGACCCACCAGCTACATCTTCACAAGCAAGGAAGTGCCTGACAGTCGGGACCCACCTGGTCGAAGTGTACGTAGCATTGTCATTCTGGTCGCGAACGTGTACGTACATACTGGTCGATGTAGAGGCGCGCACGTGTTGCAGTAGAGGCGCGCACGTAGCATGTACACGTACGTACAGCGGCCAGGGTGCAAGAAAGAAAATACGGCCACGTATGTGTACATACAGGCGGGGTCTCGAACGCCTACTCGCGCATACGTATGGCCAGGGCTCGTGTACATGGCTGGGTCAGAACGGAGAAACAGCGTCCTCGTCGTGTTCATGGGGAGGCAACAGAATGCGTCATGTTCATCAGGAGGCAACTGAACGCATGGGAGCCAACCGGCTGGGTTGGAACGGAATGCGTAGTCGTGTTCATCAGGAGGGCTTGGACGGAACAGGCGATGGAAACGAGGCCTGGCGTACTGCAGAACGGAGGAAACGAACCTCCTACGGTCGAAACGGGGGTCCTGTTGATCGGGAGGGGTGTGGCGTACCGCAAAACGGAGGAAACAGACCTCCTACGGTCGAAACGGGCGTCCTGTTGATCGGGAGGGGTGTGGCGTACCGCAAAACGGACGAAATGGACCTCCTACGGTCAAAACGGGGGTCATGTTGATCGGGAGGGGTGTGGCGTACCGCAAAACGGACGAAACGGACCTCCTACGGTCGAAACGAGGGTCCTGTTCATCGGGAGGAGTGTGGCGTACCGCAAAACGGGACTCCACGGGATACTGTTCATCTCCACCGTCGACCTCCTCTAGCCTCCATGGGCTCCTGTTCATCCAGCCTCCACCGTGCGCTACTCCACCAGCTACTGTTCAACCACCCCTCCACCGTCTACTGTTCATCCAGCCCTCCACACCACGGGGTCTGGTTCAACCACCCCTCCACGGGCACCCCTCCACCGTCTAGTGTTCATCCAGCCCTCCACCACACCACGGGGTCCTGTTCATCCAGAGGCAACGCCACCGCTCACTGTTCATCCCCCCCCCCCCCGCAACGCTCACTGTTCATCCAATCGATCGACTTCAGTTAGCAGCAGTAGCGAAGGAATCGCTCGATCGGGTTCAGTTAATAGCCATCGATCGATCGCTCGGGTTCAGTAACGCGTAGCCTGCAGTGCAATCGCTCAGGTTCAGTTAGAGCCCAATGCCTTGCTCGGGTTCAGTTAGAGCCAATGCCTCACACACACGCGCGTGCGTGTACGATAGAAACACGCATCGCTCGTCCCCCGACCTCCCACCGTAACCGGGAACTCCTCGAATCCTCCCCCTTGCTTATACCATGGTTTTTTCCATCATGGACGGCCCAAAGAATGTCATGCAGCCGCGCCTCCGGCCCGCCCAGGACGAAAAGCCCATTTTCTATCATGATTTTTTGTCATAGAAGTAGGAGCCCACCACATCTATGATGATACCGGGGTTTGTCACAATTATCGTCATAGAAGTGGCATATGTATGACATAATTTTTTTTCGTTCGGCCCAAAATGTCAGGGATGTGTCTTTTTTGTAGTGCTAGGATGCCTAGGGCCATAATAATAGCTCCAACATATATGTCGAGGCAATAGAGTACCTCAACTCACCGATTAGTGTGGTTAAATTGGCACAAAGGAACATCGAGAACGGAGAGATGGGATTGCAACTGCATCAGACTATTTAGAAACCTGGGATGACTCGAACAGCATAACGGTTGTAAATGCTCAAAAAGATTTAAGACATCCTGCAAAATGGTGGCATAACCGCTCAACATCATAATATCAAGGTTTTGAGGCCAGCTATGAACACACGGAAGTAGTAGGAGCTGAACTGAGACTTGAATCCATCATTCCTATAAGTCTATAGATTAGTAACACATGATCCTGATAGAAAGATGAGAAGGCTAGTTCTTAATCCCCGTAGAAGAGAAGAGGATGACTCAGATCAGAAGGGTATAAGGTAAAGGAGTAAAAAGAGCCTTAGGTTCCCTTCCACAATCAATTCCTTTATATAACTAAAGCATTTCTAGACTCGAATTCGACTAGTTTGGCTTGGTAATCCTATAGGCAGTCAAGCTCTGATACCAAAGCTGTCAGGACCTCGATCCTAAGTCACACCGATCTAGCATGTAACAGGCCAAATCACTTTGCGACCTGACGCACGGTATTCCCACGGGTGCCACCTTACCTGGCCTAGGACTGTTTGCGCCTTTTGGCTCACGTATATGATAGTGTCGCTAGCTTCCGTATGACAGAGAACCCGGGCCAACATGACTAGCTGTAAACCCAAAGTGGCACTAACTTACAGGGACAGGCATACATGACCCAGCAACGAACGTGCCGGTCATCAGCGAGTGAATCCGGGCTGTAGCAGCTGGGCTAACAGAACTCCGGTAGACACCGCGTGACATTTCCCCGAAGGGACGGACATAGGAACGAAGAAGGACACATGCCGGCCAGCCTAAGTGTTCCGGAGCAGTAGAAAGTACCATGGCTCAGTGGAAGCACTAGGAGACATTTCCTGGTAAGAGAGACTACCAAGGATAAACAACTAGGTTGTTGGATCCCGCACATACCAAGCATTTCAAATCATACACACAATATGCTCGATATGTGCAAATACAACATGGCATCACAACAAAACTCTACAACTCAAAGTATTTATTCATTAGACTCCGAAGAGCCAGATATTACAAACATGGGTCCGAGGACCCAGCATTCAAGTCATACAAGCAACAAGCACAAGCGGAAGCTTAACTTGTCTGAGTACAGACAACTACAAATGAAAAAGGCTGAGAAGCCTTACTATCTACAAGACCCTGCCGAGGGCACAAAATCGTAGCTGAGGTAACAAGCTAAATGTAGAAGCCTGACTATCTACTGAAGTCTCTCTGCAAAAACATAAATTAAGCAAACGTGAGTACAAATGTACCCAACAAGACTTACATCAGAACTAGCTACATATGCATCAGTATCAACAAAGGGGGTGGTGGAGTTTAACTGCAGCAAGCCATCTTTGACTCAGTGGCTATCCTGTACTACGAATGCAAGTAACTCTTTTGAGGTGGCGCACACGAGTCCACATATTCACCAATCAATACACCACTATGGATCCGCTCCTGTCTCCCTACGAGAACGCCATCCATAGCACTCACGCTTATCTTGCGCATTTTAGAGTGTCCACTTTCACTTGTCTATGAACTGTATAGGCAACCCAGAAGTCCTTTATCACGGACGCGACTATTCGAATAGATGAAGTTAACCCTGCAGGGGTGTACTTCTTCACACACGCTCTCGCCACTTACCACCATGTACACGTCGTGTATATCGGCAACCTTCAAGTGGAAGCCTGGCGAGGGAGTCGGCCATGACCTGACTAACCACACAAGTCTCTAGTCCAGGTTTATCGCCTATTCGGGTTCCATCCGCGAGGAGATCCGCCCGGGGTTTCGCTCACGGCCCCAAACAATGAGAGCAGGGTTCCCGAGGCACCAAACATGCGTCCCGGTACACCGTGCCTCGTGTCTCTACCGCATCATAGCCCACCCCTAGGGTCAGCGCTACGCACGGCCCCCAAAACATATCCTACAAACACCAGAAACTAGTTGCAACTCCTGGACAGAGATGAAGGCGATTAATAAGCCGAGAGGGGTCGAGTTACCGGAACCCAATGCGTGGTAGTAACTGTTCATGGATCACAAACACAGGACTCAGTTCCTGAGGATTGTTTCAATGAGACAACCCACCATGTACTCCTACGTGGCCTCTCACCGCTACCTTTACCAAATCATGTTCACACACTTAGCTCCCAACAGTAAGACATGTTCACCACATTCCAATTCATCCCCGGTGAATCAGACCAGACTCAACTCTAAGCAGTAGCAGGCATGACAACAAGCATGAATGAGTAGGCACATCAGGGCTCAAACAACTCCTACTCATGCTAGTGGTTTTCATCTATTTACTGTGGCAATGACAGGTCATGCAGAGGAAAGGGGTTCAACTACCGCAACATGTAACAGTTGAAGCGTTGTTGTCCTAATGTAGTAAAAGAGAGCAGAAGCGAGAGAGTGGGATTGTATCGGAATGAACAAGGGGGTTTTGCTTGCCTGGCACTTCTGAAGATGATATAGCTCTTCATCGGTGTCATTGATCACATCGTCGAAACCACGTCTATCAAGAGGGGACAACCACCGCCAAACAAGAGGGAACGCAATCAATGCAATGCAACAATATGATGCATGATCATGACAATATGCCGTGATTTGAGGTAATGCAACTAGCAACAGGTTAAATGAAGTTGGTTTGAATCCAAGATTCAAATTCAAACTCCATATGTGGATATTCAGATGCAATTTACATTATTTGTCCTAAACAACAGCTATAAGTTGTTCTAACATGCATGAAAATGGTATAGTTGAATAGATTGGATTTTTCTGATCATTTTTCATATATAATTTATCTTATTTGGAGTTATAGATAATTTTCTATGAATTTTAGAAGTTTTGGGCATTTTCTGAATTAAATAAATCATTTCTAATATATTTTAAATCCCAGAGGATATTTACTGCATCAACATGATGTCACCATGATGTCAGAAGGTCAACGGGTCGGTCTAGGTCAAACCTGACTAGTGTGACCCATATGTCAGTGTCTAACTAACTAACTAACCTAAGTTAATTAGCACTAATCTAATCCTATTCTAGATTAGTTAAGGCCCTGGGCCCACATGTCAGTATCAACAGGGCTAATTAAGCTTAATTAACAGTTAAACAAAATTAGCAGGGGCCCGGCCCACTTGTCAGCGACCCAGGGGAGGACAAATCGCTGGTCAAACCGGGGCTAACCCGCCGGCGTTTAGCCGCCGGCGGCAGCAGACGCAGTGGAGGGCTCGGGCTCGCTTCTCCGACGACCAAAAGGATGGCGGGGAGCGGCTACGGGGATCCGGAGCTCGCCCGCATCCAGCGCAGCATGCAGCAGCAGCTAGGGCGACCGGAGCTCGTCGGAAACGAGCTTGAGGTGGCTGCCGGAGTTCGGGAGTTGGCGGTTTCGGCGCTGCGGTGCACGGCAGGAGCAACATGTGATGATTTTGGGGTCCTGGTGTTGCACTGAGCATGGTGGTGTGCTCGGTCGTGGCCTTAGGTGACAGTGGCCACAGCGGTGACATGAATGGAGGCGAAAAGCTCTCGGCTCCGACGGGCATCGGCGTTAGAGGAAGGAAACGAGCTAGGGGAGAGGGAGATCAACGCAGTGGCTCATAGCGGATCCAAAGGCGTCACCAGAGAGCTCGGGGATGCGTTGTGGACGACGAATCAGCGATGAAGATCTCCGGTGCCCGACAATGAACACGACAACGTCGGTGATGTTGCGGGCTTGCGTGAGTAGGCATGGAGCTTCAGGACGACGTGGCGGAGACGAGGGATACGTCGGGGAGGCGAGGCGGTGGCTCAGGGCGCGGTAACGGTGAGCGGCGGCAACAGCGTCTCTCGGGTGATGCGAGGGAGAGAGCCAGAGGAGGGTAAGGGGGACTGGGAGAGCGAGAGAGGGTCGAGGGGGTGGCGTGGCTGCACCAGGGAAGGCCAGGGCAAAGTGGCAAGCAGGAGGTGGCCGTGCGCGTGCTGGCGCGCCACGGGCACACGCCCTTCATCCTCCTGGCAAGAGGAGGAAGACGACGGGGGAGGTAGAGATGGGTTGGGCCGGCAAGCTACAGTGTTGGTCCGGTTGGTGGGTTGCGCAGGTGAGGCCGGGTAAGGTTCTCTCGCTCTCTTTTATTTTCTGTTTTTATATTTCTTCTGCAACTTTGTGGCTTTTCTAAAAACACTAAAACTAACTGAAAAATCATGAAACTGCTCATGCCCACTTTTTGGAATTTTTACAAAAGTAAACATTTTAGTTTATGATTATTTGGACATTTAAAATATTTTACAGCATTTTAAATGCCCAAATGCAAATACCATATGATTTAATTCAATGATCCAAGTTATCATAGAAATATGTGCAATATTTTTGGCAGAGGTTCAAGACCAATCAAAAAATGATGAACATTTTGTGAAGGCCATTTTGGGTTCATTGAGGCAATTTTCAGTTGAAACTATTATTGCCAGGGGGTGCTAGGGTTTTGTTAGTCCCCATTTCAAATTCATTTGAAATTAAACATGATGCACACATGAAGCTGGCCTAGCCAGAACTAGGGATGTGACATGCGCGCAGTTTCTCGCGGCACCGAGCGAAAAAATTTAGCCAGCACGGAAATATCTATCTCCCCGCCCCCTCCCTCCTACCAAAAGCCACATTTCCACTGTTCCTCCTTGCTTTCCAAGTTCAAACCTTCACTGCTGCTTACTGGTAGCTCAGCCTCCTCGCCGACGACCCTTCTTCTTGCAGTGCCGCCTCCTCGCCGGCTACCCTTCTTCTTGCAGCACCGCCTCCCCGCCGGCGACCCTTCTTCTTGCGGCGCGGCCTCCTCACCGCTAACCCTTCTTCTTGCTATGTGGCCTCATCGATATGGTCAGGTAATCCACACCCCACCCAGACCATCCTCCTCCTTTCATGTCCCACATGCCCCGAGCGACGGAGCGACGCCTTCCACCGAAATCACCGCCCCTCCTCCAATTAAGCGCCGCCCACAGCCATTTTGCACGTATTATAACGTGGAGCTGAGTAGCATGCGGCCGCATGCGCGAACAAGGTCGCTATGGCTGCCATGCGTGTCGACCGCCAGATCCTAGAGGAGCACCTCGTCTTCGAGGCCACTGTCGACACCGCCACGCGGTTGTCTACTTTAAAATATAGTTCATGATGTTTTCTCGAGGCCACCGCCAGTGCCTTCTAGTGATTTGTTCTCTGTAATGTTAATATGCAATCTGATGTTCAGTTAACAGTTTGGTCCTCTGAAATGTAATGCCCAGTTAACACTTTCGTCCAACAATTGCTACATTTTGTAGTACTGTTCTCAAGCATTCTTTGTTTTGTTAACTGTCTTATCTTCTAGTACATGTTTCTATTCTGCAATGTCATGCTCAGTTAACTATTTTGGTTCATTTGGTCTGTTGTCCATTTAACTGTTTGGTTCAGTTCTGCAATTTGATTTTCATTTGTTGTGGGTCAATTTTGTATTGTTATGCATGTGACACCAATCGAATTTGGCTGTACTCCATACATATTCTACTGATAGTATGGCAACTCTCAGTTAACTTGATCAAGATCTTCCTTATGCGCGTTGTAGGGAAACAATGGGAGACACTACGGTTTACCATCGAGGTTTGTTCAAGCAGGGTCCTCTGGCTAATAGCACATTATTGTGCAGTTGTAGGAATCATTCTAATATTTAGGTTTCTTACAATTAGGTCTTGCACATGTAGGTCCTGCTGTGAGAGGCTTAGACCCACTGTTCGACCCATTTTGCATATGGGGAAATGAGAAGTCCATGAATATTAGTCAAGTCAAGAAACTCAGAAAGATTGTTAGGATGAAGAAACTTGCGATGAATAACAGCAAGATCTTTGTTTGCACAATGAAGAAGACATCAGACAACTATAGGATGGTACCAACTCTTTTACCTTGTCTTTACCCCTTGCGCCATTTCAAAATTTACAACAACGAGTTATGCATAGCTATGTTTTTAGTACTTTTCAAAGCAGTTCACCGATGATTACCTCTCAAACCACCTGCATGGTCAAGAGGCGAGGAAGATATTCATTCAACACCCACAGTACAATATTGAAGTCTTGCTGAAGAAGACGAAGGTTGGGCTGGCAATTATCCATAGTCACTGGCCTAAAGTTGCAAGGACATTCAACATCACTGAAGGCTCAATATTTGCCTTCTGCTTCTGCAGTTTCCTAGATGAGGTTCATCTGTCTATTTACAGTGTATGATGCTACTTTCCAAAGGTTTTTGATGCTGCATGTGAAACTTGGTTCTATTGTGTAATGGCATAACTGAGTGCCAAAGCTATCTGATGTAATTTGATTATGAAATCCTGGTAGCGTTTATACGGATATGAAATATTTGGCGTGTTTTATAAGAAATATCAGTTTGATTAGTACATGGATTATCAATAATAGGCTAATTAACCTGCTTATTGGGGTTTTCTATTGCAAAAGGTTACTCAGACAACACCGTGGGCGATGAACTCAAACAACCCGCACGGTTTCTAGAAAGTAGGCGTGTTCAATCAACTAACAATCACGCACGGCTTCCGGCATCGAACTGTTTGCGTTAGGTCACCTTGCACAAACGTTTCCACACAAAGAACTATGTGTGATATACATACTTACGGAAATGCTTTTCTAGGATTCACCGTGTGGGATGTACATACCTACGGAAATGATTTTCTAGGATTCATAGTGTGGGATCTACATACCTACGAAATTGATTTTCTCGGATTCACCGTGTGGGATGTACATACCTACGGAAATGGTTTTCTCGGATTACCGTGTGGGATGTACATACCTACATAAATGATTGGGTTTTGATGCCTCGCCTGGTCGCACATGGCCCCAGCCTGGGTCCTAGGAGGGCCTATCCCCGACGATTTCTGGGTCGTGTGGGAAGGACACCCTATCGCACACACTCACTTGGAGACGATTCCAAATGCCTTCGTGGAAAGGGGTTAAAAACCGTTTGTTTAGCACGTCATTGTACCAGTGATTTCCTCCATGAGAATCGGGACATCTTCGCATGGTCTCCCAAGGACATGCTGGGTGTTTCGATGAATTTCGCTGAGCACAAGCTACATGTCAGATCAGATGCAAAACCAGTCAAGTAGTCCCTCCGCCGTCTGTCAGAGGAAAAAAGAAGAATTGTTAGTGAAGAGATAGCCTGACTCCTAGCAGCCTGCTTCATTATGGAAGTATCCTTTCCAGAATGGCTAGCCAACCCAGTCCTTGTACTGAAGAAGAAGAATAAGTAGCACATGTGTATTGACTACACCAGCCTCAACAAAGCATGCCCCAAAGATCCATTTGCTCTGCCTCGGATTGATCAAGTGATAGACTCCACAGCCGAATGTGAGCTGCTGTATTTCCTTGATGCCTACTCCGACTACCACCAGATCAAGCTGAACCCGGCCGATCAGCTGAAGACCGCTTTCATCACACCATTCAGAGCTTCTGCTACCTGACCATGACATTCGGCTTGAGAAATGCTGGTGCCACTTTTCAACGTTGCATGTAGAAGTACCTCCTGAAGCAACTCGGTAGAAATGCCCACGTCTACGTAGATGATATTGTGGTGAAGACGGAGAAGCGTGGCAACCTCTTGGAAGATCTCAAGGAGACTTTTGACAATCTCCACCGTTTTCAAATTAAGCTCAACCTAGAGAAGTGTGTCTTCGGAGTCCCAGCCGGCCAACTCATTGGCTTCCTTGTCTCAGAACGCGGCATCGAATGGAACACTGTGAAGATCAAGGCCATTGAGCGGATGGCAAGACCCACCCGATTGCGAGACGTTCAGAAGTTCACCGGCTGCTTGGCATCCATCAGCCGCTTCATCAGTCGACTGGGCGAGAAGGCTCTTCCCCTGTACCAGTTAATGAAGAAAACCACTCATTTCGAGTGGAACAACAAAGTGGGCGAGGCCTTCCTCCAACTTAAGAATATGCTGACTACGGCGCCTGTCCTGGCAGCTCTGGCTGCTAAGGAGACCATGTTCCTATACATCGCCGCCACCAGCCGGGTGGTCAGCACTGTCATTGTGGTAGAGCGCCCAGAAGACGGCAGGTCGCAAGCAGTCTAGAGGCACGTGTACTACTTGAGTGAGGTGTTGTCGGCCTCCAAACAGAATTGCCCCCACTACCAGAAGATGTGCTACAGCGTGTACTTTGCTGCCAAGAGCTCAAGCAATATTTCCAAGAGCACTCCATCATGGTCGTTTGCACCGCCCTGCTTGCTGAGATAATAGACAACAAAGATGCATCAGGCCGAGTGGCCAAATGGGCCATCAAGCTAGCCCCTTACACCATCTTCTACCAGCCACGCACCACCATCAAGTCCCAAGTACTGGCCGACTTCCATGTCGACTAGGCCAAGGCCCAGTACCTGCCGCCACCTCCGGACTCCACCGATTGGCGGATGCACTTTGATGGCTCGAAGATGTGCACCAGCTTGGGAGTCGGCATCGTCCTCACATTTCCCAAAGGTGAAAATCTCAGATACACGCTGGAAATTCACTTTGCCGCCTCCAACAATGTGGCCGAGCACGAGGCGCTCATACACGGACTCTGACTGGCCAAGGAGATTGGCATCCGCTAGATTCTGTGCTACGGCGACTCGGACTTGGTGGTCCAGCAGTCATGTGGCGACTGAGACGCCAAGGATGCAAACATGGCGACCTACCGCTTCCTCGTCCAGCAGATCAGCGGATACTTTGATGGGTGCGAATTCCTTCACATGCCACGGGCCGACAACGCGCTAGCTGATGCCCTGGAATGGATCGGCTCCACCCTCCAAGCGATACCAGTCGGCATCTCCCTCCAGTGCCTCCACAAGCCGTGTATCAAGACTTCGCCGGAATCAGAGTCCATCTTCATATCGACTGCTCCCGGAACAGTCGGATCCGACTCGTGGGCTGCAGCAGCCACCCTGGGGACTTCGGTAGGCGGCTCGGGGACTGCGGCAGTCGCATGATACGTCTCCAGCGTATCTATAATTTTTGATTGCTCCATGCTATTATATTATCTATTTTGGATGTTAATGGGCTTTATTTTACACTTCTATATCATTTTTTGGACTAACATACTAATCGGAGGCCTAGCCCAAATTGCTGTTTTTTTTCCTATTTTAGGGTTTCGAAGAAAAGGAATATCAACCGGAGTCCAAACGGAATCAAACGTTCAGGAACATGATTTTCTCAACAAATGTGATCCAGAAGACTTGGAGTGGCCATCAAGAAACAAGGGAGGAAGGCACGAGGCAGGGGGGCGCGCCTACCCCCCTGGGCGCGCCCTCCACCCTCGTGGGCCCTCCGTTGCTCCACCGACGTACTTTTTCCTCCTATATAAGTCCACGTACCCCCCAAATATCCACTAGCACCACAAAAACCTAATTCCATAGCCGCAACCTTCTGTACTCGAGAGATCCCATCTCGGGGCCTTTTCCGGAGCTCCACCGGAGGGGGCATTGATCAGGGAGGGCCTTTACATCAACTCCATGGCCTCTTCGGTGATGTGTGAGTAGTTTCTTCAGACCTACGGGTCCATAGTTATTAGCTAGATGGCTTCTTCTCTCTCTTTGGATCTCAATACAAAGTTCTCCTTGATTTTCTTGGAGATCTATTCGATGTAATCTTCTTTTGCGGTGTGTTTGTCGAGATCCGATGAATTGTGGGTTTATGATCCAGATTATCTATGAACAATATTTGATTCTCCTGTGAATTCCTTTATGTATGATTGGTTTATCTTTGCAAGTCTCTTCGAATTATCAGTTTGGTTTGGCCTACTAGATTGATCTTTCTTGCAATGGGAGAAGTGCTTAGCTTTGGGTTCAATCTTGCGGTGTTCGATCCTAGTGTCAGAAAGGGAACTAGTACGTATTGTATTATTGCCATCGAGGATAAAAAGATGGGGTTTATATCATATTGCATGAGTTTATCCCTCTACATCATGTCATCTTCCTTAAAGCATTACTCTGTTCTCTTGAACTTAATACTCTAGATGCATGCTGGATAGCGGTCGATGTGTGGAGTAATAGTAGTAGATGCAGGCAGGAGTCGGTCTACTTGTCTCGGACGTGATGCCTATATAAATGATCATACCTAGATATTCTCATAACTATGCTCAGTTCTATCAATTGCTCGATAGTAATTCGTTTACCCACAGTAATACTTATGCTCTTGAGAGAAGCCACTAGTGAAACCTATGGCCCCCGGGTCTATCTTCCATCATATTAATCTTCCAATACTTAGTTATTTCTTTTGCCTTTTATTTTACTTTGCATCTTTATTTCTCTTTATCATAAAAATACCAAAAATATTATCTTATCATATCTATCAGATCTCACTCTCGTAAGTGACCAAGAAGGGCTTGACTACCCCTTTATCGCATTGGTTGCGAGGTTCTTATTTGTTTGTGCAGGTGCGTGGGACTTAAGCCTGATCTCCTACTGGATTGATACCTTGATTCTCAAAAACTGAGGGAAATACTTACGCTGCTTTACTGCATCACCCTTTCCTCTTCAAGGGAAAACCAACGCAGTGCTCAAGAGGTAGCATCACACCTGGCCCGAGGACTTCAGAACCCAGCTCAAGGGATGCAGCAGGCGGCCCGAAGACTTCAGTAGGCTGCTTGGGGACTACAACAGTCGCACCCGACCCGGGGGCTGCAGCATGCGGCCCGAGGACTTTAACAACGCAGGAAGTGGTGGCCGGCTCCAACCCGCCACCTCCCAACCCAACCGCCCTGGTACCAGTGGCCGTGATGATAGTGGTCGAAGCACCATCATGGGCGCAGCCCATCCTCAACTTCCCGGTAAGAGGAGAGCTACCAGCCGATGAGATCCTGGCCCGGCAGGTGCAACGCCGGGCAGCAGCATACACGATAGTAAACAGAGAGCTTGCCAGGCGCAGTGGCACTAGCGTCTTCCAGCGTTGTGTCGAGCCAGAGGAAGGCAGAGCAATCCTCAAAGATATTCATCAAGGCGAGTGCGGTCACCACGCGGCCTCCAGATCCCTTGTCAAAAAAGCTTTCCGCCATGGTTTCTTCTGGCCGACTGCTTTGGGTGACGCCAAGGATTTGGTCAAGAAGTGCAACGGATGCCAACGTTTCAGTTCCAAGCAACACCCGTCGGCTTCTGCACTCAACACCACCCCCTCACTTGGCCTTTCGCCGTCTGGGGGCTGGACATGGTGGGCCCATTCAAGGCAGCACGCGGCGGCATGACCCATCTGCCGGTCGCCGTGGACAAGTTCACCAAGTGGATTGAAGCAAAGCCAATCAAGAAACTGAATGGTCTGACTGCTGTGACCTTCATTGCAGATATCAATGTCCGGTACGGTGTGCCGCACAACATCATCACCGACAACGACACAAACTTTGCCAAAGGTGCCTTAGCCCGTTTCTACGCGACGCAGGGCATCCGACTAGACCTAGCGTCCGTTGCCCATCCACAGTCAAACGGCCAAGTCGAGCGAGCAAATGGCCTCATCTTGTCCAGCATCTAGCCCCGACTGGTCGAGCCACTGGAGCGCTTGGTCGGCTACTGGATTGACGATCTGTCGGCCGTCCTCTAGAGTCTCCGAACCATGCCGAACAAATCAACTGCCTTCACTCCTTTCTTCCTTTTGTACGGGGCCGATGCCGTCATCCCAACTGCCATCGAGTTTGACTCACCTCGTGTCACCATGTACACGGAGGTGGAAGCAAAGGAATCACGAGAAGACGACGTCGACCTGCTGGAAGAGGGCCGACTGCTAGCACTCAGCCGGTCCGCCATCTACCAGCAGGGCCTGCGCCGCTACCACACCCGGAAGGTCGGGCCTCGATATTTATGAGAGGGAGACCTTGTGCTCCGACTGACCCAGCGAACAACCGGCTAGCACAAGCTCTCGGCCCCGTGGGAGGGCCCCTTTGTCATCAGCAAAGCCTTGGGCAACGACTCCTACTACCTCATCGACGCGCAGAAGCCTAGGGCGCGCAGGAGGGATGATTCCGGCAAGGAGACAGAGCGTCCATGGAATGCAAATCTCCTTCGAAGATTTTACAATTAATACAATATGTACCACGGTACCTTTTGTATTAAGAGCAAAGACATCAGGTCCCTCGAGGAGCACTCGTGGGCTGCCCTTTTTATCTATATGATAAGATTATTCCTATGAACGTGTTATTCTTTTCTTCCTTCCGCCTGGCATCGGGTCCGACCAGTCGGCCCGGGGGCTCGCCGCCTTGTCCTATGCTGATAATACCTGCAGTCGGACAAGTAGTGTGCCGACATCTAAGCCCTCCCTTGCCAAAAGCCGCAGCTCATAGAGCGACTGTCCGGCTAGCAGGGCGGCAGCCAAAGGGAAGACGGCAAAGGAAAAAAGCCAAGACAGAACAGAAGAGAAAGGCAAAGTGGAACCCGGCAAAGCACAAACTTGTGCGAGTAAATTAATTCACATAAGGCCCTCGGCCAGCATTCAATAGAATTTGAAAATACACCCCCAACTGGTGGAATTGCGTGAAACTAATTTGTCCAAAAGATTACAAGAACAGGAAAATATAAGATAAATTGTCCGTCTAGGCCAAGGGAGTAGCAGGCGGGTCCGGTAGGTTGACGGAGGCTGCGGCGCCCGATGGTGGAGCGACCGACTGTGATGTCTCGGCCTGATCAGCTCCGGCAGCAGTCGGCGCGGTAACGCGCGGCTTGTTGGTTGAGACTTAGTCAGGTTGAGGCCGGCTGTCCGCTCCGCCGTCCAGTGTGTCATCTTCGCCTTCCTCGTCCTCCTTGTCTTCACCCTCGTCGCTGGAGGTAATCTCCTGCACCGAGTCCTCCCCATACTCCGGGTTCAGCCCGAACCAGTTGGGCGGCACTTCAGCGCCCTCCTCGTTCATCTCAGGGATGAACACGGTGGTTTCGGCATAATCGACGATCGCCGCCATGCATTGAGCAAGGTCGCGGCTTGCCACTTCCAGCTCTGGGGCTGCCTCCTGCCGGAAGGTGGCTAGCTGGGCCAGGTCCAGGCCCGAGTACCACGCCTTGGCGAACTCAATGGCCTTCTGAGCGCCAGCCTGAGCCGCGACGTCCCTCCAAGCCTCGGAGCAGTTGACTGCTACCTCCAGCCAGTCGGCGGTCCAGCTGGGGGTGCATGGGATCTGAGCATCCAGCCAGAGGGCAGTCAGCACCTGAGCCCCAACGCACTGCAGATGGCTGAGCATCCGATGAGCCGGCTGCAAGCGTGCCTGGACGGCGAGAAGCTGCTCGCCGAGAGTCTGGGGCGCATTGGGTGCGATTTCTGCACCGGCCCGTCTTCGCTCATCGCAGCGCACCTCGATGGCCTGGCTGACGGCGACTGATATGTCTCCAACGTATCTATAATTTTTGATTGCTCCATGCTATATTATCTACTGTTTTGGACATTATTGGGCTTTATTATCCACTTTTATATTATTTTTGGGACTAACCTATTAACCGGAGGCCCAGCCCAGAATTGTTGTTTTTTGCCTGTTTAAGGGTTTCGAAGAAAAGGAATGTCAAACGGAGTCCAAACGGAATGAAACCTTCGGGAACGTGATTTTCTCAATGAACAAGACCAGAGACACTTGGACCCTACATCAAGAAAAGAAACAGGAGGCCACGAGGTAGGGGGCGCGCTTGCCTACCCCAGGCGCGCCCTCCACCCTCGTGGGCCCCCTGTTGCTCCACCGACGTACTCCTTCCTCCTATATATACCTACGTACTCCCAAACGATCAGATACGGAGCCAAAAACCTAATTCCACCGCCGCAACTTTCTGTATCCACGAGATCCCATCTTGGGGCCTGTTCCGGAGCTCCGCCGGAGGGGGCATCGATCACGGATGGCTTCTACATCAACACTATAGCCCCTCCGATGAAGTGTGAGTACTTTACCTTAGACCTACGGGTCCATAGTTAGTAGCTAGATGGCTTATTCTCTCTTTTTGGATATCAATACAATGTTGTCCCCCTCTCCTGTGGAGAACTATTTGATGTAATCTTCTTTTTGCAGTGTGTTTGTTGAGACCGATGAATTGTGGGTTTATGATCAAGTCTATCTATGAATAATATTTGAATCTTCTCTGAATTCTTTTATGTATGATTGGTTATCTTTGCAAGTCTGTTCGAATTATCAGTTTGGTTTGGCCTACTAGATTGATCTTTCTTGCAATGGGAGAAGTGCTTAGCTTTGGGTTCAATCTTGCGGTGTCCTTTCCCAGTGACAGTAGGGGCAGCAAGGCACGTATTGTATTTGTTGCCATCGAGGATAACAAGATGGGGTTTTCTTCATATTGCATGAGTTTATCCCTCTACATCATGTCATCTTGCTTAAGGCGTTACTCTGTTTTTAACTTAATACTCTAGATGCATGATGGATAGCGGTCGATGAGTGGAGTAATAGTAGTAGATGCAGGCAGGAGTCGGTCTACTTGTCTCGGACGTGATGCCTATATACATGATCATACCTAGATATTCTCATAACTATGCCCAATTCTGTCAATTGCTCAACAGTAATTTGTTCACCCACCGTAGAATACTTATGCTCTCGAGAGAAGCCACTAGTGAAACCCATGGCCCCCGGGTCTATCTTTATCATATTGATCTCCTACTACTTAGTTATTTCCTTTGCTATTTACTTTGCCTTTATTTTACTTTGCATCTTTATCATAAAAATACCAAAAATATTATCTTATCATATCTATCAGATCTCACTCTCGTAAGTGGCCTTATAGGGATTGACAACCCCTATTTGCATTGGTTGTGAGGATTTATTTCTTTTGTGCAGGTACGAGGGACTCGCGTGTAGCCTCCTACTGGATTGATACCTTGGTTCTCAAAAACTGAGGGAAATACTTACGCTACTTTGCTGCATCATCCCTTCCTCTTCAGGGAAAACCAATGCAATGCTCAAGAGGTAGCAAGAAGGATTTTTGGCGCCGTTGCCGGGGAGGTCTATGAAAAAGTCAACATACCAAGTACCCATCACATACCCTTATCTCCCGCATTACATTATTTGCCATTTGCATCTCGTTTTCCTCTCCCCCCACTTCACCCTTGCCGTTTTATTCGCCCTCTCTCTCTCTCTATCCTTCCTCTCTATTTGCCTCTTTTTGTCCGCTTGCTTTTTGTTTGCTTGTGTGATTAGTTCGTTTGCTTGTCGTTATTGGTAGTCCCTTATCTTATCCGTTATGTCCTGAGAATGAAATTCTAAATTTTAAGCAAAGGGAGGGAGAAAATCTAAAAGATGGTTGGTATAGAATTTGCAATGCTCAAAATAGATCTACTAGGAAGCAATCTACTTCCGTTCTCCTTCGCAATTTTTATGTAGGCATTACTCCTTGGCACCATTATGTTCTTGATACTATCACCGGAGGGAACTTTTTGGGTAGCCATACTTTTGATTCTTATAATGCTATGTTAGATTTATTTGGCTCACCCCCTCTCTTGGTTAATGGAACTATATTAACTTTGGAGCATGTAATGCAAAGGCTTGAAATTATTGAAAATAAGGTTGCTACCGTAGAGTTAATTGAAAATTTGGATAAAAAGATCCATAGCCGAATCTCTCAATATGGATCTAAAGTAGGAGTTACTTTGAAAGATATTAAAGAAAAGGAACCCATAGTAAATGAGAAAATAAATCACGATTCCGTTAGGATCGTTAATCTTGAGAATATTATTACCAACTTGGGAACCGCTTTTTCTTCCATAAAGAATACTCCAAGTCCTTCCACTAAAGTTGCCAAGATTATGTACGTTCCTAAAAATAAGGGTGAATCCCCTAGTAAGGATGCAGATCTCAAATCTATAAGTATTCATCCCAATTTTTTTCTATCATTAAGGAACCATTTGTTATGAATGAATTTTTCGATCTTGTTCCTAAAAGTTTGATAATTAATAAAAATAAAGAAATTCCTAAAGATGGTAGATGCCTCATTGAATAATTGCCCACCAAAGATGGCAACACCTAGATCTATTCTTGATTGTTATGCCTAGCTAGGGGCGTTAAACGATAGCGCTTGTTGGGAGGCAACCCAATTTTATTTTTATTCCTTGCTTTTTGCTCCTGTTTAGTAATAAATAATTTATCTAGCCTCTGTTTTGGTTGTGTTTTTTGTGTTTAATTAGTGTTTCTGCCAAGTAGAACCGTTGGGAAGACTTGGGGAAAGTCTTGTTGAACTTGCTGTAAAAAACAGACACTTTAGCGCTCACGAGAACTGCTGATATTTTTATTTGGAAAGTGCTATTTAGTTAATTCTTTTTGCAGATGATTAATATATAAATTCCTCACGTCCATCAATGTATTTTAGAATTTTTGGGGTTCCAGATCTTGTGCTAGCTACAGATTACTAGAGACTGTTCTGTTTTTGACAGATTCTGTTTTTCGTGTGCTATTTGCTTATTTTGATGAATCTATGGCTAGTAAAATAGTTTATAAACCATAGAGAAGTTGGAATACAGTAGGTATAACACCAATATAAATAAAGAATGAGTTCATTACAGTACCTTGAAGTGGTCTTTTATTTTCTTTCGCTAACGGAGCTCATGGGATTTTCTACTTTAAGTTTTGTGTTGTGAAGTTTTCAAGTTTTGGGTAAAGATTTGATGGATTATGGAACAAGGAGTGGCAAGAGCCTAAGCTTGGGGATGCCCATGGCACCCCCAAGATAATCTAAGGACACCTAAAATCCAAAGCTTGGGGATGCCCTGGAAGGCATCCCCTCTTTCGTCTACTTCTATCGGTAACTTTACTTGGAGCTATATTTTTATTCGCCACATGATACGTGTTTTGCTTGGAGCGTCTTGTATTATTTGAGTCTTTGCTTGTTAGTGTACCACAATCATCCTTGTTGTACACACCTTTTGAGAGAGCCATACATGATTTGGAATTTTTTAGAATACTCTATGTGCTTCACTTATATCCTTTGAGTTATATAATTTTGCTCTAGTACTTCACTTATATCTTTTAGAGCACGACAGTGGATTTGTTTTATAGAAACTATTGATCTCTCATGCTTCACTTAGATTATTTTGAGAGTCTTAAATAGCATGGTAATTTGCTTAAAATCTAATATGAAAGGTATTCAAGAAAAAAAATTCTCTTATGAGTGTGTTGAATACTATGATAAGTTTGATACTTGATAATTGTTTTGAGATATGGAGATGGTGATATTAAAGTCATGCTAGTTGAGTAGTTGTGAATTTGAGAAATACTTGTGTTGAAGTTTGTGATTCCCGTAGCATGCACGTATGGTGAACCGTTATGTGATGAAGTCGGAGCATGATTTATTTTTTGATTGTCTTCCTTATGAGTGGCGGCCGGGGACGAGCGATGGTCTTTTCCTACCAATCTATCCCCCTAGGAGCATGCGCGTAATACTTTGCTTTGATAATTTGTAGATTTTTGCAATAAGTATATAAGTTATTTATGACTAATGTTGAGTCCATGGATTATACACACTCTCACCCTTCCACCTTTGCTAGCCTCTCTAATACCGTGCACCTTTCGCCGCTATCATACACCCACCATATACCTTCCTCAAAACAGCCACCATACCTACCTATTATGGCATTTCCATAGCCATTCCGAGATATATTGCCATGAAACTTTCACCGTTCCGTTATCAAGTTGTAAATTTTGAGTTGTAAGAAAAATATAAGTGTGATGATCATCGTTATTAGAGCATTGTCCCAGTGAGGAAAGGATGACGGAGACTATGATTCCCCCACAAGTCGGGATGAGACTCCGGATGAAAATAAATAAATAAAAGAGGCCAAAGAAGCCCAAAGAAAAAATAGAAAGAAAAGAGGCCAAAAAAAAGAAAAGAGAAAATGTCCAAAAAAAGAGAGAGAAGGGACAATGTTACTATCCTTTTACCACACTTGTGCTTCAAAGTAGCACCATGATCTTCATATTAGAGAGTCTCTCATGTTATCACTTTCATATACTAGTGGGAATCTTTCATTATAGCACTTGGCTTGTATATTCCAATGATGAGCTTCCTCAAAATGCCCTAGGTCTTCATGAGCAAGCAAGTTGGATGCACACCCAGTTAGTTTCTTTTTGAGCTTTCATATACTTATAGCTCTAGTGCATCCGTTGCATGGCAATCCCTACTCACTCACATTGATATCTATTGATGGTCATCTTCATAGCCCGTTGATATGCCTAGTTGATGTGAGACTATCTTCTCCCTTTTTGTCTTCTCCACAACCACCACTCTATTCCACCTATAGTGCTATATCCATGGCTCACGCTCATGTATTGCATGAAAATTGAAAAAGTTTTGAGAATGTCAAAAGTATGAAACAATTGCTGGGCTTGTCATCGGGGTTGTGCATGATTTAAATATTTTGTGTGGTGAAGATGGAGCATAGCCAGACTATATGATTTTGTAGGGATAACTTTCTTTAGCCTTGTTATTTTGAGAAGACATAATTGCTTTGTTAGTATGCTTGAAGTATTATTATTTTTATGTCAATATTAAATTTTTGTCTTGAATCTTTCGGATCTAAATATTCATACCACAATTAAGAAGAATTACATTAAAATTATGCCAAGTAGCACTCCACATCAAAAATTCTGTTTTTATCATTTACCTACTCGAGGATGAGCAGGAATTAAGTTCGGGGATGCTTGATACGTCTCCAACGTATCTATAATTTTTGATTTCTCCATGCTATATTATCTACTGTTTTGGACATTATTGGGCTTTATTATTTTTGGGACTAACCTATTAACCGGAGGCCCAACCCAGAATTGCTGTTTTTTTGCCTCTTTTAGGGTTTCGAAGAAAAGGAATATCAAACAGAGTCCAAACGGAATGAAACCTTCGGGAACGTGATTTTCTCAATGAACAAGAACAGAGAGACTTGGACCCTACATCAAGAAAAGAAACAGGAGGCCATGAGATAGGGGGCGCGCCTGCCTACCCCAGGCGCGCCCTCCACCCTCATGGGCCCCCTGTTGCTCCACCGACGTACTCCTTCCTGTTGGGGAACGTAGTAATTTCAAAAAAAATCCTGCGCACACGCAAGATCATGGTGATGCATAGCAACGAGAGGGGAGAGTGTTGTCTACTTACCCTCGTAGACCGGCAACGGAAGCGTTGACACAACATAGAGAAAGTAGTCGTACATCTTCCCGATCCGACCGATCCAAGTACCGAACGTACGGCACCTCCGAGTTCTGCACACGTTCAACTCAGTGACATCCCTCGAGCTCCGATCTAGCCGAGTGTTGAGGGAGAGTTTCGTCAGCACGACGGGGTGATGATGGTGATGATGTTCTACCGACGCAGGGCTTCGCCTAAGCACCGCTACGATATGACCGAGGTGGAATATGGTGGAAGGGGGCACCGCACACGGCTAAGGAATGACCACGAAGATCAACTTGTGTGTCATGGGGTGCCCCCTTGCCCCCGTATATAAAGGAGGTAGGGGGGAGGTGCGGACGGTCCCTAGGGGTGCGCCTGGAGGAGTCCTACTCCCACCGGGAGTAGGACTCCCCCCTCTTGCCTTGTTGGAGAAGGAAAGGGGAAGGGGGGGAAGAGGAAAGGGGGCACTGCCCCCCCCCCCCTTCCTTGTCCTATTCAGACTAGGGGGGAGGGGGCGCGCGGCCTGCCCTGGCCGGCCCTCCTCTTCTCCCTTAGGGCCCATGTAGGCCCATTAACCCCCCGGTGGGGTTCCGGTAACCCCCGGTACTCCGGTAAATCCCAAATATAGGCTTCCAATATATCAATCTTTATGTCTCGACCATTTCGAGACTCCTCGTCATGTCCGTGATCACATCCGGGACTCCGAACAACCTTCGGTACATCAAAACACAAAAACCCTAATTACGATCGTCACCGAACTTTAAGCGTGCAGACCTTACGGGTTCGAGAACTATGTAGACATGACCGAGACATGTATCCGGTCAATAACCAATAGCGGAACCTGGATGCTCATATTGGCTCCTACATATTCTACGAAGATCTTTATCGGTCAAATCGCATAACAACATCCGTTGTTCCCTTTGTCATCGGTATGTTACTTGCCCGAGATTCAATCGTCGGTATCTCAATACCTAGTTTAATCTTGTTACCGGCAAGTCTCATTACTCGTTCCGTAATACATCATGCTGCAACTAACTTATTAGTTGCAATGCTTGCAAGGCTTGAGTGATGTGCATTACCGAGAGGGCCTAGAGATACCTCTTCGACAATCGGAGTGACAAATCCTAATCTCGAAATACGCCAACCCAACAAGTACCTTCGGAGACACCTGTAGAGCACCTTTATAATCACCCAGTTACGTTGTGACGTTTGGTAGCACACAAAGTGTTCCTCTAGTAAACATGAGTTGCATAATCTCATAGTCATAGGAACATGTATAAGTTATGAAGAAAGCAATAGCAACAAACTAAACGATCAAGTGCTAAGCTAACGGAATGGGTCAAGTCAATCACATCATTCTCCTAATGATGTGATCCTATTAATCAAATGACAACTCATGTCTATGGCTAGGAAACATAACCATCTTTGATCAACGAGCTAGTCAAGTAGAGGCATACTAGTGACTCTCTGTTTGTCTATGTATTCACACATGTTTATGTTTCCGGTTAATACAATTCTAGCATGAATAATAAACATTTATCATGATATAAGGAAATAAATAATAACTTTATTATTGCCTCTAGGGCATATTTCCTTCAGTCTCCCACTTGCACTAGAGTCAATAATCCAGATTACACAGTAATGATTCTAACACCCATGGAGCCCTGGTGCTGATCATGTTTTTCTCGTGGAAGAGGCTTAGTCAGCGGGTCTGCAACATTCAAATCCGTATGTATCTTGCAAATTTATATGTCTCCCACTTGGACTAAATCTTGAATGGAATTGAAGCGTCTCTTGATGTGCTTGGTTCTCTTGTGAAATCTGGATTCCTTCGCCAAGGCAATTGCACCAGTATTGTCACAAACGATTTTCATTGGACCTGATGCACTAGGTATGACACCTAGATCGGATATGGACTCCTTCATCCAGACTCCTTCATTTGCTGCTTCCGAAGCAGCTATGTACTCCGCTTCATATGTAGATCCCGCCACGATGCTTTGTTTAGAACTGCACCAACTCACAGCTCCACCGTTCAATATAAACACGTATCCGGTTTGCGATTTAAAATCGTCCGGATCAGTGTCAAAGCTTGCATCTACGTAACCATTTACGATGAGCTCTTTGTCACCTCCATATACGAGAAACATATCCTTAGTCCTTTTCAGGTACTTTAGCATGTTCTTGACCGCTGTCCAGTGATCCACTCTTGGATTACTTTGGTACCTCCCTACTAGACTTATAGCAAGGCACACATCAGGTCTGGTACACAGCATTGCATACATGATAGAGCCTATGGCTAAAGCATAGGGAACATCTTTCATTTTCTCTCTATCTTCTGCGGTGGTCGGACATTGAGTCTTACTCAACTTCACACCTTGTAACACAGGCAAGAACCCTTTCTTTGCTTGATCCATTTTGAACTTCTTCAAAGCTTTGTCAAGGTAAGTGCTTTTTGAAAGTCCAATTAAGCATATTGATCTATCTCTATAGATCTTAATGCCCAAAATGTAAGCAGCTTCACCGAGGTATTTCATTGAAAAACTCTTATTCAAGTATCCCTTTATGTTATCCAGAAATTATATATCATTTCCAATCAGTAATATGTCATCCACATATAATATCAGAAATGCTACAAAGCTCCCACTCACTTTCTTGTAAATACTGTAGCGACTATACCTCAAACAGTCTGATCTCTGTGCTCTGGTGTCATCCCTGGATCAGTAGTGCTGACACCACACAGTACTCGGAGGATTTATAACAGAGTAGCAATCACACACTTATTACATGGAGTGTCTCAAAAGAGAACTTATTACAAATAATATGGCTTAAGGCCATCTAATAACAATAACAGCGGAAGGCTTGGAAGATAAGTGAGTCCATCAACTCCAACGGCATCACTGAGTATAGAACCACGACCTAAAAACTCCTTAATCGTCGTCTGAAAATTCTGCAACATTAACATTGCAGCCCGAAACGGGTCAGCACATGGAATATGCTGGCAATGTAACACATGGAGAGTAATGGAATGAAACGGCTATACTATATGCATATTTGGCTGGTGGAAAGCTCTATGGTTACAGTTTTGTGTAAAGCCAATTTTTCCCTACTTCAAAGGAATAAAATTTAATTACTATCATGGTGGTTGTTAAACATTGAGAATGGTTGACAGCATTCTCAATCCCAATTAAGCATCATCATTAAACATAACCCAACAAAATTAATTTAGAGTAACATGTTGAGATTCACATGAAAATCCAAGTACTAGATACTCAAGATGTCCATAACCGAGGACACGACTAACCATGATTAGTTTATTACACTCTGCAGAGGTTTGCGCACTTTTCCCCACAAGACTCGATCGCCTCCGTTTGGTTTCTCGCACTACATGGTGTTTGAGAAGACGGATGACCGAGACATAGTCTTTCAGAAGCGCTAGCACCTTACGATCGGGTAGACCGTACCACCTACATCCCCTACATCTGCTAGTCTACCATTGTAAGGGTTCGCACAACTTAGTCAACTATGCTAGAGCCCATAATAGCTTGTGGCTGCACACAGAAATTTCTAGTATGAATAGTCTCATGATCCCTTTGAGCTTGGGTGGCGGTCCAAAAGAAAATAGGCAAGTCCTGGAATACCCAGGTGCCTCAATCCACCCAGATGTGTGTTTAAGTTGCCACCTTAGATAAACCATTAATTAACAATCTCACATCTGTCATGGATTTCACTCACCCAATCCACGTCTACTAGCATAGCTTGGCATAATAAGCAAATGTAGAAGTAACTCCCAAAGGTTTGATAATAAACAGGTAATAGGTACTACCTCATCTACTTCCAAGTCCCACAATTTAATTAGATCCTAATCATGCAATGTGTGAGGATTGATCTAATGCAATAAAACTGGGTAGTAGAAAAGGTATGATCAAAGTGTTACTTGCCTTGCTGATGATCCGCAAAACCTAACGATTCGAAGTAACAGGCGGCGCACTCCGGGTATTCTATCGCAGACAAACAAACAAGCATACAATAAGTACTCATCTAATGCACAGGTAAAACTCAAATAAGAGATCTAACCAGAAGGTTCAACTTAAGAACTCCGGTTGGCAAAAAGAATCAAATCGAACGAAGCAACTAAAGACGAACGGCGAAAGAAAACAACTTTGTTCTAGTAATCTGGATCTAGGGCAAATTTTTCAGTAGCAAAATCTTGTTTAAGTTGGTTAAACGGATAGAGGGTTTCGAGACGAATCCCTAGGCGCTTGAATCGCCTGATTCCGATAAATGAGCGAAAAGTTAAACTAAAACGAAAATCGAATCAAGAATCGCGATCAGAAAAATCACGGATTTAATCCGAGAAAAAGAAAAACGACGAACGCTGATTTTTTTCTCCTTTTTTCCGGCATGGAAAACGAGGCGCGACGAACCTCGGGCGGCGGAATCGTCGTCGTCGGCGGCGGCGGCTCCGACGGCACGCGTGGATCAAGGCGGGGCTGATGGGCTGGGGCGGCTCGGGGCGGCGCTATTTAAAGGCTGCCCCCGGGCAGTGTCCCGCTCGGGTACGGCCCGAAGTCGGTTCGTTTTTTTTAATTATTCCGCTCGGAAGAAAAATAAAAAATAAATACTAAACGGACTCCAAAAATTCCAAAATAAATTTTCACGGGCTTCTAAAATCAAGCCGCACAAGGTGAACATTTATTTGGGCCCCAAATGCAATTTTGAAAAACGCACATTTTTCCTAAATTCAAATAGAACACCGAAAAACTCCGAAATAAAATCTTATTTGATTTTTTTATTAAATCCTCAATATTTCTTTATTTTGGGAAAGTCATTTTATTCCCTCTCTCATATTTTTGTAATAGAAATAATTGATGATAAAATAAATAAAATCAAATGATCCTATTCTCAAAATTTGAGAAAACTCAAATATGAAAATAACGAAATCCCCAACTCTCTCCGTGGGTCATTGAGTTGCGTAGAATTTCTAGGATCAACCAAAATGCAAAATAAAATATGATATGCATGATGATCTAATGTATAATATTCCAAATTGAAAATTTGGGATGTTACAAACCTACCCCCTTAAGATGAATCTCGCCCTCGAGATTCGGGTTGGCTAGAAAATAGGTGAGGGTGGTCCTTGAGCAAATCTTCCTCTCGCTCCCAGGTGGCTTCATCCTCCGTGTGGTGGCTCCACTGAACTTTGCAAAACTTGATAACCTTGCTGCGAGTAACTCGGCTGGCAAACTCGAGAATCTTAACTGGTTTCTCCTCGTAGGTCAAATCGTTATCCAACTGAATAGTTTCCAATGGCACTGTGTCTCTCAACGGTATGTCAGCCATCTCCGCGTGACATTTCTTTAACTGAGAAACGTGGAACACATCATGTACTCCTGACAGTCCTTCGGGCAATTCCAACTTGTAGGCCACTTCTCCCATACGCTCCAAAACTCGATATGGTCCTACAAATCGTGGCGCTAACTTCCCTTTAACTCCAAAACGCTTTGTTCCCCGAAGTGGAGATACTCGAAGATAAGCTCTATCTCCGACTTCGTAAACTGTCTCCTTGCGTTTAGAATCTGCATAACTCTTCTGTCTGGACTGGGCTACCTTGAGCCTATCGCGAATCAACTTCACCTTCTGTTCAGACTCTTTAATCAAGTCAGGACCAAACAACTGGCGGTCTCCAACTTCGTCCCATGACAACGGTGTCCTGCACCTCCTTCCGTACAAAGCTTCGAAAGGGGCCATCTTCAAACTGGTTTGGTAACTGTTGTTGTAAGAGAACTCTGCATATGGCAAATTATCGTCCCAACTAGATCCGTAATCTAGCGCACAAGCTCTCAGCATATCCTCCAAAATCTGATTGACTCTCTCGGTCTGTCCATCTGTCTGTGGATGAAAAGTTGTACTGAATTCTAGCCTGGTTCCCAAAGTTTCGTGCAACTGCTTCCAGAACTTTGAGGTAAACTGGGTTCCTCTATCTGATACGATACTCCTTGGAACTCCATGCAAACATACGATCCTGGTCATGTATATCTTTGCCAACTTAGCACTGGTGTAAGTGGTCTTTACTGGGATGAAATGAGCTACTTTCGTCAATCGATCAACTACAACCCAAATCGAGTCATAGCCTGAACGAGTCCTGGGCAATCCCGTGATAAAATCCATGCCTAGCTTATCCCACTTCCATTCGGGTATCGGCAATGGTTGTAACAATCCTGCTGGCTTCTGATGCTCTGCCTTTACTCTCTGACATACATCACAAACTGCCACATACTCCGCTATATCCTTCTTCATTTCGGTCCACCAGAAAATATCCTTCAAATCCAAATACATCTTGGTATTTCCTGGGTGAATTGAATACGGTGAGTCGTGTGCCTCTTGCAAAATCAACTTCCTGATCTCCGGGTCATTGGGCACATAAACGCGGTCTTCAAACCATAGGGTGTCGTGCTCATCCTCACGAAATCCTTTAGCTTTTCCTTTGCTCAGTTTCTCCTTTATAGCGGCAATCTCTTTGTCAGCTTTCTGAGCTTCCCTGATTTTATCCATCAAGGTTGACTGAATCTCCAATGCTGCTACATAGCCTCTCGGAACTATTTCCAAACATAGTTCACGAAGATTTTCTGCTAACTCCTTGGTATTTCTCCCGTCATTAACGTATTGACATGGCTCTTACGGCTTAATGCGTCAGCTACTACATTAGCCTTTCCGGGGTGATAATGCAATTTCATATCATAATCCTTGATAAGCTCCAACCATCTCCTTTGTCTGAGATTTAACTCCTTCTGTGTGAAAATGTACTTCAAACTCTTATGATCCGTGTACACCTCACAATGGTTTCCAATGAGAAAATGTCTCCATGTTTTCAATGCATGCACTACGGCTGCTAACTCCAAATCATGCGTGGCATAATTCAACTCATGAGGCTTCAGTTGTCTTGAGGCATATGAAACAACTCTCCCTTCCTGCATAAGCACTGCTCCAAGTCCTCGACGTGAAGCGTCGCAATACACCTCATAATCTTTGGTCTGGTCTGGCAAAATCAACACTGGTGAGGTAACCAAACGTTTCTTCAACTCCTGGAAACTAGCCTCACATTCCTCTGTCCATATGAACTTGGTATCTTTCTTCAACAACTCAGTCATAGGCTTCGCAATCTTTGAGAAATTCTCAATAAATCTCCGGTAGTATCCTGCGAGTCCAAGAAAACTCCGGATCTCTCCAACTGTTGTTGGGGCTTCCCACTTGGTCACGGTTTCAACTTTAGCGGGATCTACTGCTATACCTTCTCCAGATATAACATGTCCGAGGAATCCTACTTCCTTCAACCAAAACTCACATTTGCTGAACTTGGCATATAATTGATGTTCTCTGAGCTTTCCAAGTACCAAACGCAAATGCTCCTTATGTTCCTCTTCATTCTTCGAATAAACCAGGATATCATCAATGAACACTACGACGAACTTATCCAAAAACTCCATAAACACTTTGTTCATCATGTTCATAAAATAGGCAGGTGCGTTAGTCAGACCAAATGACATAACGGTATACTCGTACAGCCCATACCTGGTGGTAAAAGCTGTCTTCGGAATATCCTGTTCTCGAATCTTCAACTGGTGGTATCCTGATCGCAGATCGATCTTGGAAAATACCTTAGCTCCTTGCAATCGATCAAACAGATCGTTGATCATTGGTAGCGGGTACTTGTTCTTGATCGTTACTTCATTCAATCCTCGATAATCAACAACCATCCTTAACGATCCATCCTTCTTCTCCACTAGAAGTACTGGCGATCCCCAAGGCGAAGAACTTGGGCGAATATATCCCTTATCCAGTAACTCCTTAATCTGCTTCTTAATTTCCACCAAATCCTTTGCTGGCATCCTATATGGTCTCTTTGATATTGGACCTGTGCCTGGCAATAGCTCAATCAAAAACTCAATATCTCTATCCGGTGGCATGCCTGGCAACTCCTCTGGAAATACATCAGGGAAATCCCTTACCACTGGTACTTCCTCCTGCACAACTCCTGTTAGGCAATTTACTTGAGTCCTCTTTGGCACATGCCGGGATACATACTTGATCCTTCTCCCTTCTGGGGTGGTAAGCAAAATTGACTTACTAGCACATTCAATATTCCCTTCATACTTTGATAACCAATCCATGCCTAATATCACATCCAATCCTTGAGATTCCAATACTATTAGGTCTGAGGGAAAAACATAGTTACCAATCCTTAATGGTAACCGATCACACCATAGACTAGCCACATACTCTGCTCCGGGCGAGGTTACTAACATGGGTGACCTAAGGGCTTGGGTTGGTAGGTTATACTTATCCACAAATCCCCTTGAGATGTATGAATGCGATGCACCAGTATCAAAAAGAACGAGTGCAGTAAATGACTTAACCAAAAACTTACCTATTACTGCATCGGGCTGAGCTTCAACCTCCTCCACGCTAACGTGGTTCACCTGTCCCCTGTTGAAAGGGTTCGGCTTCTTCCCAGAACTTCCATTGCTATTTCCATTTTGTAATTCAGGACATTCATTGGCATAATGTCCTGTCTTCGAACACTTAAAGCAAGTGACTTGGCTTAGGTCCTTCTTGGCTGGGGTTGAGGGGTTGGTGCGGTTCTGGCCGTTGCTTCCTCCATTGCCATTACCATTCTTGGTGCCATTGTGATTGTGCGAGCTACCTCCTCCATGGGTATGCTGAAAATGTCCTCCCGGTCTAGGGGTAAAACGTGGCTTCTGCTGAGCTCCTGAATTGTACTTTCCTTGTCCATACTTCCTCTTGCGATTCTCAATTTGCTGCTGCTTCCCTTCAATCATAAGAGCACGATCTACCAACTCCTGGTAGTTGTTGAAGGTGGCTACCATCAACTGCATGCTCAACTCATCATTCAGTCCTTCCAGAAACTTCTCCTGCTTAGCTGCATCCGTAGCAACGTCATCTGGGGCATAACGTGCTAGCTTACTAAATTCCTCCACATACTGGCCAACTGTCCTTCCTCCTTGGCGCAAGTTGCGAAACTCACGCTTCTTCATGGCCATCGCTCCTGCTGAAACGTGTGCAGTACGAAAAGCCTGCTAAAACTGGTCCCATGTGACAGTGTCAACTAGGAAAGTGGCTGTGAAATTCTCCCACCATGATGCTGCTGGTCCTTCTAGCTGATGTGCGGCAAACTTCACCTTCTCCGCATCTGTGCATCCTGCTGTGGTCAACTCCCTAGCTGTCTTGCGGAGCCAATCATCTGCTACTATCGGCTCGGTGCTACTGGAAAACACCGGCGGATTCAGCCTAAGAAAACGGGCTAAGTGGTCAACATGTGGTGGTGGTGGTGGTGGGTTGTTGTTGTTGTTCCCCTGGTTCTGATTCTGGACTAGCAACTGCATCAATGTGTTCTGCTGCTGGATCAACTGGGTGAGTTCCGGTGGAAAGGCAAATCCGGGGTCATGTCTCGGAGGCATCTGAGGGTTTAGAAAAGATGAGATATAAGAATAGAGGGGGTCTAAAGAGAAAACACTACCCATATGCACATGAGGCAAAAGCAAACAATTCACTTCATTCAATCAAACAAAGGCATACAATCGATCTAACTATCGCAAAAGTGCTCAGACTACTATATTTACATGGTGGACTACTACTACTGATGAGGTGGTCTACTAGAAATATTTTACGGCCATTGACTCCATGATATCTGCTCCAGCTTCATCAACATAGTCATCATCGCTACTATCTGCTTCCGAGTCGGTGTCGTCAATGATGATGTAGTCTTCCGGGCTAATTTCCTGGGGTTCTTCGTCTTCATCTACTGGCGTAGGGTCTCCCATAAATATTCCAATCTTCTTGATCAGGTCGTCATTCTTCTCCACCAATACTTCAATTTCCTCTTCATAATCTTCACGTGTAGCCTTGAGTTCTTCCTCCAGTTCCTTGATTCTAGTCTTTGCCTTCTTCAGATCTATCATGTCGGCGCACATCTGGTTCTCCTGTCGTCGAATGTGCTGGTTTAGCTCCTGGATAAAAGCTGCGATTGATCTATCCTTCCTGGTGCTGATCATCTCCCAGTGTTCATCTCGGCGCCCACAAATCTGGTAGATAGTATCCTTGAGATCCTTGCGGTAGACTTCTCCAATGCGTCCCATGGCGATGTGAGCTGCCATGCTCTTTCCTAGACTCCAAGTTGGTGCATCAAAAGAAAATTCTATGGGCTCAGTGACTGGCATGAACGTCCTTCCTGGAACTTGAACTTGAATCATCCAGCGCTCTTCTTCAGGTAAAGTGGCGTTGTAGGTTCCCGTGAAGCTTGGTACTCCTATATTCAGGTATCTAGTGACTTCCTTCAAGTGGCGTCCAAAGGGTGTATCTTCATCCGGTTGTGTGAACTTGTTCCTTGCATCCGCCATCCTAAAGAGTAGAAAAGATGAGAGGTCAGAAGAGAAGAGAGTGAATAGTGATCTAGGTCTTTAGCTTAGTGGTCGTGTCCTACAGTCAGCGTGTGCTCTGATACCATCTCTGTAGCGACCAGACCTCAAACAGTCTGATCTCTGTGCTCCGGTGTCATCCCTGGATCAGTAATGCTGACACCACACAGTACTCGGAGGATTTATAGCAGAGTAGCAATCACACACTTATTACATCGAGTGTCTCAAAAGAGAACTTATTACAATAATATGGCTTAAGGCCATCTAATAACGATAACAGCGGAAGGCTTGGAAGATAAGTGAGTCCATCAACTCCAACGGCATCACTGAGTATAGAACCACGACCTAAAAACTCCTTAATCGTCGTCTGAAAAGTCTGCAACATTAACGTTGCAGCCCGAAACGGGTCAGCACATGGAATATGCTGGCAAGGTAACACATAGAGAGTAATGGAATGAAACAGCTATACTATATGCATATTTGGCTGGTGGAAAGCTCTATGGTTACAGTTTTGCGTAAAGCCAATTTTTCCCTACTTCAAAGGAATAAAATTTAATTACTATCATGGTGGTTGTTAAACATTGAGAATGGTTGACAGCATTCTCAATCCCAATTAAGCATCATCATTAAACATAACCCAACAAAATTAATTTAGAGTAACATGTTGAGATTCACATGAAAATCCAAGTACTAGATACTCAAGATGTCCATAACCGGGGACACGGCTAACCATGATTAGTTTATTACACTCTGCAGAGGTTTGCGCACTTTTCCCCACAAGACTCGATCGCCTCCGTTTGGTTTCTCGCACTACATGGTGTTTGAGAAGACGGATGACCGAGACATAGTCTTTCAGAAGCGCTAGCACCTTACGATCGGGTAGACCGTACCACCTACATCCCCTACATCTGCTAGTCTACCACTGTAAGAGTTCGCACGACTTAGTCAACTATGCTAGAGCCCATAATAGCTTGTGGCTGCACACGGAAGTTTCTAGTATGAATAGTCTCATGATCCCTTTGAGCCTGGGTGGCGGTCCAAAAGAAAACAGGCAAGTCCTGGAATACCCAGGTGCCTCAATCCACCCAGATGTGTGTTTAAGTTGCCACCTTAGATAAACCATTAATTAACAATCTCACATCTGTCATGGATTTCACTCACCCAATCCACGTCTACTAGCATAGCATGGCATAATAAGCAAACGTAGAAGTAACTCCCAAAGGTTTGATAATAAACAGGTAATAGGTACTACCTCATCTACTTCCCATCCCACAATTTAATTAGATCCTAATCATGCAATGTGTGAGGATTGATCTAATGCAATAAAACTGGGTAGTAGAAAAGGTATGATCAAAGTGTTACTTGCCTTGCTGATGATCCGCGAAACCTAACGATTCGAAGTAACAGGCGGCGCACTCCGGGTATTCTATCGCAGACAAACAAACAAGCATACAATAAGTACTCATCTAATGCACAGGTAAAACTCAAATAAGAGATCTAACCAGAAGGTTCAACTTAAGAACTCCGGTTGGCAAAAAGAATCAAATCGAACGAAGCAACGAAAGACAAACGGCGAAAGAAAACAACTTCATTCTAGTAATCTGGATCTAGGGCAAATTTTACAGTAGCAAAATCTTGTTTAAGTTGGTTAAACGGATAGAGGGTTTCGAGACGAATCCCTAGGCGCTTGAATCGCCTGATTCCGATAAACGAGCGAAAAGTTAAACTAAAATGAAAATCGGATCAGGAATCGCGATCAGAAAAATCGCGGATTTAATCCGAGAAAAAGAAAAACGACGAACGCCGAATTTTTTTCTCTTTTTTTCGGCACGGAAAACGAGGCGCGACGAACCTCGGGCGGCGGGATCGTCGGCGGCGGCGGCTCCGGCGGCGCGCGCGGATCGAGGCGGGGCTGATGGGCTGGGGCGGCTCGGGGCGGCGCTATTTAAAGGCTGCCCCCAGGCGGTGTCCCGCTTGGGTACGGCCCGAAGTCGGTTCGTTTTTTTTAATTATTCCGCTCGGAAGAAAAATAAAAAGAAATACTAAACGGACTCCAAAAATTCCTAAATAACTTTTCACGGGCTTCTAAAATCAAGCCGCACAAGGTGAACATTTATTTGGGCCCTAAATGCAATTTTGAAAAATGCACATTTTTCCTAAATTCAAATAAAACACCGAAAAACTCTGAAATAAAATCTTATTTGATTTTTTATTAAATCCTCAATATTTCTTTATTTTGGGAAAGTCATTTTATTCCCTCTCTCATATTTTTGTAATAGAAATAATTGATGATAAAATAAATAAAATCAAATGATTCTATTCTCAAAATTTGAGAAAACTCAAATATGAAAATAACATAATCCCCAACTCTCTCCGTGGGTCATTGAGTTGCGTAGAATTTCTAGGATCAACCAAAATGCAAAATAAAATATGATATGCATGATGCTCTAATGGATAACTTTCCAAATTGAAAATTTGGGATGTTACAAATACAGGCTTCTCCAAAAGTCTGTACAAAACAAAATACTTTGATCACACTATCAAAGCGTTTATTCCAACTCCGAGAGGCTTGCACCAGTCCATAAATGGATCACTGGAGCTTGCACACTTTGTTAGCTCCCTTTGGATCGACAAAACCCTCCGGTTGCATCATATACAACTCTTCTTCCAGAAATCCATTCAGGAATGCAGTTTTGACATCCATCTGCCAAATTTCATAATCATAAAATGCGGCAATTGCTAACATGATTCGGACAAACTTAAGCATCGCTATGGGTGAGAAGGTCCCATCATAGTCAATCCCTTGAACTTGTCGAAAACCTTTCGCAACAAGTCGAGCTTTGTAGACAGTAACATTACCGTCAGCGCAGTCTTCTTCTTGAAGATCCATTTATTCTCAATTGCTTGCCGATCAACGGGCAAGTCAACCAAAGTCCACACTTTGTTCTCATACATGGATCCCATCTCAGATTTCATGGCTTCTAGCCATTTTGTGGAATCTGGGCTCACCATCGCTTCTTCATAGTTCGTAGGTTCATCATGATCTAGTAGCATGACTTCCAGAACAGGATTACCGTACCACTCTGGTGCGGACCTTACTCTGGTTGATCTACGAGGTTCGGTAGTAACTTGATCTGAAATTTCATGATCATTATCATTGGCTTCCTCACTAATTGGTATAGGTGTCACAGAAACCGGTTTCTGTGATGTACTACTTTCCAATAAGGGAGCAGTTACAGTTACCTCATCAAGTTCTACTTTCCTCCCACTCACTTCTTTCAAGAGAAACTCCTTCTCTAGAAAGGATCCATTCTTAGCAACGAATGTCTTGCCTTTGGATCTGTGATAGAAGGTGTACCCAACAGTCTCCTTTGAGTATCCTATGAAGACACATTTCTCCGATTTGGGTTCGAGCTTATCAGGATGAAGCTTTTTCACATAAGCATCGCAGCCCCAAACTTTCAGAAACGACAACTTTGGTTTCTTGCCAAACCATAGTTCATAAGGCGTCGTCTCAACGGATTTCAATGGTGCCCTATTTAACGTGAATGCAGCCGTCTCTAAAGCATAACCCTAAAACGATAGCGGTAAATCAGTAAGAGACATCATAGATCACACCATATCTAGTAAAGTACGATTACGATGTTCGGATACACCATTACACTGTGGTGTTCCGGGTGGTGTGAGTTGCGAAACTATTCCGCATTGTTTCAAATGTAGACCAAACTCGTAACTCAAATATTCTCCTCCACGATCAGATCGTAGAAACTTTATTTTCTTGTTACGATGATTTTCAACTTCAGTTTGAAATTCTTTGAACTTTTCAAATGTTTTAGACTTATGCTTCATTAAGTAGATATACCCATATCTGCTTAAATCATCTGTGAAGGTGAGAAAACAACGATATCCGCCACGAGCCTCAACATTCATCGGACCACATACATCTATATGTATGATTTCCAACAAATCTGTTGCTCTCTCCATGGTTCCGGAGAATGGCGTTTTAGTCATCTTGCCCATGAGGCACGGTTCGCAAGTACCAAGTGATTCATAATCAAGTGATTCCAAAAGTCCATCAGTATGGAGTTTCTTCATGCGCTTTACACCGATATGACCTAAACGGAAGTGCCACAAATAAGTTGCACTATCATTATCAACACTGCATCTTTTGGCTTAAACATTATGAATATGTGTATCACTACTATCAAGATTCATAAAAAATAGACCACTCTTCAAGGGTGCATGACCATAAAAGATATTACTCATATAAATAGAACAACCATTATTCTCTGATTTAAATGAATTACCGTCTCGCATCAAACAAGATCCAGATATAATGTTCATGCTCAACGCTGGCACCAAATAACAATTATTTAGGTCTAATACTAATCCTGAAGGTAGATGTAGAGGTAGCGTGCCGACCGCGATCACATCGACTTTGGAACCATTTCCCACGCGCATCGTCACCTCGTCCTTCGCCAGTGTTCGCTTAATCAGTAGTCCCTGTTTCGAGTTGCAAATATTAGCAACAGAACCAGTATCAAATACCCAGGTGCTACTGCGAGCTCTAGTAAGGTACACATCAATAACATGTATATCACATATACCTTTGTTCACCTTGCCATCCTTCTTATCTGCCAAATACTTGGGGCAGTTCTGCTTCCAGTGTCCAGTCTGCTTGCATTAGAAGCACTCAGTTTTAGGCTTAGGTCCAGATTTGGGTTTCTTCTCCTGAGCAGCAACTTGCTTGCTGTTCTTCTTGAAGTTCCCCTTCTTCTTCCCTTTTCCCTTTTTCTTGAAACTGGCAGTCTTGTTGACCATCAACACTTGATGCTCCTTCTTGATTTCTACCTCCACAACCTTTAGCATTACGAAGAGCTCTAGAATCATCTTATCCATCCCTTGCATGTTATAGTTCATCACGAAGCTCTTGTAGCTTGGTGGCAGTGATTGAAGAACTCTGTCAATGACACTATCGACAGGAAGATTAACTCCCAGTTGAGTCAAGTGATTATGATACGCAGACATTTTGAGTATATGTTCACTGACAGAACTATTCTCCTCCATCTTGCAGCTATAGAACTTATTGGAGACTTCATATCTCTCAATCCAGGCATTTTCTTGAAATATTAACTTCAACTCCTGGAACATCTCATATGCTCCATGACGTTCAAAACGTCGTTGAAGTCCCGATTCTAAGCCGTAAAGCATGGCACACTGAACTATCGAGTAGTCATCATCTTTGCTCTGCCAGACATTCATAACATCTGGTGTTGCTCCAGCAGCAGGCCTGGCACCCAGCAGTGCTTCCAGGATGTAATTCTTCTATGCAGCAATGAGGATAATCCTCAAGTTACGGACCCAGTCCGTGTAATTGCTACCATCATCTTTCAACTTTGCTTTCTCAAGGAACGCATTAAAATTCAACGAAACAACAGCACGGGCCATCTATCTACAATCAAACATAGACAAGCAAGATACTATCAGGTACTAAGTTCATGATAAATTTAAGTTCAATTAATCATACTACTTAAGAATTCCCACTTAGAAAGACATCCCTCTAATCTTCTAAGTGATCACGTGATCCAAATCAACTAAACCATAACCGATCATCATGTGAAATGGAGTAGCTTTCAATGGTGAACATCAATATGTTGATCATATCTACTATATGATTCACGCTCGACCTTTCAGTCTCAGTGTTCCGAGGCCATATCTGCATATGCTAGGCTCGTCAAGTTTAACCTGAGTATTCTGCGTGTGCAAAACTGGCTTGCACCCATTGTAGACGGACGTAGAGCTTATCACACCCAATCATCACGTGGTGTTTGGGCACGACGAACTTTGGCAACGGTGCATACTCAGGGAGAACACTTTTATCTTGAAATTTAGTGAGAGATCATCTTATAATGCTACCGTCAATCAAAGCAAGATAAGATGCATAAAAGATAAACATCACATGCAATCAATATAAGTGATATGATATGGCCATCATCATCTTGTACTTGTGATCTCCATCTCCGAAGTACCGTCATGATCACCATCGTCACCGGCGCGACACCTTGATCTCCATCGTAGCATCATTGTCGTCTCGCCAATCTTATGCTTCCATGACTATCGCTACAGCTTAGTGATAAAGTAAAGCATTACAACGCGATTGCATTGCATACAATAAAGCGACAACCATATGGCTCCTGCCAGTTGCCGATAACTCGGTTAAAAAACATGATCATCTCATACAATAAAATATAGCATCATGTCTTGACCAAATCACATCACAACATGCCCTGTAAAAATAAGTTAGACGTCCTCTACTTTGTTGTTGCAAGTTTTACGTGGCTGCTACGGGCTTAGCAAGAACCATTCTTACCTACACATCAAAACCACAACGATAGTTTGTCAAGTTGGTGTTGTTTTAACCTTTGCAAGGACCGGGCATAGCCACACTCGATTCAACTAAAGTTGGAGAAACTGACACCCGCCAGCCACCTGTGTGCAAAGCACGTCGGTAGAACTAGTCTCGCGTAAGCGTACGCATAATATCGGTCCAGGCCGCTTCATCCAACAATACCGCCGAACCAAAGTATGACATGCTGGTAAGCAGTATGACTTATATCGCCCACAACTCACTTGTGTTCGACTCGTGCATATAACATCAACGCATAAAACCTGGCTCTGATACCACTATTGAGGAACGTAGTAATTTCAAAAAAAATCCTACGCACACACAAGATCATGGTGATGCATAGCAACGAGAGGGGAAAGTGTTGTCTACGTACCCTTGTAGACCGGCAACGGAAGCGTTGACACAACGTAGAGGAAGTAGTCGTACGTCTTCCCGATCCGACCGATCCAAGTACCGAACGTACGGCACCTCTGAGTTCTGCACACGTTCAACTCGGTGACGTCCCTCGAGCTCCGATCCATCCGAGTATTGAGGGAGAATTTCGTCAGCACAACGGCGTGATGACGGTGATGATGTTCTACCGACGTAGGGTTTCACCTAAGCACCGCTACGATATGACCGTGGTGGAATATGGTGGAAGGGGGCACCACACACGGCTAAGGAACGATCACGAAGATCAACTTGTGTGTCATGGGGTGCCCCCTTCCCCGTATATAAAGGAGGGAGGGGGGAGGTGCGGCCGGTCCCTAGGGGTGCGCCTGGAGGAGTCCTACTCCCATCGGGAGTAGGACTCCCCCCTCTTCCCTTGTTGGAGAAGGAAAGGGGAAGGGGGAAAGAGGAAAGGGGGCGCCGCCCCCCTTCCTTGTCCAATTTGGACTAGGGGGGAGGGGGAACACGGCCTGCCCTGGCCGGCCCTCCTCTTCTCCCTTAGGGCCCATGTAGGGCCATTAACCCCCGGGGGGATTCCGGTAACCCCCGATACTCCGGTAAAATCCCGATTTCACCCGGAAGGATTCCAATATCCAAATATAGGCTTCCAATATATCAATCTTTATGTCTCGACCATTTCGAGACTCCTCATCATGTCCGTGATCACATCCGGGACCCCGAACAACCTTTGGTACATCAAAACACAAAAACCCTAATTACGATCGTCAACGAACTTTAAGCGTGCGGACCCTACGGGTTCGAGAACTATGTAGACATGACCGAGACATGTCTCCGGTCAATAACCAATAGCGGAACCTGGATGCTCATATTGGCTCCTACATATTGTATGAAGATCTTTATCGGTCAGACCGCATAACAACATACGTTGTTCCCTTTGTCATCGGTATGTTACTTGCCCGAGATTCGATCATCGGTATCTCAATACCTAGTTCAATATCGTTATCGGCAAGTCTCTTTACTCGTTCTGTAATACATCATCCCGCAACTAACTTATTAGTTGCAATGCTTGCAAGGCTTGAGTGATGTGCATTGCCGAGAGGGCCCAGAGATACCTCTCCGACAATCGGAGTGACAAATCCTAATCTCGAAATACGCCAACCCAACAAGTACCTTCGGATACACCTGTAGAGAACCTTTATAATCACCCAGTTACGTTGTGACGTTTGGTAGCACACAAAGTGTTCCTCCGGTAAACGGGAGTTGCATAATCTCATAGTCATAGGAACATGTATAAGTTATGAAGAAAGCAATAGCAACAAACTAAATGATCAAGTGCTAAGCTAACGGAATGGGTCAAGTCAATCACATCATTCTCCTAATGATGTGATCCCGTTAATCAAATGACAACTCATGTCTATGGCTAGGAAACATAACCATCTTTGATCAACGAGCTAGTCAAGTAGAAGCATACTAGTGACACTCTGTTTGTCTATGTATTCACACATGTATTATGTTTCCGGTTAATACAATTCTAGCATGAATAATAAACATTTATCATGATATAAGGAAATAAATAATGACTTTATTATTGCCTCTAGGGCATATTTCCTTCACTTCCTCCTATATATACCTACGTACCCCCAAACGATCAGATACGGAGCCAAAAACCTAATTCCACCATCGCAACTTTCTGTATCCACGAGATCCCATTTTGGGGCCTGTTCTGGAGCTCTGCCGGAGGGGGCATCGATCACGGAGGGCTTCTACATCAACACCATAGCCCCTCCGATGAAGTGTGAGTAGTTTACCTCAGACCGACGGGTCCATAGTTAGTAGCTACATGGCTTCTTCTCTCTTTTTGGATCTCAATACAATGTTCTCCCCCTCTCCTGTGGAGAACTATTTGATGTAATCTTCTTTTTGCAGTGTGTGTGTTGAGACCGATGAATTGTGGGTTTATGATCAAGTCTATCTATAAATAATATTTGAATCTTCTCTGAATTCTTTTATGTATGATTGGTTATCTTTTCAAGTCTCTTCGAATTATCAGTTTGGTTTGGCCTACTAGATTAATCTTTCTTGCAATGGGAGAAGTGCTTAGCTTTGGGTTCAATCTTGCGGTGTCCTTTCCCAGTGACAGTAGGGGCAGCAAGGCACGTATTGTATTGTTGCCATCGAGGATAACAAGATGGGGTTTTCTTCATATTGCATGAGTCTATCCCTCTACATCATGTCTCTTGCTTAAGGTGTTACTCTGTTTTTAACTTAATACTCTAGATGCATGCTGGATAGTGGTCGATGAGTGGAGTAATAGTAGTAGATGCAGGCAGGAGTCGGTCTACTTGTCTCGAACGTGATGCCTATATACATGATCATACCTAGATATTCTCATAACTATGCTCAATTCTGTCAATTGCTCAACAGTAATTTGTTCACCCACCGTAGAATACTTACGCTCTCGAGAGAAGCCATTAGTGAAACCTATGGCCCCCGGGTCTATCTTTATCATATTGATCTCCTACTACTTAGTTATTTCATTTGCTATTTACTTTGCCTTTATTTTACTTTGCATCTTTATCATAAAAATACAAAAATATTATCTTATCATATCTATCAGATCTCACTCTCGGAAGTGGCCTTATAGGGATTGACAACCCCTATTTGCGTTGGTTGCGAGGATTTATTTGTTTTGTGCAGGTACGAGGGACTCGCGCGTAGCCTCCTACTCCTTGGTTCTCAAGAACTGAGGGAAATACTTATGCTACTTTGCTACATCATCCCTTCTTCTTCGGGGAAAACCAACACAGTGCTCAAGAGGTAGTAGCGACGGATTGACCGGGAAAGAATTCTGCACAAGAAAAAAGAAGTTAGAAGCCAGAAGCCAGCTCATACAGCAGTCGGCGGCTGAACGAAAGGAAGAAACAACTCACCATCAATCATATCCTCGATCTCGCCGTAGCCGCTGGACAGGGCCTTCTCCTTCTCGACCCAGTCCTAGCTAGAAGTCTCGAACTCGGCCTGAAGGTTGGCTTCACTCTCATTCAGCTTCTGGAGCTCCGCCTTGTGCCACTCCGCCTGGTCCACGAGTTCCTTGGCCAGGCGGTCGCATTCCTTGGCCGCCTAACTGCGCTCCTCCACCTTGGCATGGAGCGTGGTCTCGGACGCACCCAGCCTCTTCCACAGATCTGCGGTGGCCTCTGCCAAGATGGAGAAGAAGAAGAACATCAACACCAAAGAAAGATAGTTGCCGGAAGATCCGGCCCGACTACTCAGCAGTCGGCCCGAATCTCGGGGGCTACACCCAGCGGGTGCGCCCCCGCGCCCCCGCGAGGAGAAAGATAGAGCACTTACTCCAGCTGGCGTTGAGGTCGGTGGTCCGGGTGGCCAACTCCTGGACTTGGGAGTTATAGGCCGCCACGCGGACGTTGTGATAATCCTGCAGCAAAAGCAACTAAAAGAAAAAGCAAGTCAGCACTCGGAACTAACTTAAAGTTCCGAGCCGCCTTCTCAGCAGCCGACCCGGAACTCGAGGCTACACCCGGTGGGTGAGCTGGAGCACCCCACAGAAGATTACAAGGAATAAAAACAAAAAGCAAGAAGCAAGAAACCTACCCGGACGGCTGCTCGCGTCCCTAGAAACTCCTGCGTGTACTGCTGGAGGGCGGCGCCTTGGGCATCGAAGCGGGCCTGGACGTCTTGCGCAGCCAGGTTCAAGATACCGGTGCCGCCCCCAGACGTCCAACCCAGTGGGGTGGCACTGGTGGCCTCGGTGTCAGGGGCCGATGAGCAGGCGGCCCTGGTCTCCAATGGCCGCGGTGCTGAGACCGCCTTCTCCAGACACCGGTGCGCTGGAGAGCGGGCCGCAGGAGTCGGCCCCACTACAAGTTCGCCGCCATATTCAGGTCAAAAAAAAAGTTCGCCGCCATATGGCGGCACCAATGGCGCCTTAGGCCGACTGCCCGCCACGTCGACAGTCGGCGTGTGCGGGGGCACCTCTGCCCCCAAGACAACAGGGTTGCCCCCTCCCCTCTCCAAGACTGGTTGGTCGGCGTCGGCTTCTCCTGTCGGCGCCTGGCCCTCCGGCACCGAGGGGTCCGCGTGTTGCGGGCCAGTGGATTCTAGAGCCCGGCTGCGGGACGCCTCCTCCGCCCGCTCATTGGCGGCTGCGTTGGCTTGTGCCTTGGCCGCTGCATCGGCCTGGCTCTGGGCCATGGCATTAGCCTCTCCTTGTGCCGCCTTGGCCAAATCCGCCCGCTCTGCCTCCTCCCGCTCCTCGCGTGCCTCTCGCGCATTCCTCTCTATCGCCTCCTGGAGATAGGCGAGCGGATCCACGCCGCGGGGTTCCACAGAGCCGCTGGCCTCCGCAATCACCGAGCCAGACGGGGCCCGCGAGAGAGAAAGTGGGGCTCTGCTCGACAAGATAAGAGAAATAAGGATTTTGCGAGGAGAAGAAAAGCAGACACAAAGCAATAGCAGAAAGACTAAAATGCTTACCCGGACACCAGCGGGAGCCGCCTTGGGGCTTCTGGAATTGGGCTGCCTTCGCGGCGGCCTCCTGCCGCTTGGTCGCGGCGGCCGTGTTCTTGGGCTTCTTAGGCCGGCTGCCGTACAACCCGGTGTCGGCTCGGCGCTTCAGTGTGCCGCCTGCGGCAGTCGGCATGGCCGAAGAACTCGCGTCCGCCTTGTCGGGGGCGCGGTTGTGCCGTGGCTCGTTGTCCTCCTCCTCGTTGTCCGGCAATTCCCCAAGGCTGCCTCCTGAGGAGCCGCCTGCTCCATCGCCACCATCGCCCGTGGCATCGTCCTCTTCCATGGAGGCCGCCCCCAAGTCGGGGTCAGCCACGTCGCTCTTTGACCGGTCCGGCAGGTACTGACGACCCGGCTCCAGGGCGTCGGCTACCGAATGGGTCGAAAAGATCTGCACCATGGCCGACTGGTCAGGCGGCAAAAAAGAACCCGGACAAATGAAGGGAAAAAGAATTAAAAATACTCACCGCATGCGGCGGGTGTTGGCGGCTGTACGGTGGCTTGCCGAATCGCCATTCCTTCTCCGAGAGCTTGCAGTTGGAGAAGTAATTCACTAGTCGGACCTCCTCCACGTTCGGCAACTCCTTGGTGCACATCTGGCATGGGTCCCGGTGCCCGCTCATGCGGCTGATGATGTGGGGCCGGGCTTGGAGCGGAAGCACTCGGCGCACCACGAAGGCGGTCAGCACATCCGAGGCCTTGAGGCCCTCCGACTCCGTCATCTCCTGAAGCCGGGCGAGGGCGGCGGAGGAGGCGGCCAACAGGTTCTTCAGGCGAAATTGCCAATCGGTGCGGGGCTCCACCGGCGGGCCGGCTGTATAAGCCGGCAGGTTGACGTAGTCCATCGTTGGATGGATGTTCTTGACGTAGAAATAAGATCTCTGCCACAGCATGGCCGACTGCAGCAGGGAGAGGGCCGGGAAGCGGACCCCGGAACCCGCACGCCGCACTGCAACGCATGCTCTGCACTGGGCCGCCTCGTTCTTCGCGGCGGTTCCGAGCTTGAGGTAGAAGAACTACCCACAGAGCTCAAGGGTGGGGAGTGTGTCGAGGTAGCCTTTGCAGAGGGTGACGAAGGCGGCCAGCAGCACCACCGTATTCGGCATGAGGTAGTGTGGCTGGACTTTGTAGAAAGAGAGGAAGGAGCAGAAGAATCCGCCCGTCGGCAGGCCAAAGCCGCGAAGAAAGTGCGACCGGAAGACGACGTGTTTGCCGTCCTCCGGCACCGGTGAGATCTCCGCCTCAGGAGGAACACACACATTTACGTGTGTGTCGCGAGGCAGCCGCCATCTCTGGCGAAGAAAGGTGAGATGGTCTTCATGGACGTTGGATCCATCCCAATCACCGGCCCGTTCGCGCGCCATGGATATGGGTGCTTGATGAAGGCGTGGCACGGAGACGAGTGGGCGAATCCGCGGCGGAGCGAGGAAGCTGCGGTGCAAGGAGGCCCGGCGACAGCAAGGAGGAGATAAAAGGAGAAAGGCAGGGACGAAGGGAGAGGAGGGCGCACGTGCATCTGCCACCCCTCCTCCCCTACTTATAGCCCCCTGGTGGGGAAGCCGAGGGGATTAGACATGGGGGGTCATGGGATTAACTGCTCCCACTCCCCCCACAACCCCGCACCTTCCGCGCCTTAACGGCGTGCGGTTAATGCTTCACAGAAGCCCAACCGTCCGCCTCGACCACAGCGGATCTGTGCACATGCCGAGGCCCTATAGTGGCAGGCCCTGGCATGCGGCAACGTCTCGTCGCACGCGTGGGCTGGCAGGCCCGCCTGGCCTGCTGGCGCCACGTGGCGGGCGAGCAACGGGCGGAAGCCTGTCACCCAGTTGGCATGCCACCCGGGCCCCACCATGATGTTTTGAATTCACCAGGCGGCCAGCCTGATCACGGCCGTCTCCTAGTTGTCGGCGCCTCCAGAAGACGGACGAAGCAAATTCACCAGAAAACTCAGAGTAGGAAGCTGCTAAGGCTCCTCGCCACTTCAGCCACGGCGCCCCACCAGTTTCGGGGACTACTGTCAGAGTAAATAACCGTGGGTAGCCTCATCAGCCCCCATGGTATTTCAAGACATCGGGGTCGACTTCGCCCCTCACACCTCCCGGACGAACGACTGCCTTCTTGGGCCGGGTGGTCCAAGTAGCCGGCTGCTAGAAGGCGGCAGAATACCAGAAGGTGGTTACGAGGCGGCCGTCTTCTAGCAGGCGGCCCCTCATGCCCTCGAAGTTTGCACCCACATAACCGCGACAGGATGGGGCGTGGCTACAGTGCAACCTGCCACCCCTGAATCCAGGGCTGAGCGCGACTATAGTACGGGTGTACCTGGCGGACGCCCCCACCTGACGGGATACTGTAGCCACACGGCCCATGACATCACCTACTACATAGGGAGTTGCGCTCCCATGATGGCCTATTGGTACGGCCGGCAGGCGGCGGGCCCTACCTGTCGGCGAGCCCTAGAAGGTGGCAAAACCCCAGCAGGCGGCAACGAGGGCAAGCCGCCTCCTAGAAGGCGTCCCCTCCCCCCTCAAAGCCTGTGCGCCATTAACCAGAAGAGACGGGGAATGGCTATAGTGAATTCCCACCAGGCGGTGGTACTGTGGTCATGCTTCCCCCGACAAAGCATCCATTATCAGTAGCAAGGCTACAGTGCGGAGTGATTAACCAGACCCGCAAGTGGCGGACACGGCCTGTCGGTCGAGTACATGACAGTCGGTGGGACCCACCAAGCAGCGGGCCCTAGCAGCCGGCAAAGAAGCCGATGTCTAGAGAGACTGACGGCTGGGTCCCACACCCATTCGGATTACCATTGTACCGCTGGGGGTAGGCCTATATAAACCCCCCAGGTCACCCATGCAAAGGGTTCAGAACCTTGGAACACACACACCCACATAGAGAGAGCGAAGTAGGGCTAGCCTTGTTCTTCTCCCTCCTTTAGCCAAACAGCTCAAGGAGCAAGCTTGTAGCTACCTTGTTGAGAGAGTGGTCATGCGGAGACCCCGCAGAGCAGGACTAGGGGTGTTATCTCCTAGGAGAGCCCCGATCCAGGGTAAGATTCGCAGGCGTATGCGGTCTCACTCACTCCCGCTTCTAGAGCCCAGCGACGTACTCTTGTCCCTCTCCATGATTAGCCATCCCTTGGCATATGTCGCTCCACAACCCCAACAGTGAGCATCATTAAAATCATCATGCCTAGCTAGAAAGGCAATAAAGAAAGCGCTTGTTGGGAGACAACCCAATATTTACCCTTACTGTTTTTGTGTGTTTCCATACAGTAGTAATCATGTTTTATAGCCGTTGTTACAATAAAGTGCCAAGTAAGACCTTCGGGATGGTCTATGGTGATAGTTGATTTGATCTTGCTGAAAAATAGAAACTTTTGCGTTGAGTAATATAATTTTCATTTTTTACACAAGTGTTATAAAATACTGATTCTTTTTTCACAAGATTGATATACAAAATATCCAGGTTTTCCTAATTTTTCAAAATTGTTGGAGTTACATAACTATACGAAGTTTCCAGATTACTACTTACTGTTATGTTTTTGACACATTCTGTTTTCATTGTGTTGTTTGCTTATTTTGATGAATCTATTGGTAGTATCAGAGAGTATGAACCATGGAGAGGTTATAATACAGTAGATATAACACCAATATAAATTTAGAATGAGTTCACAACATTACCTAAGTTGTGATTTGCTTTATTATACTAACAGAGCTTACGAGTTTTTCTGTTAAGTTTTGTGTTGTGAAGTTTTCAAGTTTTGGGTAAAGTTTTGATGGACTATGGAATAAGGAGAGGCAAGAGCCTAAGCTTGGGGATGTCCAAGGTACCCCAAGGTAATATTCAAGGACAACCAAGATCTTAAGCTTGGGGATGCCCCGGATGGCATCCCCTTTTTCTTCTTCGTTCATCGGTAATCTTACTTGGAGCTATATTTTTATTCGTCACATGATATGAGTTTTGCTTGTAGCGTCATTTTATTTTATTTTTATTTTCTTGCTGTTATTTAGAGTAATGTTTTTCATCTTTTAGTTCAATAAAAATGTCAAGTATAGCCTTTACCATGCTTATTTTGCAAGTTTATATGTTGCTGTTTGAAAACAGAAAGTTTGCTGTTATGTTTTGAATATTGGTGAATAGTCTGAACATGATAAAATGTTGAAATTTTTACACGATGAGTAACAATAAATTACGTACAATGTGGTAATTTTTCAGAATTTTTGGAGTTAGTGAAGTATGATTCCTCTTGCATTCTTTACAGACTGTTCTATTTGGGCAGATTGTTGTTATGTGTGTTTGCATATGTTTGCTTGTTTAATGATTGAGGATAGGACTGTTAAATATGCAGAGGCATTTAGTATGCAATGTCAAATTATAACTTTAGTGATTTTCTACAGTAGATAATGATAAAGTTTTGCATTAATTTATACTAACTTATCTCACGAGTTCTTGTTGAGTTTTGTGTGGATGAAGTTTTTAAGATTTAGGGAAACCGTGATATAAGGAATTGAGGAGACAAGAGCTCAATCTTGAGGATACCCAAGGCATCCCAAAATAATCTTTCAAGAGGTATCAAGCATCTAAGATTGGGGATGCCCCGATTGGCATCCCACCTACCTTCTTCAACAATGATCGGTCAGTTTTGGTTGAGCCTAAGTTTTTGTTTCTTCGCATGATATGTGCTATCCTTGCAATGTTATTTTATTTTGCTTTGCTTGATGTTTGAATAAAATATTAAGATCTGAATTTTTAAATGAGAGAGAGTCTTCACATAGCTACAAAATTATTCAACTACTCATCGATCTTCACTTATATGTTTTGGGAGTAGTTTCTCATTTACTCTCGTGCTTCACTTATATCCTATGAGTAAATGGTTGAATGAATTGAATATCATAAATCTGAATTTATACATGTTTCATTTGCTTATACCATGGGGAGTAATGAATTCACATATAAGAAGGATAGGTCGTAAATTGTTAAGCCCCTGATTCAATCGTACACTAATCATACACGCAAACGTGTATGATCAAGATCAGGGACTCACGGGAAGATATCACACCAAAACTCTACAAATAAAATAAGTCATTCAAGCATCATGTTACAAGCCAGGGGCCTCGAGGGCTCGAATACAAGAGCTCGATCATAGACGAGTCAGCGAAAGCAACAATATTTGAGTACCGACATAAGTTAAACAAGTTTGCGTTAAGAAGGCTAGCACAAACTGGGAAACAAATCGAAAGAGGCACAAGCCTCCTGTCAGGAATCTTCCTAAACTACTCATGGTCGTCGTCAGTGGCCTGCACGTAGTAGTAGGCACCTCCAGAGTAGTAGCAGTCGTCATCGACAGTGGCGTCTGGCTCCTGGACTCCAACGTCTGGTCGCAACAATCGGGTATAGAAAGGGGGAAAAGGGGAACAAAGCAACCGTGAGTACTCATCCAAAGTACTTGCAAGCAAGGAGCTACATTACATATGCATTGGTATCAATGAATGGGGGTAGTATATGTGGACTGAACTGCAGAATGCCGGAATAAGAGGGGGATAGCTAGTCATGTCGAAGACTACGCTTTTGGCCGCCTCCATCTTGTAACATGTAGAAGAGAGTAGATGGTAAGTTCACCAAGTATCATCGCATAGAATAATCCTACCCGGCGATCCTTCCCTCGTCGCCCTGTGAGAGAGCGGTCACCGGTTGTATATGGCACTTGGAAAGGTGTGTTTTATTAAGAATCCGGTTCTAGTTGTCATAAGGTCAAGGTACAACTCCGGGTCATCCTTTTACCGAGGGACATGGCTATTCGAATAGATCAACTTCCCTGCAGGGGTGCACCACATTTCCCAACACGCTCGATCCCCTTTGTCCGGACACGCTTTCCTAGGTCATGCCCAGCCTCGGAAGATCAACACGTCGCATCCCTACCTAGGCATATCAGAGGGGTCAGCATGCTGGCCTAAATCCTATGGCGCAGGGGTCTGGGCCCATCGCCCATTGCACACCTGCACGTTGCGTACGCGGCAGGCGAGCAGACCTAGCCTCCCTTATGCAAGAGCAAGCATTCCAGTCCAACCCGGCGCGCGCCGCTCAGTCGCTGACGTCACGAAGGCTTCGGCTGATACCACGACATCGAGTGCCCATAACTATTCCCGCATAGTTGGTTAGTGCGTATAGGCCAATGGCCGGACTCAGGTCAAATACCCAGATCACGTTAAGCGTGTTATTTTGAAATAACCACGGACGCCGACCAGGGCCAGGCCCACCTCTCTCCTAGGTGGTCTCAACCTACCCTGTCGCTCCGCCACAAAGATCCACTCAGAGGGCCGTCGGGGCAAACGTCCTTTCGGACCCAATCCATGAATCACTCGTGGGTACTCTACGAGCCCACACGTCTTTAGTCACCACAAGTATCATATATAATATATAAGTATATACCCATGATCACCTCCCGAGTGATCACGGCCCGATAGTATAGCATGGCAGGCAGACAAGAATGTAGGGCCACTGATGATAAACTAGCATCCTATACTAAGCATTAAGGATTGCAGGTAAGGTACCAATGACTGTAGCAACAATGACAGGCTATGCATCAGGATAGGATTAATGGAAAGCAGTAACATGCTACACTACTCTAATGCAAGAAGTAGAGAGAAAAGTAGGCGATATCTGGTGATCAAAGGGGGGGCTTGCCTGGAGGCTCTGTTGAAAAGGAAGAAGTGTCGTTGTTGACGTAGTCGATCACAGGGGCGGCATCGGTCTCGGGGTCTACCTGAGAGAAGAGGGGGGAGAAACAATAAATAGCAAGCATACAAATGCAACAGAAAGCACGACACGGCAGTAAGCTACCCTAGGAGTGCTCTAACGCAGTACTACACGTTGCAGTGGAGAGGGAAAACACCCGGGGGGTTTTCCCGACGTCTGGCTCTTTCCGGACAGACGAAAGAGAGGGGGCGGTTCCATATTCAGCATGCTAGGAGCATGTGACAAATGAAACGACCGCGTATTTGGATTCGTTGAATTTTTCTAAGCAACTTTCATGTATAAAACTTTTTCATCTGAATTACGGTTTATTTTATATGATTTTTGCAAGTTTAAAACATATTCTAAAATTATTTATTACGAGTTTGACTAATGCAAATTAACCGGTCAAATAGAGAAGGGGTGGCCCACATGTCATAGGCTATCTCTAAACAAATAAATAAATCTAACTTATTTAAATGGGGGCCCTACATGTCATCTACTACTAGACTCACTTAACACTAGTTTAATCCTAAGCTAGACTAAACAAGATCCGGCTCATACACACGCCTAGGCACACACGGCCGAGTACAGGGTCCTTGCGGCCATGCCCAAGCAGTAGCAGCAGTAATACGCGGTAGCTAGAGGCCTAGAGTAGTACAAGCAGCAGCAGTGCAAAGTAGTCAAGCAACAGGGCAGCGCAAGGGATTTTTTCAAAACTGTGATGATTTTTATAGCAAATTCAGAACCTATACGTTCTCACGCATCAAAATCAAAAGTAGCACCCCGTCGGCCTCCAGTTGGCCGAAGAGGGGCTCTTTGGCCTGTGGTTGACCGAAGTGGGCTCTTCAGCCTCCCGTTGGCCGAAGAGTGCCCCAACTGGGTTGAAAAGGACTCTTTGGTCTACCGTAGGCCGAAGAGCACTCTTTGGTCAACCGTAGGCTGAAGAGTCCTCGGGCCCCAACTTTTCGCATTAACAGGAGGCCGAAGCTGCATGGCTGCGCTCTTTTGCCTATGCTAGGCCTTGGGCCCCAAAGAGTACTCTTCGGCCTACGAATGACCAAAGCGCACTCTTCGGCCAACGATAGACCAAAGAGTACTCTTCAGTCCAGTTGGGATACTCTTTAGCCAACGGGAGGCTGAAGAGCCCACTTCGGTCAACTGCAGGCGGAAGAGCCCCTCTTCGGCCAACTGGAGGCCGACAGGGTGCTAGTTTTGATTTTCTTGTGTGAGGACGTATAGATTCCGAATTTGCTATAAAAATCATCACAGTTTTGAAAAAAAATCAGCGCAAGGAGCAGCAGCTAAGGGCATCTCCAGCCGTTGACCCCCAGGGGGCGTTAAAAAACGCCGCCTGGGGGTGAGCCGGCACAAAAAATGGCCCTGGGGGCGAGTTGGTCCCCAGCTGTCGGCCCCCAGGGCCGCCCCCAGGCGCGTATTAAAAAAAAGAAGGACCGTTCGGCGAAGTTATGATAAAAACTAGTTAAATTTCGGCCAAACATGGCAAATTTCGGTGAAATTCGCGCATTTTCATTACATTAACCTAATCTAAAAAAGAAAGGCGCTGAAGTCGTCGCCGCCATCGTCATCGGTGGTCTTCTCCTCCTTGACGCGGGAGCCCCTGCTGGACCCCTGCCCGACATTACCATGGCGGACTGGCAGCGGCGCGTCGTCGTCGTCGCTGTCGCATAAGACGACGACCCCGCCTTCATCGCGGCCGCATCGGCGCTCCTCGAAGCGGCGTAGGGCGGCGCACGGCGCTCCTTCTCCTTCTCCCGGCGCGACTTCTCCATCGCAATGGAGTCCTGGCGCGCCCATTCTAGGGCCACGTCGTCGTCCTCGAACTCCGCCTTCACCGGCGCCAGCCCCGGCTCCGTCTTCACCGGCGCTAGCCCCGGCTCCGTCTTTGGCTTGACGAAGCGCGGAGGAGCCGACGAGGGGGAGGCGCGCCGGCCGCCCTCGTTGATGACGATGCCGGCGCTGTGAGTGCGCCGGCCGAGCGGCGTCTCCGCCGCGGGCTTGGCCTTGACGCCCAGCATGGCCGGAGTCCCGGAGGAGTGCGACGAGGATCGGGAGGAGGAAGAGGAGGAGGAGGACCCGAACCTCCTTGCGCCCATGGCCCGGCGCGTCGGTGCTGCGCCGGGGCAGCCACCCTCGCCGGGGGGTACGCCAACGGCGGGTCGTTGCCGCCCTCGAGGTACGTGAGCACGCCCTCGAGTGTGCGGCCGGGGACGCCCCACCACAGGTGGCGCCCCTTGTTGTTCTGCCGGCCGCCGACCACCGGCGCGCCGTTGGTGGACGCCAAGCGCTGCTGCTGGCGGCGCTCGAAATACGCCGCCCATGCCGCGTGGTTGTCGGCGGTGTACTGGGGGAGGGAAAGTTGCGCGTCGGTGAGGGAGGCGCACACGACCTCGACTTCCTCGGCGAAGTACTTCGGCTTCGCCGCGGCGTCGGGCAACGGCGGAATGGGCACTCCCCCGGTGCTGAGTCTCCACCCCGTCGGCCCGGAGCGCATGTCCGGCGGCGCCGGGATGTTCGCCTGGAACAGGAGCCAGGACTCCTGTTTGCGGAGCGAACGGCGGCCGAAGACGTTGGCCGCCGCCTCGTCTCCGGGGAAGCGTTCTGCCATGGCGACAGCGGGGCTGGGTGGGCTCGGGAGAGGTAGAGGGAGGGGCTGGGCGGCGGCGCTCGGGAGAGGTAGGGAGAGGGAGGGGCTGGACGGCGGCGAGGGGCGGGGCTGGTGTGGGCACAAGCGAGTGGAGGCCACTAGCTTTTATAGCCGTGCCGCGCCTGTGTGTATGCGTGCGAGCGAGGGGAGGCGTCGGCGCGCCGTCCCGTGACGCGCCGCCCGTGAGGAATCAATGGCAAGGCTGACCGGTGGCAGCCTTGCCATTGATTCCCCGCGGGAACCGAGGCCGTTGAGGGAAGACGAGGCACCGAGTCGCTAACGCGTCTGGCCCGCGGCTTTTTCGCGCCAAAACAGCTCGCCCCGGCGCCCCCGGGCGCCCCCAGCGCATCGGATTCGGCCTGGGTTCGCCGGCGCTGTTTTCGGCCCAAGCCGGTGAAAATCGGGCTCCTGGGGGCGCGACTGGGCCGTTTTTTCGGCACCGGCGCGAAAAAATCGCCTGGTGAGGTCTTCCTGGGGGCGCGGCTGGAGATGCTCTAAGTACGTAGCGGCAACAGGAGGAAGTAGCAGCGGCAAGCAAGCAGTGGCAGCAGTAGTATGCGGGAGCAACAGCAGGTAGAGCAGCGCGCGATCGCTGCTTGAGCCCGCTGGGCACGGCCGGGGCACCATGTACGCAAGGGCAAGGGCAGGGGCATGACGAGGCGCAAGGCGTGACCGCGAGCAGCATGTGGCACCGCGGGCAAGCGAGTAGCTAAGGCGTGCACGACGCAGGGGCAGGCGTAGGGGCGCGAGGCCGCTCGGCTGCGGTAGCTGGGTGCTCGCGGTACAGCGGCGGCAGCAGGTCAATAGGCAGCGGCGGTCGGAGGCGGTTGCGGCCTCAATGGCAACAAACTGAACCAGGGAAAGGAGGGGTCCAGGAGAGGAGCTCACAGCGAGCTCGGGGGCGCGGTCGAGGAGGCCGGGGTTGGACTGGAGTGGTCGAAATCGACGATGACGGCCGGAGATGTACGCGACGGGGACGACAGTGATGGCGGGCGTACAAGGCCTCCCCGGTCCAACCCAATAGCATAGACGAAGGAGGCGATGGTGGTGAAGCCCCAGGTCGTCCTAGCACAACGCGGGGACGACGACGGCCATGAGGACGGCAAAGCCGTGGCAATGGCTGTGACTGCGATCGCTGCGGAGAAGAGGACGAGTGAGGGAGAGGGGAAACGGATCTGGGGGCAGCTAGGGAGGGGATTAGGGTTTAGAGGAGGGGCGCCAGGGTCTTGTAGACTATGGGGAAGGTCGTGGATGGCCGGCACCTGGCCGGGGTGCCATGGATGGCCTCCACGATCCCCTCTGCTTCCTGTACCAGGAGGAAGGGGGAAACAGGGGGTGGGCTGGGCCAGTTATAGATAGGTGGGCCAAGTGTCCTAGTAAGTTAGGTCCTCCGTTTCTTTTCTTTTACTTTTTCTGTTTATTTTTTTCTTTACTGTTTTCTATTTACATTAGCTAACAAATGGATTTGGTTAAATGTGAAAATTGGCACACAAATACTAGGCAATACGTTGAAGATGCCCACAAAGTTTGAGGTCAAAAAGGAAAACTATAAATATTTGTTTATTTTGAAAAGGCTAATTTAAATGCAACTTGATCACTAAATAAATTGCCAGGGACAACTTGGGCATCCAAATGAAGTATGTGTTATTTTCACAATTGCTTGGGAATTTTTGTCACATTGTGAACAATTTTGTTTAGTTGTTTAAAGAAATTTTATTTTTGACTTTATTTTAAAATTTGAATTTGAACTGTGTTTGGATCAAAGTGAACTTTAGAAAAAATAATAATGATATCATGGCACCATTAGTATGAGTTCACTACATCATGATTCTCAGGGTGTTACAAATCTCCTCCACTACAAGAAATCTCGTCCCGAGATTTAAGTGGTTGAGTTAGGGGTAAGAATTGGTTACGAAATTCTAACAGATCTTCTCCTTCTTGGTTGCTCTTCTCGAAGAGGTTGATCCCTTACATTGATGTATTCATTTCTATACATCAGTGCATCGTGGCAAAGTTGTCATCCTTCCTTCGGGATCTTCATCGTACTTACGGAAGGACAAGGGTTGACTTTGGAAGAACGGACCTCTACAAGGTCGCTTATCTGGTAGATTACATTAGGGAAGGTGGCGGAAAGTAACTATCGAATAGAAACTTAAGAAAATGTCGAGAGCAAAGTAAGAAGGTACCACGAGAAGTTTCTAACGGGTAGGCAATCATTTGATGTCTAAACAGAAGGTGAAAGGGGTTCAGAGCAACCAAATAAATATTGCATTTGATACCAGAGTAGATCATCGTAGGAAGGTGACTCGTGAATTACATACGAAGCCAGTGTGAGGAATAACTTTGGCAACAAGGGTGTGCAGGAGAGTCAAGTTTCAATCCTTTGGAACTGTTGGTTATGGGCCCACCATGTGGGTTAAAAGTAGAAAGAGTGATGATATCTTGCATGGTCATGATAGCCAGGCAGGTCAGAGCATAGCCTGTCAGTTATGTTGGCAAAAGCGTCGATACCAAGGGCGAGGGACAAAGAGAACCATTTTCCTGATCGTTAAAACGAGGTGAACCAATAGGCAAAGTTCTTGTCCATTGGTGGTTACCAGAATGTCATCAACGATAGTAACAGGGTCTTACTGACAGAATTGTACACCGAGGTGTTTACATAAGGACGGAATTATTACCACTTATATCATAAAGATCACAAGAAAGGTTACTCAAACCAATGGAAAGGAAAAATGATTAATTGATTATTCAAATTAACCAAAGGGAAGGAAAATGTGTTTACACACAAGAACTAGGAGTATATCCTTTCCCAAGGAAAAGTGGAGCACGATATACATGATAGGACAGCAAGTTCAAAAGCATCTAGATAAAGGGGCGAGGGAAAACCATGATATTACCCATAGAACGTGTTTGGATAATAGATCCAGAAACATTTAGTATTGCGCTTTCAATGTTATTATATTTATTCAGAAAATCACGGTCATGCTTCGAGGTAGCAATAATTTGGTGTTTCAAGTAAGGGTTGGTCTGAAGATCAAGAGGAATACACAAGGAACAGTTTCAGGAATAGCAAGGAACGTAAGGTATAAACAAACACATGACCAAGTTTGTGTTGGCAGAAGTCAAAGATGTGTCGATGACAACACAAGCCATCGAGGGGGCAAGGATGGTATTTCTCATCATGAATTCGATTGATACCCTGAAAGAGCATCAGAATGTTGATGATGATCACGACACATTTGTCGAGAGATTTCATGAAGATGTAATCGATCGACGATGACATCAAGTCAAAGGAATGATGAAGCGAAGGTTAATGAAACCATGAATACGGCACAAGTTCGAAATCAAGCTTGTTGCTCGAGGTGGATTGATAAGATGAGGAAGATCGACGTAAGCTTAGCTCATTGTCAAAAATTATGCTTCGGGAAGAAGGACCCGGTAGCACAGTTAAAATTTAGCATGAAAATGAAGTACCGGTCAGGCTAGGAATGACTTAAAGGATTTTTAAACTCGTAAGCACGAAAATTACTTAGAGTTATTGAATCGAAGGCAGAATTGATTCACTTATAGGTGTTGGGGAAATCTGAAATCGGTGAGAACCAATACTAGAAGAAGACTTATAGGAAGCAACACAACTCTTTGATATTCTCAAGATACCAAAGGGTAATACGCGAAGGTAGAGTTAGAATATATGCTTGACAGGAGAAATGATCTGAAGAAGACCAGTACTTTAACTTGTCCATGAAATGGGATCAAAGAAGAAAATATGATCGGAACCATGATTGTAAAGGATCAATTTATAGATACAAGATGAACTTATACCAAGGGGAAATTATTTTTACGAGAAGCTTCCATGATAAGTTCTACCTCGGGTCCATGGGCATGAACACAAAGTTCAAGGTCGACTCCCACTTCTTCAATGAACAACTTCTCATCCACTGCTCTTTGTTAAGAATGTTTAGAGTTTGAAAGTTTAACTGGTGGAATACCAGAAGGTATGGCACATGAAGCCTTGTGGGTTCTCACAGATAGCTAAGGCATAGACACAACCGATAGGGGCATTTTACGAATCTATACCACATGCTTATAGAAGCAACAGGCAACATTTCAAAACAGGATAAGGATGAAAAAAATTAAATGATACCACATTGCCGAAGGCAATTGTAACAGGGGAAGAACTCTCAAAGATAGAAGATGAAGGACATTATCAAATAATTATCCAACAAAAGATCAGGTGGTCGGCAAAGGATCTGATGGTAATATAGGTACTCAATCAGAGGAAGAAGATTGCAAATGCATCGGTTTATGGGAGCATCTGAATAAGCCGAAGCTTACATGCGAAGGGTTTAAGATTTTAAAATCGGGGAATCAGAGGCAGATGCTCTGATAAAAAGATGAGTATGTTGAATATAATTAGATGGCCATTCAATCAAGGATTGATTTACCGAGAACCAGCTCATGTCCAGAATGACGTCTGAGCCGGTAGGATGAATTCTGGGAAATAACTGATGATTGCGAGTATTCGCACACAGGTTGAATCAATGAGGCCAGAGTGATAGTAACTGAAGGAAATATGCCCTAGAGGCAATAATAAAGTTATTATTTATTTCCTTATATCATGATAAATGTTTATTATTCATGCTAGAATTGTATTAACCGGAAACATAATACATGTGTGAATACATAGACAAACAGAGTGTCACTAGTATGCCTCTACTTGACTAGCTCGTTAATCAAAGATGGTTATGTTTCCTGACCATGAACAATGAGTTGTTATTTGATTAACGAGGTCACATCATTAGTTGAATGATCTGATTGACATGACCCATTCCATTAGCTTAGCACCTGATCGTTTAGTATGTTGCTATTGCTTTCTTCATGACTTATACATGTTCCTATGACTATGAGATTATGCAACTCCCGTTTACCGGAGGAACACTTTGGGTACTACCAAACGTCACAACGTAACTGGGTGATTATAAAGGAGTACTACAGGTGTCTCCAATGGTCGATGTTGGGTTGGCGTATTTCGAGATTAGGATTTGTCACTCCGATTGTCGGAGAGGTATCTCTGGGCCCTCTCGGTAATACACATCACATAAGCCTTGCAAGCATTACAACTAATATGTTAGTTGTGAGATGATGTATTGCGGAACGAGTAAAGAGACTTGCCGGTAACGAGATTGAACTAGGTATTGGATACCGACGATCGAATCTCGGGCAAGTAACATACCGATGACAAAGGGAACAACGTATGTTGTTATGCGGTCTGACCGATAAAGATCTTCGTAGAATATGTAGGAGCCAATATGGGCATCCAGGTCCCGCTATTGGTTATTGACCAGAAACATGTCTCGGTCATGTCTACATTGTTCTCGAACCCGTAGGGTCCGCACGCTTAAGGTTACGATGACAGTTATATTATGAGTTTATGCATTTTGATGTACCGAAGGTTGTTCGGAGTCCCGGATGTGATCACGGACATGACGAGGAGTCTCGAAATGGTTGAGACGTAAAGATTGATATATTGGAAGCCTATGTTTGGACATCGGAAGTGTTCCGGGTGAAATCGGGATTTTACCGGGTTACCGGGAGGTTACCGGAACCCCCCGGGAGCCATATGGGCCATCATGGGCCTTAGTGGAAAGGAGAAAGGGGCAGCCCAAGGTGGCTGCGCCTCTTCCCCCTCCCCTAGTCCTATTAGGACTAGGAGAAGGTGGCCGGCCCCCCTCTCTCCCTTCCCCTCCGAGGAATCCTAGTTGGACTAGGATTGGAGGGGGAATCCTACTCCCAGTGGGAGTAGGACTCTCCTGCGCCTCCCCCCCTTTGGCCGGCCAGCCTCCCTCCTCTACTCCTTTATATACGGAGGCAGGGGCACCTCTAAACACACAAGTTTACACAAGTTGATCCACGTGATCGATTCCTTAGCCGTGTGCGGTGCCCCCTGCCACCATATTCCTCGATAATACTGTAGCGGAGTTTAGGCGAAGCCCTGCTGCTGTAGTTCATCAAGATCGTCACCACGCCGTCGTGCTGACGAAACTCTTCCCCGACACTTTGCTGGATCGGAGTCCGGGGATCGTCATCGAGCTGAACGTGTGCTCGAACTCGGAGGTGCCGTAGTTTCGGTGCTTGATCGGTTGGATCGTGAAGACGTACGACTACTTCCTCTACGTCGTGTCATTGCTTCCGCAGTCGGTCTGCGTTGGGTACGTAGACAACACTCTCCTCTCGTTGCTATGCATCACATGATCCTGTGTGCGCGTAGGAATTTTTTTTGAAATTACTACGAAACCCAACAGTGGCATCCGAGCCTAGGTTAATGATGTTGATGTTATATGCACGAGTAGAACACAAGTGAGTTGTGGACGATACAAGTCATACTGCCTACCAGCATGTCATATTTTGGTTCAGCGGTATTGTTGGACGAGACGACCCGGACCAACCTTACGCGTACGCTTACGCGAGACCGGTTCCCTCGACGTGCTTTGCACAGAGATGGCTTGCGGGCGACTGCCTCTCCAACTTTAGTTGAACCAAGTATGGCTACGCCCGGTCCTTGCGAAGGTTAAAACGGAGTCTATTTGACAAACTATCGTTGTGGTTTTGATGCGTAGGTGAGATTGGTTCTTACTTAAGCCCGTAGCAACCACGTAAAACATGCAACAACAAAGTAGAGGACGTCTAACTTGTTTTTGCAGGGCATGTTGTGATGTGATATGGTCAAGGCATGATGCTGAATTTTATTGTATGAGATGATCATGTTTTGTAACCAAGTTATCGGCAACTGGCAGGAGCCATATGGTTGTCGCTTTATTGTATGCAATGCAATCGCGATGTAATGCTTTACTTTATTACTAAACGGTAGTGATAGTCGTGGAAGCATAAGATTGGCGAGACGACAACGATGCTACGATGGAGATCAAGGTGTCGCGCCGGTGACGATGGTGATCATGACGGTGCTTCGGAGATGGAGATCACAAGCACAAGATGATGATGGCCATATCATATCACTTATATTGATTGCATGTGATGTTTATCTTTTTATGCATCTTATCTTGCTTTGATTGACGGTAGCATTATAAGATGATCTCTCACTAAATTATCAAGAAGTGTTCTCCCTGAGTATGCACCGTTGCAAAAGTTCTTCGTGCTGAGACACCACGTGATGATCGGGTGTGATAGGCTCTACGTTCAAATACAACGGGTGCAAAACAGTTGCGCACGCAGAATACTCAGGTTAAACTTGACGAGCCTAGCATATGCAGATATGGCCTCGGAACACGGAGACCGAAAGGTCGAGCGTGAATCATATAGTAGATATGATCAACATAATGATGTTCACCGATGAAACTACTCCATCTCACGTGATGATCGGATATGGTTTAGTTGATTTGGATCACGTGATCACTTAGAGGATTAGAGGGATGTCTATCTAAGTGGGAGTTCTTAAGTAATATGATTAAATTGAACTTAAATTTATCATGAACTTAGTCCTGGTAGTATTTTGCAAATCATGTTGTAGATCAATAGCTCGCGTTGTTGCTTCCCTGTGTTTATTTTGATATGTTCCTAGAGAAAATTGTGTTGAAAAAAAATGTTAGTAGCAATGTTGCGGATTTGATCCGTGATCTGAGGTTAAATCCTCATTGCTGCACAGAAGAATTATGTCCTTAATGCACCGCTAGGTGACAGACCTATTGGAGGAGCAAATGCAGACGTTATGAACGTTTGGCTAGCTCAATATGATGACTACTTGATAGTTTAAGTGCACCATGCTTAACGGCTTAGAATCGGGAATTCAAAGATGTTTTGAACATCATGGACCATATGAGATGTTCCAGTAATTGAAGTTAATATTTCAAGCAAATACCCGAGTTGAAGAGATATGAAGTCTCCAACAAGTTCTATAGCTAAAAGATGGAGGAGAATCGCTCAACTAGTGAGCATGTGCTCAGATTGTCTGGGTACTTCAATCGCTTGAATCAAGTGGGAGTTAATCTTCCAGATAAAATAGTGATTGACAGAATTCTCTAGTCACCATCACCAAGTTAGTAGAACTTCGTGATGAACTATAGTATGCAAAGGATGATGAAAATGATTCCCGAGCTCTTCGTGATGTTGAAATCAACGAAGGTAGAAATCAAGAAAGAGCATCAAGTGTTGATGGTTGACAAGATCACTGTTTTCAAGAAAAGGGCAAAGGGAAAGAAAGGGAACTTCAAGTAGATTGACAAGCAAGTTGTCACTCCCACAAAGAAGCCCAAAGCTGAACCAAAGCCTGAAATTGAGTGCTTACACTGCAAAGGAAATGGTCACTGGAAGCGGAACTACCCTAAATATTTGGTGGATAAGAAGGATGGCAAAGTAAAAAAAAAGGGTATATTTGATATACAGGTGTTGGATGTGTGCTTTACTAGTGTTTATAGCAACCCCTCAGTATTTGATACTTGTTCAGTTACTCAAAACGGGAGTTGCAGAATAAACAGAGACTAGTTAAGGGTGAAGTGACGATGTATGTTGGAAGTGGTTCCAAGATTGATATGATCATCGTCGCACACTCCCTATACTTTCGGGATTAGTGTTGAACCTGAATAAGTGTTATTTGGTGTTTGCGTTGAGCATGAATATGATTTGATCATGTTCATTGTAATACGGTTATTCATTTAAGTAAGAGAATAAATTGTTGTTCTGTTTACATGAATGAAACCTTATATGGTTACACACCCAATGAAAATAGTTCGTTGGATCTAGATCATAGTGATACACATAATCATAATATTGAAACCAAAAGATGCAAAGTTAATAATGATAAGTGCAACTTGTTTGTAGCACTGCCGTTTAGGTCATATTGGTGTAAAGCGCATGAAGAAACTCCATACTGATGGGCTTTTTGAATCACTTGATTATGAATCAGTTGATGCTTGCGAACCATGCCTCTTAGGCAAGATGACTAAGACTCTGTTCTTCGGAACAATGGAGCGAGCAATAGATTTGTTGAAAATCATACATACTGATGTATGTAGTCCGATGAATATTGAGGCTCTCGACAGGTATCATTATTTTCTGATCTTCACAGATGATTTGAGCAGATATGAGTATATCTACTTGATGAAACATAAGTCTGAAACATTTGAAAAGTTCAAAGAATTTCAGAGTGAAGTGAAAAATCATCGTAACAAGAAAATAAAGTTTCTACGATCTGATCGTAGAGAAGAGTAGTTGAGTTACGAGTTTGGCCTTCAGTTAAAAACAATGTGAAATAGTTTCACTACTTATGCCACCTAGAACACCACAATATAATGGTGTGTCCGAACGTCATAACCGTACTTTATTAGATATGGTGCGATCTATGATGTGTCTTACCGATCTACCACTATCGTTTTGGGGTTATGCATTAGAGACAGCTGCATTCACGTTAAATAGGGCACCATCAAAATCCGTTGAGACGACGCCTTATGAACTGTGGTTTAGCAAGAAACCAAAGTTGTCGTTTCTTAAATTTGGGGTTGCGATGCTTATATGAAAAAGTTTCATCCTGATAAGCTCAAACTCAAATCGGAGAAGTGCGTCTTCATAGGATATCCAAAGGAAACTATTGGATACACCTTCTATCACAGATCCGAAAGGCAAGACTTTTGTTGCTAAATTCGGAAACTTTCTGGAGAAGGAGTTTCTCTCGAAAGAAGTGAGTGGGAGGAAAGTAGAACTTGACGAGGTAACTGTACCTGCTCCCTTACTGGAAAGTAGTTCATCACAGAAAACTGTTTCAGTGACATCTACACCAGTCAGTGAGGAAGCCAATGATAATGATCATGAAACTTCAGATCAAGATACTACTGAACTTCGTAGATCAACCAGAGTAAGATCCGCACCAGAGTGGTACGGTAATCCTGTTCTGGAGGTCATGCTACTAGATCATGATGAACCTACGAACTATGAAGAAGCGATGGTGAGCCCAGATTCCGCAAAGTGGCTAGAAGCCATGAAATCTGAGATATGATCCATGTATGAGAACAAAGTGTAGACTTTGATTGACTTGCCCGATGATCGGTGAGTCATTAAGAATAAATGGATCTTCAAGAGGAAGACAGACGTTGATAGAAGTGTTACTATCTACAAAGCTAGACTTGTCGAAAAAGGTTTTTGACAAAGTTCAAGGTGTTGAATACGATGAGATTTTCTTGCTCGTATCGATGCTTAAAAGTCTGTCCAAATCATGTTAGCAATTGCCGCATTTTATGAAATCTGGCAAATGGATAAACAAATGCATCGGTTTATGGGAGCATCTGAATAAGCCGAAGCTTACATGCGAAGGGTTTAAGATTTTAAAATCGGGGAATCAGAGGCAGATGCTCTGATAAAAAGATGAGTATGTTGAATATAATTAGATGGCCATTCAATCAAGGATTGATTTACCGAGAACCAGCTCATGTCCAGAATGACGTCTGAGCCGGTAGGATGAATTCTGGGAAATAACTGATGATTGCGAGTATTCGCACACAGGTTGAATCAATGAGGCCAGAGTGATAGTAACTGAAGGAAATATGCCCTAGAGGCAATAATAAAGTTATTATTTATTTCCTTATATCATGATAAATGTTTATTATTCATGCTAGAATTGTATTAACCGGAAACATAATACATGTGTGAATACATAGACAAACAGAGTGTCACTACTTGACTAGCTCGTTAATCAAAGATGGTTATGTTTCCTGACCATGAACAATGAGTTGTTATTTGATTAACGAGGTCACATCATTAGTTGAATGATCTGATTGACATGACCCATTCCATTAGCTTAGCACCTGATCGTTTAGTATGTTGCTATTGCTTTCTTCATGACTTATACATGTTCCTATGACTATGAGATTATGCAACTCCCGTTTACCGGAGGAACACTTTGGGTACTACCAAACGTCACAACGTAACTGGGTGATTATAAAGGAGTACTACAGGTGTCTCCAATGGTCGATGTTGGGTTGGCGTATTTCGAGATTAGGATTTGTCACTCCGATTGTCGGAGAGGTATCTCTGGGCCCTCTCGGTAATACACATCACATAAGCCTTGCAAGCATTACAACTAATATGTTAGTTGTGAGATGATGTATTGCGGAACGAGTAAAGAGACTTGCCGGTAACGAGATTGAACTAGGTATTGGATACCGACGATCGAATCTCGGGCAAGTAACATACCGATGACAAAGGGAACAACGTATGTTGTTATGCGGTCTGACCGATAAAGATCTTCGTAGAATATGTAGGAGCCAATATGGGCATCCAGGTCCCGCTATTGGTTATTGACCAGAGACATGTCTCGGTCATGTCTACATTGTTCTCGAACCCGTAGGGTCCGCACGCTTAAGGTTACGATGACAGTTATATTATGAGTTTATGCATTTTGATGTACCGAAGGTTGTTCGGAGTCCCGGATGTGATCACGGACATGACGAGGAGTCTCGAAATGGTCGAGACGTAAAGATTGATATATTGGAAGCCTATGTTTGGACATCGGAAGTGTTCCGGGTGAAATCGGGATTTTACCGGGTTACCGGGAGGTTACCGGAACCCCCCGGGAGCCATATGGGCCATCATGGGCCTTAGTGGAAAGGAGAAAGGGGCAGCCCAAGGTGGCTGCGCCTCTTCCCCCTCCCTAGTCCTATTAGGACTAGGAGAAGGTGGCCGGCCCCCCTCTCTCCCTTCCCCTCCGAGGAATCCTAGTTGGACTAGGATTGGAGGGGGAATCCTACTCCCAGTGGGAGTAGGACTCTCCTGCGCCTCCCCCCCTTTGGCCGGCCAGCCTCCCTCCTCTACTCCTTTATATACGGAGGCAGGGGCACCTCTAAACACACAAGTTGACACAAGTTGATCCACGTGATCGATTCCTTAGCCGTGTGCGGTGCCCCCTGCCACCATATTCCTCGATAATACTGTAGCGGAGTTTAGGCGAAGCCCTGCTGCTGTAGTTCATCAAGATCGTCACCACGCCGTCGTGCTGACGAAACTCTTCCCCGACACTTTGCTGGATCGGAGTCCGGGGATCGTCATCGAGCTGAACGTGTGCTCGAACTCGGAGGTGCCGTAGTTTCGGTGCTTGATCGGTTGGATCGTGAAGACGTACGACTACTTCCTCTACGTCGTGTCATTGCTTCCGCAGTCGGTCTGCGTTGGGTACGTAGACAACACTCTCCTCTCGTTGCTATGCATCACATGATCCTGTGTGCGCGTAGGAAATTTTTTTGAAATTACTACGAAACCCAACAGTAACAAGAGATATCAACAATGATTACTTGTCATATGGAACTATCCATAGTGCAAGAAGGCAAGAATTTCAAGAGCAATAGGGTGTAGAGGATTTTCGAAAGATCGATTAACAATGGAAAGTATTTTGCGAAATGCCTGAACAACTGGGGATGGACGAATCCCCGATAAATGTGAGGAATTATCCGTAGTGCGAGAGATACTGCAATGTAGTAGGCTCAAAGAATTCTCGAAATGTCGGATGGAACTCGAGAGTAACTGGAATCAATATATGAATGACGAGTGTAAGTAGTTATCCATCAGAGTTTATCGATGGTCAGGAACTGCAAAGCAGTGGGCACAGGGTCTCGGGACTCATCGAGGAGTATCTTCAGAGTCTTCTGATGAAACAGTCGATCATCTGTGGTTAAGGGGCTCTCCGAGATGAAGTGGTTACGAGAACCTAATGTTAGAGTTAGTAAATTCGTTTAACCCGAATGGAAGAGAGATCAGGGTCCCAGAGTATAGACGAGGAGTAAAAGATCCTAATACCACCCAATGGCGACGTGGGCCCGTAAGACACAGAACCATGTTAGTAAAAGTTTTTCAGCGACTAGACTCAACTTCAGCCAAGGAGTTGGAAAGGGGGCTACCTACAGGCAGTCGACTCTGATACCAACTTGTTACGCCCCTGATTCAATCATACACTAATCATACACGCAAACATGTACAATCAGGATCAGGGACTCACGGGAAGATATCACAACACAACTCTACAAATAAAATAAGTCATTCAAGCATCATATTACAAGCCAGGGGCCTCGAGGGCTCGAATACAAGAGCTCAATCATAGACGAGTCAGCAAAAGCAACAATATCTGAGTACCGACATAAGTTAAACAAGTTTGCCTTAAGAAGGCTAGCACAAACTGGGATACAAATCGAAAGAGGCGCAGGCCTCCTGCTTGGGATCCTCCTAAACTACTCATGGTAGTCGTCAGCGGCCTACACATAGTAGTAGGCACCTCCAGAGTAGTAGCAGTCATCATCGACAGTGGCGTCTGGCTCCTGGACTCCAACGTCTAGTCGCAACAATTGAGTATAGAAAGGGGAAAAGGGGAACAAAGCAACCGTGAGTACTCATCCAAAGTACTCACAAGCAAGGAGCTACACTACATATGCATTGGTATCAATGAATGGGGGTAGTATATGTGGACTGAACCGCAGAATGCCGGAATACGAGGGGGATAGCTAGTCCTGTCGAAGACTACGCTTCTGGCCGCCTCCATCTTGCAGCATCTAGAAGAGAGTAGATGGTAAGTTCACCAAGTATCATCGCATAGCATAATCCTACCTGGCGATCCTCCCCTCATCGCCGTGTGAGAGAGCGATCACCAGTTGTATCTGGCACTTGGAAAGGTGTGTTTTATTAAGTATCCGGTTCTAGTTGTCATAAGGTCAAGGTACAACTCCGGGTCATCCTTTTACCGAGGGACATGGCTATTCGAATAGATCAAATTCCCTGCAGGGGTGCACCACATTTCCCAACATGCACGATCCCCTTTGTCCAGACACGCTTTCCTGGGTCATGCCCAGCCTCAGAAGATCAACACGTCGCAGCCCTACCTAGGCACATCAGAGAGGTCAGCACGCCGGTCTAAATCCTATGGCGCAGCGGTCTGGGGCCATCGCCCATTGCACACCTGCATGTTGCGTACGCGGCCGGCGAGCAGACCTAGCCTCCCTTATACAAGAGCAGGCATTCCAGTCCAACCCGGCGCGTGCCGCTCAGTCGCTGACGTCACGAAGGCTTCGGCTGATACCACGACGTCGAGTGCCCATAACTATTCCCGCGTAGTTGGTTAGTGCGTATAGGCCAATGGCCAGACTCAGATCAAATACCCAGATCTCGTTAAGCGTGTTTGTCGGTGCGGAACGACACCTATGGGATCACAAGAATCCCTACTACGGTTGGCGGGGCGCGGGGTCGTGAGAAGAGCGGATCTAGCAGGTAGCACACGGTTCGTTTATCCAGGTTTGGGCCGCAAGGATGCGTAAAACCCTACTCCTGCTTTGGTGGATTGTATATCTGTGTTCTTGAGCTAGATATGGGGCGTGAGGAGCTCCAAAAAGCCGAATCCCTCTCCTGGTCGCCTCGGGCCTCCTTTTATAGAAAAAGGGGTTGCCATAGTGGCACACAGGAGGTGGAAAGGGAACAATGATGTGAGGTTATCCCCCGCATTACATGACAAGGCGCATTTAATGCGTCTTGCTTAGGTGTCCTTGCTTTATCGGGGACGGGGGAGAGATCTGCCTCGTCCGTTGCCGCTCCTTCTTGTGTCGACACGCGCCCTGGCCAGCGACGCCTGCGATGCCACGTAGGTAGGAAGGCAGCTAAGGTGGCGCAGTGGTGGGTCATCACGAAGATCTGCATGCCGCCACGCAGGTGCCTGCCCAGCTAGTTGGGTCGGCAGCTGCATGCGAACGGCGGTGGAGGTTTAGTCGGCGTGGGCCTGATGGTGGCCCTGCGGGTGTCCTCGGCAAGGGCCTTGCCGGGGCCCCGGGAAGGGTCTTGCTGAGGCGCCTGCTGTTATCCCCGGCAAGGCGCTTGCCGGGGGCCTTGTGGTCTTCCTCGGCTGTGATCTAGAATGTCTTCACGAAGATCTGCATGCTGCCATGGGGATGTCTCCCAAATCCTTGCCCTTTGGGGGCAGTGGACTCAAGGGTGATTCGCTCCGTAGGCGCAGGACGAGTCGCCGCAACAAGGGTCTTGCCGGGGCTGCTAGGACTGTCTCCCGGCAAGGATCTTGCCGGGGGAGTCCGCTTCATCCCCTTTGCTCTTCGTGGTCTTGGCCTTGGCGTCGTAGTTCTCCTGAGCTTCGGTCTTACCCTGGCTCACCTCCCTTGCCCGTGCACAGTTATAGGGGTACAAAAAGTGTACCCCTCTTTTTGTACACCGTCAGGAGCCCCCAGGCCTGGACCACACATAAGCGCAATGCGTTGTTTGGGCTAGGCCCAAAAACGGTGCGCGGGCAGGCGGGGCGGTTTTTACCTTGGTAAGATTCTTCACGCGCTGCGCTTCCCACGATTCCCGCGCGTGGCGCGGCGTGGGGAGGTGCGTGTGACGTGGGCGGCATGCGTGGGGTTGGTTCCCGCAGGCATGCGTCACGTCGTAGTAAAGGAGGCGGTTCGCGCCTTCCCCATAAACGGAGGAAGGCGTGGAGGTGCGGCCCATTTACTGAATGGGGCCGAGGCGCGGTCCTCAAGGCGTCCACTCCCCATGATCACGGGGTGGGGAGAGGTCGCCTCATCCATCCCCTCGGTTCTGCACGTTCGCCACGTGTCTCCCATGCGCTTGGGGTGGCAAACGGTGGAGGCGGGAAACCAGGCTGTCGCTTGTTGGGGAAGCGGGTCGGCCCTGGCTCCCTGCGCCTCCCGTGTCTTGATTGGCTGAGCGGGGCGGCCAAGCCCCAACCCCGATCCTTTATAAAGAGTGGGAGGGGGATGGCGTCCCGCATTCTTTCATCTTCTTCTTCCTTCAGCTTCTGCTCCTCCCTTCCATCCGTCATGGAGAGAGGGAACCCCGGTCCTTCAACAGTGGCGGCGAGGGTCGCCGCTCGACAACGCGTCCCTCCTTCTCCTGCGCCTACGGTTGCAGAGCCAGCCGCGAGGGGAAGGGGAGGGGGCGAGGCCGTGAGCGAGGCCGGGGCGCTCGGGGAAGAGGAGGACGGGGTGGCGCGCCGGCCTCGCCTCCGCCAGCAGCTCCTCCTCCAATGGAGGGCCATGTTGGGGATGACCCTTGTGAGTTCTTTGTCAGGCTGTGCCGGCCGCCGCGCCGTCGCCTTCGTCTCCCGACTCCATTTGCACGGGAGATGGAGCTGGATCCGCCGGAGTCATTGTGGCTGCACATGAGGGGCTGCGGGATTAGTGGCACGCGGGCCCGCGTCGACTTCCCCGCCCCTCACGTGATGTATCTCCGCCGGGGATGGAAGACGTTTGCCCATATCCACCGCTTGACGGAGGGGCTCACTCTCCATTTTAAGCTGATGGAGGGTGGCCTTCTCTCCGTCAAGGTCTTCGGGTGCTTTGGGACCTGCGCAAGGTGCTGCGTGGAGAGCTCTTTTGATAGTGAAGACTCCTCATCGGGCGGGAGTGACGAGGAGGACAGCGGCAGCGACGACGAGGGTGGTAGGCGGTAGGATGACGGATCTGATTAGGTGTCGGGTGCCGCTCCGTGCGGCACCGGCGACCCCATCATCCGCGTCGCCGGCTCCCTGAACTTCTCGGGGTCGTCTCCTTGGGCGGCTGGCGTTGGGAGGCTGCGGAAGAGGAAGAGGGCGGGGGGCAAGGCCGTCAAGTCGGAGTACGCGGGCACCGACGCCTTCGACGCGTGCTGACGTCCTGCCGCCTCGTCTTCAAGCTCTGCTTCCGGCGCCGCCATCACCATCCAGCCTTTGGACGGCCACCAAGATGTTCTCTTGGTGTCTTCTGCCACCCGTAGCTCGCCTAGGCGCTCCTTTTGTCTCTTTCGCCTCCTTGACCTGCCTCCTGAGGAGAGGGACAAGAAAGGGATTACAGGCACCTTATCTCTTTTTAGTTTGTAAGCCTTCGGGCCTTTGTTGAATTTAAAACTTGTAATCCCATCATTCATGTTTTTCATTCCCTATGGACTGTACCTGAGTGGAATGTTTTTAATGAAAAAGGGATGCTTGCCGGGTCATTTGTTTGCGGGTGGAACCCACGACAAGGAGTAAATCTTTGATATCTTCAAGATAAACATTTCCTTGCTCGGCAATAGGCCTTGCCGTCTCCCCACTTCACTCGACCTTCCTCACGCCTTTGGCGGAGGCAGGGATGAGGCGGGTTCAGGCTCCTTGTTTCATCCTTTCACTGCCGCGATTACGACCAAACTTGGCCCCAGGAACGAGCCCTAGGGCCTAGAGTTATGGGAGCACGGTAGCTTAGGGGAAAACGAGGTTTCACATACCTCAGTCCATAATGGAATGCATGATAAGGGATGAAGAACTTATCTGAAGCTGCAACCCCCGGCAAACCTGGTTCGCCGTGGGTGAATCTTTGCTCTTGCAGCCCCCGGTAATACTGGCTTGCCGGGGGCTAGATGCTGGTATGTTCATCTTCTTTTCCTCCCCAAGTGGTTCGGCACGGATATCCATGTGTCCTGTGAACCAGAGAAGACGAAAGAAAGACAAGGAGATGCACACTCGACCTCTAAGCTAGGGGTTAGTCGCCGCTAAGCACTATCAACCCTAACCAAGGACGAGACTCGACCTAGCATGCATGCTATAACTCAGGGCGCCAACACTTCATTTACTTATGCTCAGGGTCTACGCCTGGCATTGTACAAAGGGTTACATGCGTCATCGGCAATGCTCGTACAAAAGGTGGCTTGCCAGGGGGGCCGGCAAGCCGTGCCTTACGGGTAAAACTTGCAAAGATGCTCAATGTTCCAGGAGATACTCACCGGAACGGCATCTTCGGTCTCCAGGCGGACTGCGCCGGGCCTGGTGACTCGTATTACCCGATAAGGGCCTTCCCACTTCGGCGTCAACTTGTTGGAATTTTTGGCCGATTGAACGTGCCGAAGAACAAGGTCGCCTTCCTCAAAGCTTCGGGCATGAACCTTGCAGCTATGGTAGCGGCGCAAGGCTTGCTGGTAGCGCGCTGCTCTCACAGCCGCCCGAAGATGATCTTCCTCAAGGAGCGTTGCGTCATCTTGGCGCAGTTGCTCTTGCTCAAGCTCATCATAAGTGAGTACTCGAGGTGACCCGTATATGAGTTCAGTGGGGAGAAATGCTTCTGCCCCGTATACCAGGGCAAAGGGTGTCTGGCCGGTGGCTCGATTTGGTGTCGTTCTGATTGACCAAAGAACCGCCGGCAATTCATCAATCCAGCGCCTTCCACTCTTGTGCAGCCTGCCAAAGGTCTTTGTCCTTAAGCCTCGCAGTACTTCAGCGTTTGCCCTCTCAGCTTGACCATTGCTTCGTGGGTGAGCAACGGAAGCGAAACAGACTTTGCTGCCGAGGTCTTGGGTATATTGCATGAAGGTGCGGCTTGTGAACTGTGTACCGTTGTCGGTGATGACCCTGTTGGGTACACCAAAACGGCACACTAGTCCCTTGAAGAATTTGACGGCTGACTGAGTTGTGACCTTCCTCACTGCTTCCACCTCTGGCCACTTTGTGAACTTGTCGATTGCGACGTACAAGTACTCAAAACCCTCGACGGCGCGGGGGAAAGGGCCCAGTATGTCGAGCCCCCAGACCGAGAAGGGCCAGGAGAGAGGAATGGTTTGAAGGGCTTGAGCTGGCTGATGAAGCTTCTTTGAATGGAACTGACACGCTTCACACCTGGTGACTAGTGTCGTCGCATCCTGGAGGGCGGTGGGCCAGAAGAAGCCTTGCCGAAACGCTTTGCCGGCAAGGGCCTTTGACCCGATGTAGGATCCACATATGCCTCCATGTATCTCCGCCAACAGCCCCAGTCCTTCCTCTCGAGGGATACACTTCAATTTCACGCCGTTCGGCCTCTTTCTGTATAGGACGTCATCGACGAACTGGTACATAGTAGAGTGACGGGCTACTTTTTCCGCTTCTTCCTGCTCCTCAGGAAGTTCCCCTGTTTGGAGGAATCGGACGGTATGCTGTGCCCATGATGGAGCCTGGGGCTCAACGGCGAGGACTAAAGGCGTTTCCTCCGCTACAGGAGCATCTGTCTCGACGGCAAGAGCTTGATGCTCCGCCGGAGCTATCCGTCCCATGGCGGGCTCAGTATCTCCGGCAACATCCTTGCCGGCGGCTCCGGGGAGCTCGGCGGGAAAGTACTTGCCGGGCCCTGATTTCCTCCTCTTGTTTTGCTCTGTTGATGGATCAACGGATGGCTGAGTTAGCTGAAGCACAAAGGTACCTGGTTCCACAGGTAGCTTGAGGGCAGCGCGTTTTGACAGGTATTCGGCGATATCATTCTCCGCTCGGGGAACGTATTCTGCCTGTATACCATCAAAACGCTCTTCCAGCTTTCTCACTTCATCGACGTAGGCCTTCATCAACGGGCTCTGGTAATCCTTGTTGACTTGCTTGACGACAAGTTGCGAGTCGTCTCTGACGACGAGTTTCTTGATTCCGAGGTCCGCCGCGATCCTAAGACCGGCAACCAGCCCTTCGTACTCAGCCGTATTGTTTGTTGACACCTCCCTGGGGAAGTGCATCTGGATCAGGTACTTGAGGTGCTCTCCGGTGGGCGCGACAAGCAGTACGCCAGCCCCGGCGCCCTGTAAGGAGAAAGCTCCATCAAAGTACATGATCCAGTCGCAACTTGCCTCCTTGCCGGGGAGAGCAGTCTCTTGGGCTTCTTCGTCAGGCGCCGCGGTCCATTCTGCAACGAACTCCGCCAGGACTCGGCTTTGAATCGTCGAGGTACTCTCAAACTTGAGGCCAAAGCTGGACAGTTCCAGTGCCCACTCTACGATCCTTCCCGTTGCATCTGGATTGTGCAATATCCTTTGCAGAGGGAGGCGAGTGACGACAGTGATTTCGTGCGCCTGGAAGTAGTGACGCAGCTTCCTCGAGGCCATAAGAAGGCCGAAGAGCAGTTTCTGCACACCGGAGTACCTTGATCTAGTCCCCTGCAGAAGGGAGCTAACAAAGTAGACCGGGTGTTGCATCATCTTCTTCCTTGGCGGCACTCCAACCGGCTGCGTCGTCTCGGCATCGGTGGCATCGGGCTCCGTTGCTGCTATTACCTCATCATCAATTTCTCTCTGCGCCACTAGTGCGGCGCTGACCACCTAGTTCGTTGCCGCCAGGTACATCAGCAATGGTTCCTGTGGCCTAGGCACAACTAGTATTGGCACGGAGGAGATGTACCTCTTCAAATATTGCAATGCTGCTTCGGCTTCTGGTGTCCACTCCATCGGGCCTGCTGTCGGTGTCAAAACTGGCGGATCTCGGGTAGGGGGTCCCGAACTGTGCGTCTAGGCCGGATGATAACAGGAGGCAGGGGACACGAAGTTTTACCCAGGTTCGGGCCCTCTCGATGGAGATAAAACCCTACGTCCTGCTTGATTAATATTGATGATCTGGGTATTACAAGAGTTATCTACCATGAGATCAGAGAGGCTAAACCCTAGAAGCTAGCCTATGGTATGATTGTTGATGTGTATGTTGTCCTACGGACTAAAACCCTCCGGTTTATATAGACACCGGATAGGGTTAGGGTTACATAGAGTCGGTTACAATGGTAGGAGATCTGAACATCCGTATCGCCAAGCTTGCCTTCCACGCCAAGGAAAATCCCTTCCGGACACGGGACGGAGTCTTCAATCTAGTATCTTCATAGTCCGGGAGTCCGGCTGAAGGTATAATTCGGCTATCCGAACACCCCCTAATCCAGGACTCCCTCACCTGCCTTTTTCAAAATCCTAAAAAAGGGAAGGGCGCGCTCGGCGGACTTGGAGATGAACCTGCTCATGGCGGCAACGCAACCGGCAAGCCGACGCACATCCTTGACTCACTTGGGCGCTTCAATCCGCTCTATAGCTTTGACCTTGTCTGGATTGGTCTCTATCCCACGCTATGACACAAAGAACCCGAGAAGCTTGCCAGACGGGACGCCGAAGACGCACTTCTCAGGGTTCAGCTTGAGATTGATCTTGCGTAGGTTTGCAAATGTTTCTTGTAAATCTGATATGAGGGTTGCCCTGTCCTTGGTTTTGACCACTATATCATCCATATAGGCTTCCATATTTCTATGGAGCTGGGGTTCAAAACCAATCTGGACCGCCCTTGCAAACGTTGAACCAGCACTCTTCAACCTGAAAGGCATCCGTATAAAGCAATACGTACCACATGGGGTGATGAATGTCATTTTCTCTTCATTTTCCCTTGCCATGAAGATCTGGTGGTAGCCAGAGTAGGCATCGAGGAATGACAACAGATCACACCCAGCTGTGGAGTCAACAATCTGGTCGATGCGCGGCAACGGGAAGGGGTCTTTGGGACAAGCCTTATTAATATTTGTGTAATCAATACACAGCCTCCACTTCCCATTTGCCTTGTGCACTACCACTGGATTGGCCAACCACGTTGGATGGAGCACTCCTCTTACCAAACCCGTTGCTTCCAGTTTCCGGATCTCCCCTGTGATGAACTCTTGTCATTCCAAAGCTTGCTTTCTGACCTTCTGCTTGACGGGCCGCGCATGAGGACAGACAACAAGGTGGTGCTCAATCACCTTCCTGGGAACGCCGGGGGTGTCGGATGCTTGCCAGGCAAACACATCGACATTCGCCCGCAGGAAGGTGACGAGCGTGTCTTCCTATTTGTCGTCAAGGGTGGAGCTTATGGTAAAAGCTCCTCCCGTGCCGTCCTCCTTGACAGAAACCTTCTTGGTTCCCGGCGGTGTGGCCCTGGACTTCTTGTTTCTATCAGCGGAGCTCTCTGGCACGTCCTCGACGAGAGCACTACACTCCGAAGAGGTGCGCTTGCCGGAGTGGGTGCCTGAGGTCTCACCGGTCTTCTTCTTTTGCCTTCCCAGGGCTCCAACGGCAGGAGCAAGCGCCTTGGCAGTGGCGGCTGCTGCAACTGCTTGTTGATAGAGTTGGGTAGCGCAAATTAGCGCATCCTTCTTATCTGACGGGACGGTGATGATCGTCACAGGCCCCGGCATCTTCAGGGTGTTGTAGGCGTAATGTGACGCCGCCATGAACTTGGCCAGCGCTGGGCAGCCAAGGATCCCGTTGTAAGGCAAGGGGATCTTGGCAACGTCGAACACAACCCTTTCTGTCCTGTAGTTCAGATCGCTCCCAAAAGTCACGGGCAACGTGGCCTTTCCCTTAGGTTGACTTCTTCCCGGGTTGACCCCCTGAAACGTGCCCATCTCTTCGAGGTCTTCATCAGGAATATGCAATTTCTCGATCACGGCAGGCGAGATTAAGTTCAGACCGGCCCCGCCATCGACTAGCATCTTTGTCACCTTGAGGTTGCGTATTGTTGATGAAACCAACAATGGCAAGCACCCGACTGCAATAGTGCGATCATGATGATCCTCAGTGTCAAAAATGATAGGTGTGCTGGACCACTTCAGCGGCCTTTGGGCATCAAATGACGGTTCCGCCGCTGTAATCTCACGCGCCCACTGTTTAAGCTGGCAGTGAGAGGTATGCAGCGAGGCGCCGCCATCGACGCACATGGCCTCTGTAGCTTTCTGAAATCCTTGGTCACCAAACTCACCGTCCTCTTCGTGATCATCGTCTTCTGGCTTTTTGTCATGGCCCCGGGCGGGCCTCTCCCGCTGTTTATCTTTGCGGCGATGGCCCGCCTGGCCGTCACGCTTCTTGCCGGACCCCTCAGCACCGTCCTGGCCTTTCTCCTTGTCCCGCCTCTCATATTCAGCCCTCTGCTTCTCAACAAGGAGCTCAACCTGTCGACAGTTCTGGAGATCATGGCCTTTGGTGCGATGGATCTTGCAGTATTTCTTGTCGGAGTTTCCTGGCTTCTCGGCAGCCGCCAAGGCCCGGCAGGCGACACATCCGGCAATTTCCTTGCCGGGGTCATCTGCCTTGGTTTTCTTGGCGCAGCCGGAGTCGCCAGATCCCTCGACGGCAAGCACAACTTTACCTTTCCGCTTCCTGTTGCGGCGCCGACCTTTCTTCGCCGGGGCGGTAGTATCCTCATCTGAGGAGTCGGTTTCCACGCCGGCTTCTTCGCCGGGGTACTTCCTTCCCTCTTCAGCCCGGGCACATTTGTCAGCAAGAACATAGAGTTCTGCCACATCTTTCACCTTGTTCATTGCCAGTTCTTCGCGCATCTTGCGGTTACGCACGTTCTGATGGAACGCGCTGATGATGGCGGCAGGGTGAACATCAGGGATATTGTACTGTACCCGGCTGAACCTCTGTATATACTTGCGCAGACTCTTGCCTCCCTTCTGGGGAATGACATGCAGGTCGCTTGCTTGGCCGTGGGCTTGGCGACCCCCAGTAAAGGCGCCCACAAACTCATGACACAAATCTTATCAGGAGGAAATAGAGTCTACCGGCAAGTGCATCAACCACGACATGGCGTTAGATTTAAGAGCCAATGGAAAGTAATTCGCAAGCACCTTATCATCGTGGGCTCCGACGGCTTGCATCGCGATGGTGTAGATGCTGAGGAACTCAGACGCGTGAGTCTTGTCGATGTAGTTTTCGCCAACGTCAGGTTTGAAGGTGCGGTGAGTGTGCCACTCGAACTGCCGCAGCTCACGGGTAAAAGCCGGACAACCTATCTCGTAAGGTAGGCCTCCAGGGCTCTCCGGGGCCGGGTGGTTCACAGCAAGCCCTACTTGCCTGTCTGACTGGTGGCGCGCTCCACGCTGGCGCTCGATAGTGGTTCAAGCATCTTCATGGGCTCGTTCCCGAAGAACTTGGCACTGGTCACAGTGGGTCCGCGGGTCAGACGATGCTATGGAGATGGCGTCGCCCGTGACGTCGCGATGAGCCGGCGCCCGCGGTACCGGATGGGGAAGAGGTGAATGCACCGTGGTCGCGGCGCCGCCGGCTTTTCCGCCACTGGTCCGCGGGACTCCATCGGAGCGTCGACCCGGGGGCCTCACCGGACTTGGTTCGTCTTTGTTGGCCACCGCAACAAGGCTTCAGATAGTGGCTCTCCATTCATCAAGTTTCCCCGTAGTGGGAGGAAAATCGAGGAGCAACTGCGCGCGCGCCAGGGCCTCTGCTGGCATCGGCGGCAGCGAAACCTAATGGATCGCGACGCGCTTCGACTTCTGACCATGTCAGAAGGAGCTCTATCACGACCCCGCGGTCGCATGCCGCTTTCACCAGCGCCTCGGCGAGTGGGCAGGTCTTCTACGTCCCGGGAGTGGCGCTCGGGGCTCTTCCCGCGGCGACGCCCGGGGTCTTCGGTGTGATTACGCCGTTTGTCGCATGCTGCCTGGGAGGAGCGCGCTATTGACGCCGGCGTGGGAGTCTTGGAGGCCCTCACGTCGCCTTCGGGCGGGGCGGCGATGACCTTGGAAGGCCCCGCTCCACCCGCGAAGGACTTGGCTCCGCCTTTGGATTTGGCGACGTGTGGCCCGTTACCAGGCACACAAACATCGCCGCCTCCCAAACTCCGGCTGCTGGGATGGTGTTGGTGTTCGCGAGCAGCGCCCCGGGTCCTCTCTGCGACCGGTCCGCTGCTCGCCCACGTCGGGATGGGCTATCCGGCTTCCGACTGGCCAGCTGCCACCGTCGTCTTCTTCTTGGGCGCCATGATGATGAAGAAGCGCCGAACTAACTGCTAAAGCCGATTCTCACAACTGCGCCCCCTACCTGGCGCGCCAGAGATGTCGGTGCGGAACGACACCTATGGGATCACAAGAATCCCTACTACGGTTGGCGGGGCGCGGGGTCGTGAGAAGAGCGGATCTAGCAGGTAGCACACGGTTCGTTTATCCAGGTTCGGGCCGCAAGCAAGGTTGGAAAAAGCGATTGGCGTAAGCGAGGCGGTTGGCCTTCTCCTAGTGCCTAGGCGGTGCCTAAGCGCCCTAGGCGCGGCCGAGGCGGTAACATAGTTTTTACTCATAGTGTTTTTGTGGTTATTATATGGGTGTTGATGTTAGTTTAGGGCATATAAATAAGTTAATTACCATTACTGCCATTGGAATACAGCCCGTTTGGCATATCAATGCAGTATGTGGCATGATTTCTTGCTTGGGTAGGGAATTCCTTGATTGCCTTGCATAGACCTCCATTTATGCCCTAGGCGAGGCGTTTGGCCATTGCCTAGCGCCTAGACATGCCTAAGCGCCTCCTAGGCACTGCCTTTTCCAACAGAGGCCGCAAGGATGCGTAAAACCCTACTCCTGCTTTGGTGAATTGTATATCTGTGTTCTTGAGCTAGCTATGGGGCGTGAGGAGCTCCAAAAAGCCGAATCCCTCTCCTGGTCGCCTCAGGCCTCCTTTTACAAAAAAAGGAGTTGCCACAGTGGCACACAGGAGGTGGAAAGGGAACAGTGATGCGAGGTTATCCCCCGCATTACATGACAAGGCGCATTTAATGTGTCTTGCTTAGGTGTCCTTGCTTTATCGGGGACGGGGGAGAGATCTGCCTCGTCCGTCGCCGCTCCTTATGTCGACACACGCCCTGGCCAGCGACGCATGTGATGCCACGTAGGTAGGCAGGCAGCTGAGGTGGCGCAGTGGTGGGTCTTCACGAAGATCTACATGCCGCCACGCAGGTGCCTGCCCAGCTGGTTGGGTCGGCAGCTGCATGCGAACGGCGGTGGCGGTTTAGTCGGCGTGGGCCTGATGGTGGCCTTGCGGGTGTCCTAGGAAAGGGCCTTGCCGGGGCCCCGACAAGGGTCTTGCCGAGGCGCCTGTTGTTATCCCCGGCAAGGCGCTTGTCGGGGGCCTTGTGGTCTTCCTCGGCTGGGATCCCGCCAAGGGTTGTCGCCTCCTTAGTGCGTATCTGATCTAGAATGTCTTCACGAAGATCTGCATGCTGCCACGGGGATGTCCCCCGAGTCCACTGCCCCCCCGAATCCTTGCCCTCTGGGGGCAGTGGACTCAAGGGAGATTCGCTCCGTAGGCGCGGGACGAGTCGTCGCGGCAAGGGTCTTGCTGGGGCTGCTAGGACTGTCTCCCGGCAAGGATCTTGCCGGGGGAGTCCGCTTCGTCCCCTTTGCTCTTCGTGGTCTTGGCCTTGGCGTCGTAGTTCTCTTGAGCTTCGGTCTTACCCTGGCTCACCTCCCTTGCCTTGCTTGGGGTGGTGGTGCCCGCGGCTCAGACTGCCCGTGCACAGTTATAGGGGTACAAAAAGTGTACCCCTTTTTTGTACACCGACAGTGTTATTTTGAAATAACCACGGACGTCGACCAGGGCTAGGCCCACCTCTCTCCTAGGTGGTCTCAATCTACCCTGTCGCTCCGCCACAAAGATCCACTCAGAGGGTCGTCGGGGCAAACGTCCTTTCGAACCCAATCCGTGAATCACTCACGGGTACTCTACGAGCCAACCCGTCTTTAGTCACCGCAAGTATCATATATAATATATAAGTATATACCCGTGATCACCTCCCGAGTGATCATGGCCCGATAGTATAGCATGGCAGACGGACAAGAATGTAGGGCCACTGATGATAAACTAGCATCCTATACTAAGCATTTAGGATTGCAGGTAAGGTACCAATGACTATAGCAACAATGACAGGCTATGCATCAGGATAGGATTAACGGAAAGCAGTAACATGCTACACTACTCTAATGCAGGTAGTAGAGAGAAGAGTAGGCGATATTTGGTGATCAAAGGGGGTCTTGCCTGGAAGCTCTGTTGAAAAGGAAGAAGTGTCGTTGTCGATGTAGTCGATCACAGGGGCGGCATCGGTCTCGGGGTCTACCGTAGAGAAGAGGGGGGACAAACAATAAATAACAAGCATACAAATGAAAAAGAAAGCATGACATGGCAGTAAGCTACCCTCGGAGTGCTCTAGCGCAGTACTACACGTTGCAGCGGAGAGGGAAAACATTCGGGGGGTTTCCCGGCGTCTGGCTTTTTCCGGACAGACGAAAGAGAGGGGACGGTTCCATGTTCAGCATGCTAGGAGCACGTAACAAATGAAACGACCACGTATTTGGATTCGTTGGATTTTTCTGAGCAACTTTCATGTATAAAACTTTTTCATCTGAATTACGGTTTATTTTATATGATTTTTGCAAGTTTAAAACATATTCTAAAATTATTTATTACGAGTTTGACTAAGTCAAATTGACCGGTCAAATAGAGAAGGGGTGGCCCACATGTCATAGGCTATCTCTAAACAAATAAATAAATCTAACTTATTTAAATGGGGGCCCTACATGTCATCTACTACTAGACTCACTTAACACTAGTTTAATCCTAAGCTAGACTAAACAAGATCCGGCTCATACACACGCCTAGGCACACACGGCCGAGTACAGGGTCCTTGCGGCCATGCCCAAGCAGTAGCAGCAGCAATACGCAGTAGCTAGAGGCCTAGAGTAGTACAAGCAGCAGCAGTGCAAAGTACTCAAGCAACAGGGCAGCGCAAGGAGCAGCAGCTAAGTACGTAGCGGCAACAGGAGGAAGTAGCAGCGGCAAGCAAGCAGTGGCAGCAGTAGTATGCGGGAGCAGCAGCAGGTAGAGCAGCGTGCGATCGCTGCTTGAGCCCGCTGGGCACGGGCGGGGCACCGTGTACGCAAGGGCAAGGGCAGGGGCGTGACGAGGCGCAAGGCGTGACCGCGAGCAGCATGTGGCACCGCGGGCAAGCGAGTAGCTAAGGCGTGCACGACGCAGGGCCAGGCGTAGGGGCGCGAGGCCGCTCGGCTGCGGCAGCTGGGTGCTCGCGGTACAGCAGCGGCAGCAGGTCAATACGACAGCGGCGGTCGGAGGCGGTTGCGGCCTCAACGGCAACAAAGTGAAGCAGGGAAAGGAGGGGTCCAGGAGAGGAGCTCACAGCGAGCTCGGGGGCGCGGTCGAGGAGGCCGGGGTTGGACTGGAGTGATCGAAATCGACGATGACGGCCGGAGATGTACGCGACGGGGACGACGGCGATGGCGGGCGTACAAGGCCTCCCCGGTCCAACCCAATAGCGTAGACGAAGGAGGCGATGGTGGTGAATCCCCAGGACGTCCTAGCTCAACACGGGGACGACGACGGCCATGAGGACGACAAAGCCGTGGCAACGGCTGTGAATGCGATCGCTGCGGAGAAGAGGACGAGTGAGGGAGAGGGGAAACGGATCTGGGGGCAGCTAGGGAGGGGATTAGGGTTTGGGGGAGAGGCGCCAGGGTCTTGTAGACTATGGGGAAGGTCGTGGATGGTCGGCACCTGGCCGGGATGCCATGGATGGCCTCCACGATCCCCTCTGCTTCCTGTAGCAGGAGGAAGGGGAAAACAGGGGTTGGGCTGGGCCAGTTATAGATAGGTGGGCCAAGTGTTCTAGTAAGTTAGGTCCTCCGTTTCTTTTCTTTTACTTTTACTTTTTCTGTTTATTTATTTTTCTTTACTGTTTTCTATTTACATTAGCTAACAAATGGATTTGGTTAAATGTGAAAATTGGCACACAAATACTAGGCAATACATTGAAGAGGCCCACAAAGTTTGAGGTCAAAAAGGAAAACTATAAATATTTGTTTATTTTGAAAAGGCTAATTTAAATGCAACTTGACCACTAAATAAATGGCCAGGGACAACTTTAGCATCCAAATGAAGTATGTGTTATTTTCACAATTGCTTGGGAATTTTTGTCACATTGTGAACAATTTTGTTTAGTTATTTAAAGAAATGTTTTTTTACTTTATTTTAAAATTTGAATTTGAATTGTGTTTGGATCAAGGTGAAGTTTAGAAAAAAAAATAATGATGTCATGGCACCATTAGTATGAGTTCACAGTAGCATGATTCTCGGGGTGTTACATAAATTTATTGAAAGTTAGCAAACATAGTATTGATCACTTGAACAATTCATGAAAGAATATTGAAGGAGGAGAGATTTCACATATAAATATACTATCTTGGACATATTCTATGATTATGAGCCCCATTAAATATTTTCAAACTTGAGCAAATTAGTTGAAGTTGGACAAGGAAGACAACACAATGAGTTATGCTTTGGTATATTTGTATAGAAGTTATATTGCTATGGATCCTCCAACATGTGGTGCTGGCTTTTTAGAATCTTTTGCTAGCCAAAATTTCTGTAGTAAGCGAGAATACTGCTTGTGCATCCAAAATCCTTGAACCTAGTTTCTTCCATGAGTGTCCACCATATCTACCTATATGCGGTATTTACCTGCCGTTCCAAGTAAATTTGCATGTGCCGAACTCTAAACTTTCTAATAATAATAATATGTTTTATATGCCCGAATCGCTCATGTAGCGACTACGGGCTATTAGTATCTTCCATGCTAGGTGGGTTATTCTCATGATGAGTGGACTCCGCTCATCATTCACGAGAAAATGGCTGGTAACCGGGATGCCCAGTTCCATGCTCAAATCAAATCAAAATATAATTACAAACAAAACTCCCCCAGGATTATTTATAGTTGGACGGTACCCGTTGTTTCGGACCAGCCATGGAATGTGCTTGTTGGTGGTGGGGGAGTAAAAACTTTACCATTCTGTTTGGGAACCGCCTATAATGTGTCTAGCATGGAAGATAGTGAGAACTCTTGGTTGTTACGTTGACAATGAAAGCACACCTCTCAAAATTATTTTCATCTCTGTTTTAAAAGCTTCGAGCTCTGGCACCTTTGCAAATCCTTGATTCCCTCTGCGAAGGGCATATCTTTTACTTTTATGAAAGAGTGATTCCCTCTGCAAATCCTTGATTCCTTCTCATTCCAACCTACTCTTTAGTTGGTGTTGACGCTCAAAATTGGCAGAGTCA